>NC_137697.1:44553491-44965688 GCF_964034855.1 Anser brachyrhynchus
AGAACTTGATAGTTTTCTCCCTGAAATAGAGAACTGAAGATTAAAAATATTTGATTAATAAGTCTTTTAATGTTTTTTCACGTTTGGAATAAAACTGAAGAGTCCAGTTAGGACAGATCTTCAAAGATCATGTAGTGCAACTGCATTTTTATGTCCAAGAATAACTGGGCATCTGTTAAGTGTCTGATATTTTTCCGTGTTAATTTATTTAAACAATCTTCAGAAGCCAAATATTCTATAAGCCAAATACCACCACATGAAAGAACAAATACAGTTTGTGAGTTTTATATAAAACAAAGAAAAACCATTGCCAAAATGCTCTACAAAAGAGTAGGAAGAGAACAGGTGTGTATGTTAACTCTCCTCCTGCATGTGATAACCATTCTCAGCCAGGGTGATTTCCTGAAATTGGTAAGTTTCTGTTTTAGTAATGACTGATAGCCCTCTTCCTCAAATGCTGGAAGACAGGCATATTTATTGTAGCTACTCCATACTTTGACAAGTAGTCCCACAGACCTACTGACCTATTGCATGTCTATTGACTTCCTTCATAAGTATGTTTTCAGCTCTCCTGTTAAAAAATGTGGCTAATCCTGATTCCTGACTTTGTAGTGAGTGTATAAACAGTTCACTATGTGCACATATCTGCAAACAAGACCCAACATATTATTGACACATTGCCATAATTCTCATTTACCACAATTAATTTTCTCTCAACATAACATGGCTTCTTATGGTATTATTTACTCTTACCCTGCTTTTTTTCCATTCTTGTCCTTTCTCTCCTGCTGTGTCACATAGCTTTTTTTGGTTAGCTTATTGTCAGGCTCTTTTCCTTCTTTTCTATTCTTGTGCTGCTGAGTGGCTCCCAAGTGTCAGTAAGTGGTCCCTGTTGGTATCTTCCTCATCAGGTTTGCTGTGAAGTTCTAGTCAAATTGTCAGTCAAGCAGAATACAGATTGATGTATTCTTGAAAGATATTCTTATAGTAATTCTGATTTCTCCTAGAAATTCTCCATTAGAAGCACACTAGGAAATAAAAACAACTTTTCTAGATTCTATCTTCTAGAACAACAGACCAGGAATTAAATTAGTGCCAGTAATTAAAAATATAGGAATATACGAAAAGATATAGGAAGTCAGACAATAGAAAAATCTGTTGTAGGTGGATGGTTGCATGAAGAAAAATCAAACACCATGAAAACAAATTTCAGATGCTGAGGTCTCCTTTGCTTTCTTTTCGCCTCCTGACAATGTATTTATACTTTCTCTTTACTCAGCCTGCTCAGCACTTAGGATCCGACATATGACCTTCATGTATGCAGCTTTACCAAGCTAGAAGTCCAAAACTATACCAATTATCAGAAGGTGAGAATTAATCTAAAAACCAAGTAACACCGTAACTGACTACATTCAGCGGAAGCTGCTGAGGTTCCCCTACAGAAAGAAATATCTGTACCAGACAGTTGAACAGGAAAACCATCCTGAACTAGCCCAAATTAGTCTTTTTGTTAGACTAGTTAGAAGAAGCACAGCAGTGCAGTCTACACAGCAGTGTAGAATATACATTTCTATATGTAGAAATATACGTAGAAATTTCTGTTAACTGTAATATCCATAGGGCAGTGAAAGGAGGTTATTGTAATGTTGATGATCCATCACATATTACTAAGCTGTATTGAAAAACAGCTCAGCTACTGAAACATCTGTGATCACACAGGCATAACGATGGCCTAGAAATACAACTTTCATAGAATCATAGAATCATAGAATATCCTGAGTTGGAAGGGACCCTTAAGGATCATCAAGTCCAACTCTTGATACTGCACAGGTCTACCCAAAAGTTCAGACCATGTGACTAAGTGCACAGTCCAATCTCTTCTTAAATTCAGACAGGCTCGGTGCAGTGACCACTTCCCTGGGGAGCCTGTTCCAGTGTGCAACCACCCTCTCTGTGAAGAACCCTCTCCTGATGTCGAGCCTAAATTTCCCCTGCCTCAGCTTAACCCCGTTCCCGCGGGTCCTGTCACTGGTGTTAATGGAGAAAAGGTCTCCTGCCTCTCGACACCCCCTTATGAGGAAGTTGTAGACTGTGATGAGGTCTCCCCTCAGCCTCCTCTTCTCCAGGCTGAACAGGCCCAGTGACCTCAGCCGTTCCTCGTATGTCTTCCCCTCCAGGCCTTTCACCATCTTCGTAGCCCTCCTCTGTACACTCTCCAACAGTTTCATGTCCTTTTTGTACTGTGGTGCCCAGAACTGCACACAGTACTCGAGGTGAGGCCGCACCAGCGCAGAGTAGAGAGGGACAATCACCTCCCTGACCTACTAGCGATGCCGTGCTTGATGCACCCCAGGACACGGTTGGCCCTCCTGGCCGCCAGGGCACACTGCTGGTTCATATTCAACTTGCTGTCTACCACGACCCCCAGATCCCTCTCTTCTAGACTGCTCTCCAGCATCTCATCGCCCAGTCTGTATGTGCAGCCAGGGTTTCCCCATCCCAGGTGCAGGACCCGGCACTTGCTCTTATTGAACTTCATGCGGTTGGTGATCGCCCAGCTCTCCAACCTATCCAGATCCCTCTGCAAGGCCTTTCCACCCTCAATCGAGTCCACAACTCCTCCAAGTTTGGTGTCATCAGCAAACTTGCTCAAAATACCTTCTATTCCTACATCCAGATCGTTTATAAAAATATTGAAAAGTACCGGCCCTAAAATGGAGCCTTGAGGGACCCCACTGGTGACCGCCCGCCAGCCTGACGCAGCCCCATTTACCATAACCCTTTGGGCCCTGCCCGTTAGCCAATTGCTCACCCATCTTTCATCTTCTTTAATGAGTTGCAGCTCCTGTGTTGCACCTATAAGAAACATCTCCAGTTTCTTTTACCAAGAACATTAACTGGATGAACACTTGTAAGCAAGCAGCAGTAAGGACAGCTATCCTTTAATGGAAAAAAAAAAATATTTTGGAGCTCTTTGGAAATAAAGTATTGGAAACCTTCAGCATCATATGAAGATTGCATTACACCCCATACACCCCATGACTGACTTTCTTTTGTGAATAAGGGATGTACAAGGACTAATCATTGCAGTCAGTGATTGGTAGAAGTTCTGATGTCAGTTCAAATTTACATATATATATATATATAAATAAATAAACAGGGTACATTCAATCTCAGAGAATTAGTTATTATGCCGATCACTCAGAAAGCCGGTCCATGGAATGTGACCATTACCTGGGATGAATATGGTATTTGCATGAAGCATATTTTTAGTTATTTTGTAGCTTCAATAAACTTGAGTTTTTGTGAGCAAAAGCTTCTCTTTTCTTCTGGAACATTACAGAGTAATTAAGTCATAACTACAGAAATATCTTGGTGTGAACTTTAGGTACTATCCTTCAGCTCCACCAAAATGAGTTGAAAACTATACTTGTGCCGATAGTTCTATAGCACGAAGTAAATATTTTTTATTATCAGAAACAAAACTCTGTGTTCATCGGAAAATTAAGTAGTTCCAAGGACTTAAGCCATTTCAATGTGTTCTTCACAAATATTATTTCTAGTAGCCAAAAAGATCCAAACAAACGATATTTCCCTTGAGTCCTGATTTATGCATTGTTACATAAAAATTTTTAGCATCCTAAGAGACAGGAACACATAGCAAGGAATGTTTCAGGTGCTTTTTAAAATTATAACATCTGTCTGGGAGATGATACTGAAATGAGTACTAACATAACAGGACAGTGTGAATGTATTCTATGTTCTTGAACACATCCTTACATGAAATGTGAATCTGATTTGTCAGGAAACTATTTAGAAAATGCCAAACTTATTTATCTATACAGTTAGTGACTTTCATTGACATCAGAATGTATAACTAAGATGGCACCCACTGTTTTGTAGTTCCCATTAAGCCACAAGCCTGACTGGTTTGTCATACTCATAAATGATCTGCATGTAAGTAACCAATCAAATCTCCATTCATATCCAGGGATGGCTTTCAAGTTTAGAACAGTATACAGTGTCAGTTTTATAACATATATCAGAACAATGTGGAGTTTACTTCTCAAATTATTTTCCGTACAAGTTCAGAAGATTGCTGTACAAGTCTCAGTGAGAGTATTTCAGTAGAATTGACTACTTTAGCAAAAAGTCAAAATTAATTTTTATTTCTCAGGATCCTTCTACAAGACTAATGACGAGTCCCTGACAACATACATCCACTCACTTTCGTGGAATCTGGAGAATTTCTGAACGGAAGAAATATTAAGTATAGACATACTCCTATTTGCTTTCCTCAGGCCATCAGGGAAACAAAACACTTCAAGCAAGTTGTGAAAGATGGTTTCAAATTGCTGACCTACAAGAAAAATCCAGAAGCTAGTTACTTGCTGTAGGTGACTGTCAGGGATATGAAAAAATCCAACCAGGTTTCCTTAAAAACTATTGCATGAGACATAGAAAGGTAAATAATATTATTCCGAAGTGCAGTATTTACAAAAAATATAGGACAACAGGAGAACAGTGACATGAAGTACTTTTCTTGTATGACAATGATTACAATAATAAGCTGAAATTTACATACTTAAAAAAAATATTTAAATGATGGGAATAGAATGTCAGATGGTTGTTTTAAAATGATCTGCATATTGCAAAGCAACTTTCAGATTGCTTAGAGCTCTATATTTGTTGAATATCGGGACCAAAGAAGACAACAATAAAGAAATAAAGCTACTTTAAGATAGAGAGCAGAAGCATGATGTTTTCACCATTCTTATAGGCATAGGAAAGCAAGTAATAGCTAAAAGCAGTCAGTTTCAGTGACCCTACAAAGCTGAAGCAATTGTGAGGACGCTTGTCTGCTGGCAGAAAGCAGGGGTGTTAGATGTGCTTATTCATCAGCTTCTGAGACACCTTTCCAGGAATAAAAAAAATTGTCTGTTTTTAAGTGACAGTAATAGCCTGTCTTAAGTGTTTTATTTTTTTGTGTTCTTCCAGATACTCCTGGCAAATATTCATTCTCTACACATATCCTCAGAAATTGCCTAGCAATGAAAATATGTTCTTGCTTTGTGGTTTCATTGTAAAACTATTTAAATCTCTCTGTCCTGGATACACTATTCATTAAACATGTAGTCCAGAACTTAAAACTGCTGGAATACAGCAAATATGTTTGATTTTACTTTTTACAATGATAGAATTGATGTATATTTATTCTAGTTTGCTAGGCAAAATGTGTTTTCATTTATTAGAAAGCTTGAAGCTTTGTGTTATACTATAAAAAGCACAGAAATATTTTGCTCTTAGTAACCAGTCATTTTCAAAATCCACCTGCTACTTTAGATTTGTAATGAGTAACACACACAAATATTATTTAAGATGAAGAGTAAGAGACAATTATTTATAGGGTAAAGGAACTGATCAGAAGCCACTGCAGCAACAAGGGGTTTACAAGCAAGAACTGGCTCAAATTTTAATGCTTTTGGTTTCTGCTTTGGCAGACGACCAGACTGTTTGGATCCAAGCATTGCATGGTATTACTATAAATGAGAGACATTTCTTCTGTACTGTTTATTCTTAACAGGATCTATATGTGATTTTTAATGCCAATTACTCTATAAAAATAGTGTAGTATACATAGTCTAGACATACTTCTGGAGTCTCAATGCTTTTGAAGGTTGTTGAGCATGTTTAGGAGTTATAACAATCAGTTCTATCATGGCATTTTTCATGAAAGAGCTGTGTCAAGCTATTATGAATGAAGCTGCTAGTTAAATAATTTTGCCTTTAATTTTAAAATTCTCTTAAGAAATTAATGATCTTCCTATATGTTTTAATGACAACTAAGGCAATTAAAAGAAATATATCTGCATGCTGCAGTTTCTGTAAATAACAGAA
Organism: Anser brachyrhynchus; assembly: GCF_964034855.1. Lineage (NCBI taxonomy): Eukaryota > Metazoa > Chordata > Aves > Anseriformes > Anatidae > Anser > Anser brachyrhynchus. Next base: position 44,559,390 of record NC_137697.1, read on the forward strand.
TGTCAGTACATCTGGAGCTGACAGGGAATAAGACCATGTAATTCTGAGGCTAAGTGAATGTAAATGATATCAGGATGTTAACACCTCTGGGTAGCTGAAGTTATGATCAGTTAATATTTTAAACTTTCCCATATAGTTACAGGGTGATGTTCTGGCACTTCATTGTTAGCAGAGTATGATTCAGAGACTAAAAGAAGATAATGTAGGAATTAATTTAAAGGTCTATAGTTTTCTCTTGTTTGGCCGTCTCAAAAATCCATTTGGACTGTGTTCTGTAGTAGTGGAGGTACAAAAGAATTGATCTTTGTAGTGTAATACTATTGATGTGCTTTACAGATTTGAAAATAATAGTTCTCATAGTTCAAACTGTCTTCTTTAAGGTGAACAATAAAGTATATCTCAAGTCCAGTTAAGCTTACAGCTTAAAATTATGTGTGTGGTCCAAATCATGTGTCTCAGTGTATGTTTGGCTGGCTACAGTATCATAGAACTACCAAAAAGTTTTGGTTTTGGTTTGATGACTGCTGATGACTAAAGAAATTAAGCTATTGGGGTTCAAAATACCAAGACATAGCTGTGGTGGTTTGCATAGCCCATAGCTGCATAACAGGCATGAGTCAATGTTATCTATACCTCATGGTAAATAAAAAAAAACTACTTTCTTTTTTTTTTCTCCATACAATTCTTTTCTCTGTGTATTTTAAAAGTTAGTTGTGTCCACTGAGATGGATTGTTTTCATTTTTTTCCTTACCATGAAATAATTGTTTAAATATAAAATTAAATACCAGTGGCAAACATGGTCTCAGTTCTCAAATGATCCCTCCTTAAAACACTTCTTGCAGCTCATTCTAATAAATAACAGGAGACTGCACAAGCTGTGAATGATCACAGTAGTCTTTTCTTTGTCTGTAACCAGAAAAACTGACGTACATTAACTATTGTAACTAATACACTGACACTAATTTAAATTGTGCTGAATACTACGAGGCAAAACAACTCCTGTAAAATTATTTTGCTTTTCTAATATATTGTGAGAAGTTACTAAAGAGTGAAGCAACCTACCATTTTAAGTAATTCTGATAAGAACAAAATAGTTGTATGCAAAATATACCAGATGCATTAGATCTTCATTGTTACGCCACAATGATGTTAGCAGAAGTAGCTGTTACGCATGAAATCTGACATAAGAAACTCTAAGAAATTCACCGGCAGCTAGTAACTTTCATTTCTATTTGCATATTTATCAGAAAAATTTGGAAACAAAAGAAGTCTTCTCTTAACCTTTTATGGCCCATCCCTCAGATTTTCATTCAGCATTTGCTTTCAGCCTGTCTCAGATTCCAGACTCCAGATGCATTTTTTCCAGGTGAATGTAAGTCTACTAACCATAATTGTGTCTTTACCTTTGGTAGATCTCACAGACTGCTGCTAGTGGTGTGCCAGCTACCAGTAGAAAACAACTCCATGTACATATAGAACGAAGAAAGGGGAATCTTTGTGGGAAAAATACATAGTGTATGCTTTCTATATATGTTGGTGGAGGTTATCTAAATGTGGTGTTCTATGCAACAGAATAGTGTACTTTAGGTAGATCTGAGTAATACCAGGAAAGTCTTATTTTGTTTTTTTTTTCGCACTAGTCTGATGGTGTTAAAAATATTTTAATTAGGTGACTTTCATGGCACGCACAGGTCTGCCTACCTCAAAAGTTCTTTTCCAACATCTTAGCTTTACGGTAGTATAAAATTTATAAAAATATTATATTGTCTTGCTCCTACTTCCTGATAATAAACCTCTGAGGAGAGACACAGTGTCTGTATGTTTGTTAATGTAATGTTTAAATGACGTGAATATGTTAGTGAACAGAGCTTTTACAATTAGTTTGAATGTCTTGTTCTGAGCATGGAACAGATGATCTCTGCTTCTATCCTACTGCCCATGTGAAACATTGAAAGACTTCCAGAAATGTAAATCACAAATATGAAGCACATACATCCATAAAAAGAGCTATAAAGTATAGTAGTTGTCTAGCTGGAATGATGTCTTTAAACTAAAAGGTTACTTGTAGCGCAGATAATACAAAACTACAAACTTAATAAGTTGTGCGGTATGTCATTTTCTTTCTAGAGCAAAACTCTTATTTACACATGTAGTTGAGTCACAACCACCTTATCCATCCTAAAACGGAACAGGCAAGTACCTTAGGAAAATCCTCCTGTTTAAATCCTACAAGTTAGAAAACAGAAGGACATACTTAATTTTTCTGTCCGTCTCTCTAGTGGGACACCCTCCCCCTCCCCCCCAAAAGGGGCTAGTGGGTCTGTTCCTGAAGATCACTCTACATCTTCCCCTTTTAGTTTCATACTGTTACTTATAGTTAAGCTCCTACCTATGGCACTAGTGATTTCATGGTATACTTGGTAATCATATGCTTCAGCTACTTACAGACTTTTCCCATACTTTCGTCATAGTTGACAGTTAATATTTCATACCTTTCCTCACAAGCGAAGACTGCAGTTCTCTAGATGTTTTTACCTTGTTCTCTCACTTTGATTTCATAGTTTCTTTCCTACCTATGTAAAAGAATTGATTTCATGTTTTCAAGAGCAGTTATGGTAACTATGTTGAATAGATAACCCTACTTTGTTGTGTGCTACCTTCATATGTGAAGACAAACACTTTACAGGGTTTTTTTTATTCATTCTGTTTAAATACCCATCCAGCATACTGACGAGATTCAGGCCTGGGGAAGCTGCAAGAGAATGAAGACCTTAGGAAAAGCTTAGAGCATGGAGAGTAGACTTGACGTAAAAATAAGCTGTTGATATAACAGAGTCTCTAGTATTTACTCTTTGCTAGCTATCCAAAATAAGGGTCTGTCTTGAAAACAGGAACATCAATACAGTCGAAACCAAAGGCACATAGTAGTGAGTAGTGCATTCAATAGTGCTTTTCAGCCTTTGGCATGACAAACTATAGTGCGCCCAGAATTCAACAGAAACACATGCTTGGGATTAAGATGACAAACAATTGCATGTTTTCCCACTACATAGCAACAATACAGCTGGTTTTGTATATTGTTCTGCATTTGCAAAACTTGCTGGCTGGGACTTTTAAAATCACCCAGCACTAGCTTAGCTCTGTTATTCTTGAAGTTAAGGTAACTTTTATTGGGTACTTCTGAAAATCCATCCCACTACCTTCATTTAAGTTTGACTAGTAGTGTAACAGTAATACAGTGGTCCTTTTGTAATTCAATGTGGAGCAGATGGCTGGCATTAAAAGGAGGTCAATGTTAAAAATCCAGCCCTAAATTTTAACAATTCATTCCTATTCTGAGATACCAAATGTATTAACACAATGTATTTTTAGATAATATTTTAAAGTTGCACTAACATGAAGCGGCAAACAAGTCTGGTTTCTTTTCTTTTTGGTCCAGGACTAAAACTGGATCACAGTGTTGCTAGTAGGACTGTAGTGGCTAGAAGGAGCAGAACAGCTACACCAACACTGCATGTTCCAAGTGCCATGTGTTAGGTGTTATTTAAGTTACATAGAGTGCCAGGCAGGAGAAGTCAGACAACAGCTGTACAAGGTCTTTAAGACCTCACCAGGAAGGAAAGGTGCTCTAACAAAACAAAAACAAAACGTTTCCAGTTAAAATAATCACAAAATCATGGGAGTTAGATCATCTTTTCCACTATCCTGTCAGTCATTTCTCCAGTCTAGTTCTAAATGACTCAAGCAAAAGAATTTCCCTTAATAAATTATTCCACCAGTAGATTTCTCAGGAAATATTACTTGAATTTTAGTTCAAGTTCTTTTTTTCAATGAATTTTTTTACACAGCTCTCACAGATTCCTTCACTGTTTACACCTCTCAAGATCTTTCATGGGACTGTCATATTCTTACTGTGCCCTTTCAGTTTATGGTTTCTCTAAGTTTATCTATACCTTCTATTCTAATCTTTGTGTATGTGATTCACTTAACAATTGACTATTTTATGCACCACCTCTCCAGCTTGTTGCTCTGTTATAAAGAAAGTTATACCTATGCATAATTTTAAAGAATAATGTGTCTTACACCATAATGTAGTGAACTATTGTTTCTGCCTGTCAAGTTGTTAAAGCAATTCTGAGTGTGCAACACCTTTTTAAATAAATTAAACCTGTATTTATTATAGTGTTTATTCACATAGGTAAAATTAACTTAGTAGGTTTTTCAGCAAATTTTCTTAATAGTGATGGAAATACAGACTGCACAGGTTGGCTGCCTGCTCTTTGCATGTTGTAGATATTACTTGCACACTTCTGTAGTGGCAAGGTTTAGAAAACAGGTTCTGGTAGATGAAGCTACAGAAGAATGATAGGTATCTAAGCAAAAAATCTGGAAGAATTTGTTTTTTAGAATGTTTACTTAGTTCAAATTCAGTGCTCCAACTGTTTCATTGTTGATATACCAACATCTTGCAGTCAACTTCTTATATACCTAATAGTAACAGTGAAATAATGAATTGAATGCCTTCTCAGTGAAGTGACTTTTGAAGTTAGTATCTGCCTGCTACACAGTAGGTAAGCAACGATGAAAATTATCACTCTCTTATGTTTGTTCATTTATAGTGGAATACATCAAAATTTTAGCACCTTATCTATGAATGAATTAGATCTTTTAGTCCACAGCCCAACATTAAACTTACGTTGAAGCGAAATTTCAGAACTACATTTCTAAATTTTGAGGAGTTTGTCAGTGTTTGTCTCCCCATGACAACACCAATTTTGCTAGTCCAGAGAATCCACTCTATATTTAATGCCTTCACAGTGTATCCTTTGCACAGTTTCCATGTAGGAAAGTTGACTGCCAGCTAAAAAGCTAACCTGTTGGAATGTCTCCCATTCTTACAACTTCTGCACACTTGTACAAAAAAATATATATATCTTTTTCTTCCCCTCTGTAAAATTTAATTGTAACATATGTACTGAATGATTATATGAGGAAAACGTCTGGTAACCCAAGCAAGGAAACTAAGGGTGGTTTCTGAGCAGCAATTACACCTATAGACTATTTTGAATGCATCATAAAAATAGAGAAAGCTTCATCACATGTGATCAAAACCTTCTCATTGTCTCAGATATATCAGGTGTTCCATCTCATCTGGGGCTGTGTAACACAGTGTCCTATTAAAAATGGTAAAGTAGGGGTGCTAGGTGCAATAAATAAAGGTGCCAATTTGGCATTAATGCAGCTACACAGCATTTTAACAAGTTCAGCCTTAGAAAGCTGAACATAGGTTAATTTTAACACAGGTGACTTCACAAAAATGTAATAACGGAGAAAGGTCAAGAACTTCCTAATTCCAATACCAGCCTAAGTCTAGAGAGGAGCTCAGGAAGCCACAGGACTCATCATCCCTATGCAAACACAGTAATGCTTTACTGACAGTGGGGGCTACTGATGGGATACCAGCCTTAGAAGTATGTGTAGTCAACGTTACCAGATAGAGTGTTTCTGAAAAGCTAGCATGCATACTTTGTATAAATTACCAGTGACAAAACTCAACATATGGGCACCCTAATTTTTTTACTCATGAAAGAAATTATTCATTTTAGGTCAGTAAGTAAAACTGCTTCCTGAAACCTCAACTCATAAACATAAAAGCTTACTGTAAAATGTGATGAAGTATCACATGAGTTTTCGTTTGCTCTATTAGAAAGAACTTTAGCAAATGCATGTTGAAAATCTAGATTTCAGAATTCAGATTCTGTGAAATTTTTGCAAAATAAATATGAATGATCCAAAATATTCACAACAAATTTTAACTTCATGATTAAACAGCACAGTGTATATCAAAGTGAGGAACTTGATTTCTCCCCTTGTCTTTGTGATTTACTTGCTTTTGTAAGATATTATGAGACTTAGTTTGCACATCTGTTTCTTTTTCAGAGTAGAATGGACTTCTGCAGTTGGGCAACTTTAGGAAGAAGAGCTTTTTTTTTTTTTTCTTATTTACGAATACAGGAGTAACTGGTCAAATTTCTAATGAAGGAAAGTCTATAAGGAAATTTTAAACTATAAGTGCATAAGTTTCTAAATTAATAAATTATTTCCCTTGAGACATGCACTACAGAAAAATGGATGATTACTGTTCTATCAATATGATAGATAAAGTAGGTGCAGTTCTACAGTGTTTGGCACCACACTAAATAATAATAAAAAAAATCTAATTTCCCAGCTCTACTTTTGAGGAGATTTGGCATGAATTCACAGACAGTATTTGATTTGTTTTTGTTTAGATGTTAGGGATTTATTGTGTTCATCCAGGCTAGTACTACAGGATATATGGAGAAAAGGTTTAGGTCTTTCATTAAAAGCAAGATTTTTGGTAGCACATATGGTGATATATTTATAAAGCATCTTAAGAAATAAAACTGTAACAAATTGAGATTAATATCCTTTATAGAGCTTCTTGGTCCCCTTCCACCCTTTATGGGGTTGGGATAGAGACATACGAAATACAGAATACATAATTGCCTTAATTACATCGAGATGTCATGGCTTCACTTGAATAATACCAGTATTCCTATACTTTTCATTACCTTCACTAATTCCTGGGAAGGATTGGAATATATATTCATGCCACCCTCTGCACCTTAGTAGATTCATTGACTAGGAACTGACATCAGTTTATTTTCAATTTCTCCTTTTAGAGCTATATTAGGGAGAATTGAATGCAAAGAAGAAGTAGACAGGATTACATTTCTAAATAGACCAAACATGTCTTTTAGGAACCAAAGATGACTCTTCTCCAGGATTTTTTACTACTCATGACTCCTGACAATTGATCTTTTCCAAAGATATGCTTCCGTGTTTTCATGAACTAATTCATATAATATATATGTTTATTATTTTGTTCACTTCCAATAACCTTGTAACAACAATGCACAACTACAACATTAATGTGAATGAGAGAACAGACGTGTTTTCAGCTAGGTCATAAATAGACATTTTATTAGAATATGAAGAATGGATGAAAAACACTTTACTACTCATGCTTTTGTTAAAGATTTTCTGGTTATCTGTTGAGGTCCAGTGATTTTGACAGGATGCTGAGCAAACCTCAGTTAAACTTCAGTTAAACTGCAGGAACATAAAGAATAGGTACCAAGCTGAAAAGAAAGAATGCTTCCTCTCTTCAGAGAAGATGTAAACATTACCTGATTTAGTAAATGATGTCATGAAGTCACAAAACTATATCTAGTCCTTCAATTTAAATGAGAAAAAGTTATCAGTGTTTCTTCTAATTGTCTATAATAAATAAGTGTAGAAAGTACTTTTATTGATTTCTTAAAGAAATCCTAGGTCTTTAAACTAACTATACAAAAGTTTTAGTTCTGCAAACTTTCTGAGATACAGCACAAGATTATTTTATTTATTTTATTTTATTATTTTATTTTATTTTATTTTATTTTATTTTAATTTTATTTTCAATTAGGGAAACAGAAATAAAATGACTGTTTCTAACCAGCAATGTTAGCATTTAAATTGTACCAAAGAGACTCATAATACTTTTTTTCTCTCTTTGATGTTAGAAATACAGAAATAATAATAATTTGCCTTTTTGTTTGTAGATAGACCAGAGTAATTATATTAAATTGCTCAAAATCAAATGCTACTGGCATAAAAACAGCTCCCAAGAGGATGAATTAAAAGAGATGACCCATATGTACTCCAGCCAATCTATGCAGCCTTCAATAGCAGTGCTAGAGCTGTCAGTAGTTCAGAACAGTTAGTGAAACAGTTTGCCAAAGAACCAGATGCTGCTGTTGGAAGGATATCAACAGTGCCTCATCCGTATGGCCCTGGGCAATGAAAACGGAGACAAGACAGCAACTAAAGAAGAAGAAAAAAATAATTAAAAAAATGCTTCCTAATAGCTTTGGTCCTGTTGAGAACTGTAATTTAAATGAATTCAAATGACGACAACAGTTAGATAAAAACAGGGTCATTGTTTTCTTGTTCCGTATACTTAAAGGATATTCCACATGGACTAAGAGATAAAGATCATATTCCCTGAAGTTTTTGGATTTTGAAAAGGTAGGGAATGAGAAATTAAACAGCTGCAACTTAATTTCTCTGGGTATGGCAACATATTCCCAGCTCTTGCAAAATAAACCCTTTCAAAGATCTGACTCAATGCATAATTCAGCAATGATATTAAGCCAAAGACACCACATTCAGCACCAATAAATTGTACCCTGGAGTTCTTTTTTATGCAAAACGGTTAAATCAAACACAGTTTCCTGTGAGGCTGGTTTATTTGCCACTCTGAGTTGTCCTGATGAATCTGCTTATATATATCTAAAAGAAGTGGATGATACATTCAGAAATTATTTCAGGAAAGAGTTTAGGGAAAACAAAAACAAAAAAAACCAGCAACAACAAATTGAAAGTTTTATTATGTATTATAGTCTGTCTTATAAGGCAGCAACTTGAGACAATATTAGAATTTAAAAAACTGTTCTACTCATTTAGAAATGGTGTCTGCTCAAAATAGCTTTCAGATGTAGAATTACTGTATGTAGGTAAATTCTGGTGCATATATATCTCAAAGGTTTGTGCCAGATTTTCACAGAAAAATTAAGGTATTGCTGAGTTGTAATGCTCTGAACCCCAGCTGACTGGGTTTTGGTGAAGCAGATAGCGTAGAGCTCTGTTTCCACTGGTACACTGCACAGTGCCTGCTTGTGTGAGCTGTCAGTGTCCTCTCCTTCTAATCCATAAAGGCAAGCATTCAGACAGAAAAGGAAAGCAATGACAATTTTTATGTGGAAATATTTGAAAGAGTCTGGTTGCTACAGCAACATGGAGGGCCAGGGCCTCCCCATTTGCTTCATAGGCCAGCAGTAGCTCAAATAAGTAAGTGGTCATTAATGCCTGTTGTCCTTACCTTCTAACTTTTTAACTCTGTGTGTGTCCTCTATGCCTTGCTAAGCACTCATCCTTCAAAACTGGCAGGGGAATCTCTCACTTTTATCATCTGCTGCTGTTCTGAGGTGCTCTGGGAAGGTCAATCAGAAATCCTGGTGTACCAGAAAGTTGGCATATTGCAGATTGTTTATTTTCCTTGTGCATCATTTGAAAAATACAGATTGGAAAACCTGGTAGTGAATATAACCCAGCGTATTGGCAGTTGCTTTCTGACTCTTTTGAAAGAGTATGTGTGATTCTCAGGAGGCCTGATCACTCTTTACCCGCATCAAGATGCATTTTGCTGGGTGCCTCATATTTCCTGCCTTGCCACAGGCTTTAGCCAGGAATGGTACCATAACTAACTAACATGACTTTCACGAGTAGGAAGGCAATGTGAAACCACCGCACAGTCTTGAGCAGGACAATGTGTGCAACACAGCAGGTGCACAGCAATGTGTTCTACATCTACTGTGCCACGGTCCCTGTGCATACGCTGCCATATCTCTGGTTGCAGCAAGAATACTACTTGTATCAATTATTTCAGATGCGGATAATAAAAGTGAGAGGAGGAAGGCAGAGGGTTGGAGAAGCTGAATGCAACTCATGTTTTGGATATCATGTTTGGCACACATAATGAGAGAAGAGAGGATTAATCATTTGGAGAAGTGTAGCATGTTGTAGATTTCACAGTTTAAACAAGCCAATAGAGTTGGCCTCCAGGAAAATTAAAATTGTCAAAATTGCTTTTTCTAGTATAATTTAGGATCCTCTGTCTGAATTATGTTTGGAAGCCAATATTCCTGTTTCTGGGTTTGGTATCTAAACCAGCTCTGCTAATTTAGAATTATATAGAAAAAGAAACAAGAGGATAGTCTCACTTCTTTGTGGTAATTTTGTGTCTGATTTATTTTCCTTTGGAAGAACTTTCCTGAAACTTCTTTAATGCGTGATCTTGATCAGAGTTTCAAAATGCATTTCCTGTTCTGCCAGAGCAGTGTCTTACTTTGCAGTAAGTAATGGACCACTCCAATTTAATTAAAATGAGAAATCACAATGTTTATTAATTTATAAGATTCTTTAAGATTAAAAATCTTGCTGATTCTCTCTGATTTCAGAATCTGTTCAGCTGCCCCTGCCTGGGCTCCAAATCTAGGTAATATAGGCCTTCCTGCTGCATCATGCAGTAATTGACATGGCATACAAGAGCTTTCAGGAAAGTTCATACACACAGTGCCCAAACAGTGCCCATATTGTATTTTCTTATTGCAGGGGTTCTTCCTATAGTAGGAAGATATTTTAGGCTTCTGCAGTGAATGGGTAGTTAGATAAATCACTTTCTCAGGAAAGTAAATAAAGGATGACTTTCTATTTTAAAACGTGATGGGAAAAGCACTATACTGTTAAAGCTCAGAACTTCTTGAAATATTAAATCCTCATTCTCCTTTTCTAATTAGGAAGAATCTAAACTTGAAAAACAAGGTGAGTTAGTTAACCAAACACTTGATCTCACATCTTGTTTTTCCTCAAATTGAGGTATCTCTATGGATGAAACTGGCATTTATTTTCTTCTTCTGACATAGTTTTTTATGCAAAACCATTTTATTAACCAGTTCTTTAACTGAAGAATAAATCGGGTTGGGCATGTACAACAACAGATTTATATAAGATTATTGAAATTAATGAACAGGTACTTCTACACAACATTGGTAGAGACTCTTTAGCAGTGTCATTTTTGTCCTATTTGAATGAGAAATTTCAGCTGAAAAACATCTGGAAAGCCTCTTAAGTTCTCTTCAGATGCCTCAATGCCCAATAGTTGTCGAATGAAACATTATATGTTCTCTGAAACTCATTTGGCAAGTGAGAGAATATCCTAAGAAATGTTGTGTAATACTTTTGCATCAAACAGTGATTTTTCGCATGGAGTATTTTATGGTATTATCTACTATGTAATTTCAGATATTAGCTGGAAGCTAACTTTTTCTTTCCTCTATCATTTTTTTGACAGCCTACTGTATCTGAAAGCTAACATTTGCAAATGATGGTGATAAATTCTCAAGAGTTGGTGGTTATGTTTGTTTTTCAGTAATGACTTTACACACACTCACACGCATGTATACATTATTATAATGTTGCAGTACATGGACAGAGTTTACAGAAACAAGTCAAACAGATAATGAGATATTCCTCCTTCAGCTATGTAGTAACAAAGCTTCTTTCTTGTGCATCAAAAAAGTGAAACAAGAGGTGATCACTTTAATTGTGGTCTGTATAAGCAAGCACTCATATTTCTATAATGAACTCTTAACAAAGAAGGTACCACATATCCATTACTGGTGAAGCATCTGTAGAATGTTCAGGGCTTTCATAGCTTCCATATTTCTTCAGGCAAATAATTCTCCCTAGGCTTCTAGTAAAATATATAAAGCAAACATATTAAAGGACATTAGGTTTACATGAAAACAGAAAAGAACAAGGGATTATATGTGCAAGTAATATGAACTAATAGCTCTAGCTTTTGTTTGTGTTTCCAAACTGTCTTTACTTTGAGGTGCAGTTCTAAACCTTGCACATACCTCTGCATATCTATGCTTTACTCTATCATAAAACAAAAACGGATCATCACAACTAGATGGAAGAATGCCTTAAATTATAAAGAGAGAAAGAAATGTTACACCCAAAGTGAGTAACATTTACATAAAAGAATCCATCATAGCTCTAAATAAATAAATAAAGGGCAGTGCTACAAATAAACACAACAAATTAGGTTTAAAATAGAAAGTTGAAGGGGTGTCACTGGCTTAAGTGGAAAGTGAGAGAAGTATTCAAAGAAATTGATTCTTCTGTTAATGTCAGTATAAATCACACTATTCCTGTTGAAGTCAATATCGATATAATTTCCAAATTAAATCAGAATTCAGTCTGTTCCCTACATCCAGAAGGAAGAGAGGGTTTTTTTTTTGTTTGTTTGTTTTGTTTTCCTTTTTTGGCAATAGGTTCCCACAAACAAAGACAGTTGTTCGTCTGTCCCTTTTAACAAAATGAGGACTACAGATAAGTGGTGAACTGGACTTTTTTTTTTTTCTTTCTTTCTTTCTTTCTTTAAGAACATGATTAAAAGAAAAAACAGAGTTTATTTACTCACATATACTGAATCTTTGTCTCTGCAAGTTTGACATAATTGTATAAATAAAATCTATAACTGTTGTGTTGCCAAGGAAAATATATTTATTCATGAGAAAGACCATATATGGCAACAGCAGTATAATAGGATGCCATATTCTTAAAAAGTGAGCTTTTATCAGTGCAGAGAAATACCCAGCAATATATTGTCTTCCTTATCTTCGTAACATACATGCAGTATTGGATACTGTATGATATTAGATATTACCTTGTTTTTTTAAGAACAGAATGCTTCTTGCCTGCTTCTTGGAACAAGTCTTAGCATTGGTAGAGCTTCTGCTATTTAGAAGGTTGTAGCTGGCATCATGTGTGAATAAAATTAGTTGACTCAACAGTTGAGGGGAAGAACAGTCAAAGCACACAATGCTACAGCAAATAAGGCCTCGGTTTATCTACTTTACTTAGTTTATTCATTCAAACTATTTTTGCAACATTATACTGTTGTAGCATAAGTAAGGTAAGTTATCCTTACGGTGAGCAAACTAGAGGATCTGCTGACTTTCAGGATTTATCTATATATGGTTCAATTACAGAATTAAGAATTAAAATCAAAGAATTAATGAAAAGGGGGTTGTAAGAAATCAGAATATCTCATCTAGAAAATATTCAAATGCTGAATAAAGTGGTGCTGTGCTTATCATAATCTCTTCATTGGTGAAGTGCTTGAGTAAACAGTATCTAATGTAGTCTTCTTAATTGCAGCACTGTATTTGCATGAGTTCAGCACTATTTGAAACTAACTTAGTCATATTTCAAGCTACTAAAAAGATCAGGTATTAAATTGTACTTTGCCACAGCTGTGTATATTTAGAGTATCTCCAGTGAAGCTTTTAAAATTACTCCATTTTAAATTTGAAGCAGAGCTTGGCTCTACCTTATAAGAAATACTGAAAAGGCAATACAAAATCTGACTGCACCATTGCTCTGTTGCCTTTGGAATGTCAAGTGCCCTACAGCAGAATAGGTAGTGAGATGTTACCTAATTGTAAGGATTATCTATGGAGCAACAACAGTTTTTCTTTGTTTAAAAAATGATATGAATCTGTTGATATTTGCACGCTCTTTAATTAGTGCTGGGAAATAGTGAAGGATGTTTTGTGAACCTCATACCTACGCAACTTCATAGAAAGTCAATAAAGAGAGAAAGATCACTTTTGCTAAAACTTATGCAACTATTTTATTTGTGGGGAATGAAATGAGTGTTAGCTACTATTATTTTTATAGGATGGCTATAATTTAGTAGAGCATGTCTATTGCTTAATAAAAATACAAGGAAATGATAATATGTTTTTTCCTTTATCTGCATCTAAGCTGTCTCTACAGTTCATGCAAAACACAACTAATATACAGAATTGCTGTAATATACTCCTTGAATCTCTGTGAACAAATGAGAGAAGAGCTTTCTGGGAATGCATTTCCAAAATACAAATTCCAAATTCCAGAAGTAGGATTCTTCAAAACAATTATTGGTTATTTATCAAGAATTATAAAAAAAAAAATATTAAACAGAAGTTGGGGAAGGAGTTTACCCCTTTCAGCTCTTACATTCTATTAGTTTTTTCTTATCCTTACCACAGTAATTAACTTTATGGCACTAGCATTCTTCACATATATTTATATGACAGAGTTTGGTCTAAAATAATTCCTCCTAATTGAATCTCCTAATCACTCAGCACTAATGTAAGATCAGTTGCCTCAAGCATAGCAAAGTGGGTCTTCTGTGGCATTCTGTATTTCAGAGTACAGCACTTCTACAGGAAGTAATTTGGCAACAGCAGTCAAGTGAAACGGAACAGCATCAGAAGATTGCCACATAGAGTGTTTGTAAACCACAGTGACATTCATCTCTTTTGTGAACTTTACCTTCTTGAATTTGTTTTACTACAATATATAAAACTTGATGGAAATGCTAATACAGAATCTGGTATGCTGTGCCATCACTGATTTTCCTACATAGACATAGTCTCATATCAAATATAAAGCACTCATTGATTATGTCAATGTAGAAGAAAATGATAGAAAATACCCATTTGATGTTAGTGCTACTGACAATGAAGTCATTTTTCACATTGAACTTAGTAGTAAAACTGATTTACTTTGTCTTACCTGTTCTGTGTAGTCTTCCTAAAATTCTTTCTATAAGCAGAAAAGAACAGAAATACGTTTGTGAGAACATACATGATTAAGCAATTTTAGAGTCAGAATGCACACCCTAAGGGTATAATGTTCACAGTTTGGATGCTCTGAAAACTATTGTTGAAATTCCAAGCTATTTGGAAGTATTCAAGCCAGAAAATGACGATTAGTACACAAGCCTCAGAACTAGAATAGAATCCAAAGTTTCCCACATTATTTTGCTTTTATGATAGTCTCTAGAGAACCAGTGGAGCAATGCAGTGGTTGCAAACCTAACTGCTGATTGTAGACTCAACTCCTTGTTTTCGTAGTGACTATATGACTACAACATACCACTGCTACATATTTCCAGTTTCTTGGTCAGTTATTCCACTGTGAGCTACATACCAAATTCTCAAGACTGCTTATATACTATTTTAACGGTTGATAAACCAAGTTACTTTATGGACTGTGAAATCATATTCTGTGTGGGGTTTTTTGAGCACCTCACACCATCTTACTGGAGGACCCCAGTCACTGAAATTGTGGTATGAAAATACTACCACAAAACTATCATACTGTTAGTTACAAGTTTTACATGTTACACTAAACACTTATGCCACAATAAATAGTGTTCTAATCTTGAAAAGGAACTTTAAGAAATGGAAAAAAATGCCAGAAGTTATATCATCACATGCAAGCTTCCCAAAAGGTCTGCAAGTTGTCCTTTGATTTCCAGAGGCCTTTAGTCTTTACTTTTTTCTGACTCTGACACTTTAAATGGTTCTGAATTTCATTACTGCAAATGTTGGAATAATAATTTTTTTTAAAATGTCCTTCCTTAGGCTGAATTTATACTCTTTTAACATTGAATTTGTCTTGGGATATAAAGTGGGGCTTATGCTTAAAAAAATAGTGTATTTTTCATTATGCGGAAGTAGACTGATATTTTGAAACCTTTGCTCTAGCCTGCAAAAGAATGAACAGTTTCATTTTTAGAATTTATTATTGAAGAGTGTTAAGTAGAGGTTATTAGCAGCTGTTACATTAATGATAGTTCACATTTTCTTCTGGGAAATAAGTATGAGTCATGTTTGCACTTATAATTAAAACAAATGCTGATAAAAATCCCATCAGGGCATCCAGAAAAAAATTAGGATGGCATTTATCATTTTTTTTTTATCTAAACCAAAATACCCTTATTAGAGACAGAACTTTGAGAAAGATAGTTTTAATTTTGCATCTAGAATTTGCAATGCTCTTTTCTTCTCACAGGCTAATATACAGTCCTACTCTCAAGGAAATTTAATTTTAAATAAATGTTAAGATCTGGGGACCCCATCCAGTATTAAATATTCACCCCTTTCTCAAGTTGCTCATGTTTCAGGTGGTCTAGCTTCTAGAGGCAGTGGAAGGTAAACTAGGTGCTGTATCCCAAAAAAAAGAAGGGACAAACTGTATTAAATTTAGTTTAAGTGGGAATACTACTTTGTCTGAGACCAACAAAAGTAGATAAATAGAAAATTGTTTGTGAGTGCAATGGCCACTAGTTTTCAACTCCTTCCAAATACACTCACAGTGACAGCTAAGTAAATGGGTGGTATAGCTTCGGTGGATGAGGGGAGACCACTTCAGTTAGAGGATGAGCTACTGGTGTGTCTCCCACCACTTCACCAAATATATTCTCAAGACTGACAAGTTAGAACTTTTAACATCAATCTATTGACTGTAATAATGCTAAGCAGAAAGCAAGTATATCAAGTTTTATGCATATTTAACACTGAAATAGAAATGATTGTATATGTTTTTGATGCTAAAATACTCATTTCTAATACCAACGAGAGTTGTGTGCTTCTGTCAGTGACAAATATTTGGTGTGGAGTACCCTTCACACTTCCCCTCCCCGGGTCTCCACCCCACTATTTTCCCTAAGGGAAGGGTGAAGATCAGTTTAAATTTTTCTAAGGTATGAGACTGTGGCATTCAGATATGCTTTTATCTGCTGGTGTATTCAAGATTAAACGCAAATAGATTGGGTTTATCTACTTCCCTCGTAAGCAATTTACTTTCTTCCTGCATGCTCTCTGTAAGTGAGATTGTTCACCATTAGTACGGACAACTTATTTATACGATTTCTGTTGAGTAAGATGAGGATAAATGTTCCAGGAACACTCTAGCAAAATAACACTCTCATTTCACTTAACCGCTTCCCTCACCCATACTCTCATCCCTGATAATTTTATTCTTTATTTTAATTGAAAATCTTTTAATATTTTTACTGCTGTAATCATAATAGTGTGAAATTTTGCACATTCTCTTAAGAAATCATCAGTTTGCGATATGCTGTAAATAGTACTGTCAAATGAACTGTGAACTAATTCTTCTGGCAGACTAGTGGCACCCTTTCCCTGCTTTTCCAACATAAGCATAGGTAAGGTTTTAGAGGACTGGGACGACTAGTAGATGGAGCGGGAGTACAGGTTGTGCTTTCCTCCATCCCTACAGTGGCAGGGAGGGGCATAGAGAGGACTCGGAAAGCTCACCTGATAAACAGGTGGCTCAGAGGCTGGTGCCAATGCAGAAATTTTGGTTTTTGTGACCATGGGGTGCTTTACTTGGAACCCGGCCCGCTAACTGCAGATGGGTCCCACCTGTCTCAAAGGAGAAAACAGACACTAGCGCAGGAGCTGGCAGGGCTCATTGAGAGGGCTTTAAACTAGGTAGGAAGGGGGATGGGGAGGGAATAAGGCTTGTTAGAAGTGTGCCAGGGAGAACAATGTCAGGTCTGGGGGAGCAGGCAATGGCCCAGCTGAAGTACATCTACACTAATGCACGCAGCATGGGCAACAAACAGGAGGAGCTGGAAGCCATTGTGCAGCAGGCTAGCTTGTTGCCATCACTGAAATGGGGTGGGACCACTCCCATGACTGGAGTGCTGCAATGACTGGCTATAGGCTCTTCAGAAGGGACAGACAGCACAGAAGGGGTGGTGGTGTGGCTCTCTGTATTAGAGAGTGTTTTGATGTTGTGGAACTCGAGGCTGAGTCTGGGAATGATAAGGTTGAGTCCCTATGGGTTAGGATCAGCAGGAAGGTCAACAAGGCATGCATCCTGGTGAGGGTTTGTTACAGACCGCCAAACCAGGATGAGGAGGCGGATGAGGAATTCTACAGGCAGCTGGCAAAAGCTGCAAAATCGTCAGCTCTTGTCCTCGTGGGGGACTTATCCTGGCAATGTAATACAGCTCAGAGGAAGCAGTCTAGGAGGTTTCTGGAGAGCGTGGAAGATAGTTTCCTGATGCAGCTGGTTAGTGAGCCTACCAGGGGAGGTGCCCCGCTCGACCTGTTCACAAACAGAGAAGGACTGGTGGGAGATGTGGTGGTCGGGAGCTGTCTTGTGCAGAATGACCATGAAATGGTAGAGTTCTCTATTCTTGGCGAAGTTACGAGGGGGACCAGTAAAACTGCTGTCTTAGACTTCCGGAGGGCAGACTTTGAGCTGTTCAGGACACTGGTTGGCAGAGTCCCTTGGGAGGCAGTTCTGAAGGGCAGAGGAGTCCAGGAAGGCTGGGCACTCCTCAAGAAGGAAATCTTAATGGCTCAGGAGCGGTCTGTCCCCACGTGCCCAAAGACGAGCCAGCGTGGAAGAAGACCAGCCCGGCTGAACAGAGAGCTGTGGCTAGAGCTTAGGAAAAAAAAGAGGGTTTATGATCTTTGGAAAAGAGGACAGGCCACTCAGAAGGATTATAAGGATGTTGTAAGGATGTGTAGGGACAAAATGAGAAAGGCCAAAGCTCATCTGGAGCTCAGTCTGGCTACTGCTGTTAGAGATAACAGAAAATGTTTTTATAAATACATTAACACAAAAAGGAGGGCTAAGGAGAATCTCCATCCTTTACTGGATGCGGGGGGAAACTTAGTGACGAGAAATGAGGAAAAGGCTGAGGTGCTTAATGCCTTCTTTGCCTCAGTCTTTAGCGGCAAGACCAGTCTTTCTCTAGATACCCAATACCCTGAGCTGGTGGAAGGGGATTGGGAGCAGGATGTGGCCCTCACAATCCACGAGGAAGTGGTTGGCGACCTGCTACAGCACTTAGATGTACGCAAGTCGATGGGGCCGGATGGGATCCACGCAAGGGTACTGAGAGAACTGGCGAAAGAACTGGCCAAGAAACTTTCCATCATTTATCAGCAGTCCTGGATATCAGGGGAGGTCCCGGTCGACTGGCAGCTAGCAAACGTGACGCCCATCTACAAGAAAGGCCGGAAGATAGACCCGGGAAACTATAGGCCTGTTAGTTTGACCTCAGTGCCAGGGAAGCTCATGGAGCAGATTACCTTGAATGTCATCACGCGGCACTTGCAGGGCAACCAGGCGATCAGGCCCAGTCAGTACGGGTTTATGAAAGGCAGGTCCTGCCTGACAAACCTGATCTCCTTCTATGACAAAGTAACACGCTTGGTGGATGAGGGAAAGGCTGTGGATGTGGTCTACCTTGACTTCAGTAAGGCTTTTTACACCATTTCCCACAGCATTCTCCTCGAGAAACTGGCTGCTCTTGGCTTGGACTGGCATACACTTCGTTGGGTTAGAAACTGGCTGGGTAGCCGGGCCCAAAGAGTCATGGTTAATGGAGTTAAATCCAGTTGGAGGCCAGTTACTAGTGGAGTCCCCCAGGGCTCAGTACTGGGGCCAGTTCTCTTTAATATCTTTATCGATGATCTGGATGAGGGGATTGAGTGCACTTTCAATAAGTTTGCAGACGACACCAAGTTAGGTGCATGTGTCGATCTGCTTGAGGGTAGGAAGGCTCTGCAGGAGGATCTGGATAGGCTGGACCGATGGGCTGAGGCCAACTGTATGAAGTTCAACAAGGCAAGTGCCAGGTCCTGCACCTGGGGTACATCAACCCCAAGCAGAGCTACAGGCTGGGAGATGAGTGGTTAGAAAGTTGCCTGGCAAAGAAGGACCTGGGAGTATTGGTTGATAGTCGGCTGAATATGAGCCAGCAGTGTGCTCAGGTGGCCAAGAAGGCCAAGAGCATCCTGGTGTGTATCAGAAACAGTGTGGCCAGGAGGGCTAGGAAAGTGATTATCCCCCTGTACTCGGCTCTGGTGAAGCTGCACCTCGAGTACTGTGTTCAGTTTTGGGCCCCTCGCTACAAGAAGGACATCGAGGTGCTTGAGTGAGTCCAGAGAAGGGCAACAAAGCTGGTGAGGGATCTGGAGAACAAGTCTTACGAGGAGCGGCTGAGGAAGCTGGGATTGTTCAGCCTGGAGAAGAGGATGCTCAGGGGCGACCTTATTGCACTCTACAGGTACCTTAAAGGAGGCTGTAGCGAGGTGGGGGTTGGTCTGTTCTCCCACGTGCCTGGTGACAGGACGAGGGAGAATGGGCTAAAGTTGCACCAGGGGAGGGTTATGTTGGACGTTAGGAAGAACTTCATTACTGAAAGGGTTAGGCATTGGAATAGGCTGCCCAGGGAAGTGGTTGTGTCACCATCCCTGGAGGTCTTTAAAAGATGTTTAGTTGTAAAGCTTATTGATATGATTTAGTGGAGGACTTGTTAGTGTTATGTCAGAGGTTGGACTAGATGATCTTGGAGGTCTCTTCCAACCTAGATGATTCTGTGATTCTGTGAAATGTTTATCAAGATTTTAACAGTATCTTCCAAGTTCCTTGCAATGAGATTTCTCACGCTTTAACAAACTTCTGAGATGCTTAGTCACTGCAGTTGGCTTATATTGCTAACAGGCACAGTGTTTGTATGCCATTATGAAGAACATATGTGATTCTCATATATTCTCACAATACCTGGCAGAAATATTGATGTGAAACCTTTCCCAAGTGAAAATCTTTCTGTTCTTAAAAGTAGTTGGATTCTTCAATAGGTGTGTTCTAGGTCAATGAGATAAACTAGGTTTATGAGATAAACTTAAATAGGGACACCATGGATAAATCTTGGCACATATTTGAAGGTATAAATGATGTTTATATGTGTCTATAAGAGCATAACACCTGCACATAGCAAACATAAAATGTCAGCATACCTAGCATTAGAAAGCTGTAAATTAAGAGTGAATGTCAACTGTGGTAACAAATACTCATTCTGATAGCTTTGACAAAAGCTGGTTATACTTAGAGATGGATTTGGCAGCTAGCTTAAAATGTCATCGTGTAAAGTAGGTGAAGGTTGTAAACAAACCAGTTACGGTGAAGGTGATGCACATATTACCATTACCTGTCTTTCTTACATTGCAATCACTAACAATATACATGAAAATCCTCTTATCTGAAGCTCCTTGGAGGGTCCTTTGTGTTTCCTTCATTATTACATTGATGTGTTAGATCATGTAGGGACCCTTAGATATATTTTGATATGTGTAGTATGATGAGTTCCTGGTTTCACTCAGAGTTGTAGGTAGGATATGGACAGTAAGCATAGGTCCATGTCCTACTCCCTTCCCTCCTCCCTCCTCATATTTATAACCTATAATTACATTTCAGGAAAGAGTAAATAAGACACATTCGAAGGCTGTATGAAGTGAAGTGATATAAAAAGGCTTAATCCAGCTTTACAAAATTTTGTGAAGTTTAGTTCAGTACCATTCATGCTTCTCTACTTAAATCTGTTATAGTATGAAAGTCCTTAGTGAACATACCTTACATATTCAACAATAAATTATGTGCAAAAGTCATAAGCAGATATGTATCCAAACTCAGTCACTATTAGTGACTGTTAGTGACTGTTAGTGTTACTGCAGCCCATTTTTTCTTGCCCATTCATTGTTTTTTCTTTATGATAATCATAAAAAAAGATGATCAAATACTGTATATTGTCAGTGTTTTGAGTTTATGTATAATAAATTTTAATTACAGGTTCATTTAGAAATCCTGGAATATTTTATCCAAAGGAATATTGATTTCCAGAACTATTAGCAGTAGCATTTGTTGCTTGTGAAATATTACAGTAATTCAGTTTTTAAAGTAACAGTAATTCAGCAGTGTGCTGCAATCTGATATGTTTGCGATAGTACGTTTCAACTACATAATTTAATTTTACATTAGATTTCTCTGAGGTGTTTTGTATTACAACACTAATTTTTTTCAATTATATGGCATTGTATTGAGCTTTTACAGTCTTACATTAACTTCAGGGGTACATGGGAAAGCAAAGCAACATACGTAGAAGTTTATGCAGGAATCAATCATGACTCTTGAATTAAGGTTGAGCTGAGCTGTGTATGTATGTAAAGCAGCTTTTTTATCTTTTTGATCATGTCTGTTTAAAATATATATACACACACATCTCATTCATACATTTTGACATAATCAGTAGATACATATTTGATGAAAATTTACAAATTATTTCTGTAACTAGACTGAGTTCAATCAAACAATTCTCTTAATAAAATTAATAAAATCTTGGAGACCCTTTTTGTTCCTCAAAATAGCATAATGGAGATTTTGAATGTTCTTGTCAAGTTAAAACACAGTAATGTCTTGAGCACATGCTGTTCTTTAATCCTAAACAAAGGAATTCTTTAAGGCTGCTTTATTCTCTTATTTTTGTTTTAAAGTAATCCTTTTCCCTGGTGGAAACTGAAAAATAACTGTAAAGAGACATAATAAAGATCTGATGTCTGTCAAAATAGCTGTTTTCTTTTTTAATTAAACTCTGTCTTCCATAATTCATGTCTCTGTGTTACCTAAAGCCACTTGTGTACATACATACATTTTTGCAAAGTATGTGCAAATGAAAGTTACCTTTGAAAGAGAGTACAAAGTTTTAACAGTGACATCCCTGGCTTGTGTGGTATGCTACAATGCTGTTTTATATTAATCCAATCTGTGGTAAAACAAATTAAAACAACCAGGTTTTGAATGACGCTATTGGCATTTGTTGGTATCTTCTGAGTACAAAATGTACACAGAAGTTTTATTATGTAAGCTCAAAATATGAATGCTGCTGGCTTGTTTCAAACGGATTAGAATCTAGAATCCACATTTCTGTCAAATGTTTCTGCTGAGTAGCATTTGAAAAATGAGTCTCATTTTCTGGATTCTTCTTGTGCAAAACTGATTGTTGTATCTGTGTCTCTGTGACAGAGAAAGGACTGGACTGCCTGGGGTTCTCATTGTTTTGACTATCCATAATTGGCAGCTGTTCCACCAGGGAATTAACTGGAGTCTTAACCACTGTCATTATTTGTAGTGCTATTGGAAGGGATTGGTAAGAGACACCAGGGCTGGTTACAACACTTCAGGAGTGCTTTTCAATGCATTATTAACATTATTCTTAGTGCACCTTGCTTGCAGGTTATCAATTAGTTTAAGTAATAATATATTTGAATTGGCAAGGGTCTATTTTTGTTTGAAAATACACTACCATATTTTGTAGACATTTTAATTAAAAAAGAATTCTTTTTTACCTTTTAAGAAATAGAATACATACTGGTGTTCACATTTCTAACATTTTATAGCAATACGACCAGTTGAAAAAGTTCTATAGGCTGGCAGTTCTGACCTGTGAGTTGGAAGCAAGCATCAGTTGTTCTTTTTTTTTTTTTTTTGGTAAATGTTGATTAAAAAAATTCACAAATTTTGTTGTAAAATTTTTTTTATAATCATAATTTTTTTGACCCTTCTGTTAGTACATAGCACATGTGTCTTACTGTTTTTGCTATAAAGCTTGGTGTTTTAAACTTAGAATAACGTTTGCTATGCTTACATTTTCTTTCTTGTATTTTTTTGTGATATAAAGGTTTCATTACTAAGATATATGTGTAAAGGAAAAAAAAAACACAACATATAGATAGGA
The DNA here is from genome assembly GCF_964034855.1 of Anser brachyrhynchus. Lineage (NCBI taxonomy): Eukaryota > Metazoa > Chordata > Aves > Anseriformes > Anatidae > Anser > Anser brachyrhynchus. The sequence continues at coordinate 44,582,477 of NC_137697.1, forward strand.
AATTATTTCAGGCCAGGTCTGTTTCCTTTTTATTTTTACCATTGCAAAATAAGAACAAATACAACAAGCTATCTGAAGAGAACCATATATGTTAAACTGTCAAAAGACAATCTGGGCATATATGTACTTCAGACTGTTTAGTGTTTTATGTTTATGCAGCTTCAATGTAATCACAACATTGTTTTTGTTTCCATTTTCAATAGACTGACAAAATTTTGGAAAGCACTTTAGCACAAGCTAGGTAATTAATTACTAATCCTTTAGTTGCCTTTTGTTAAATTAGTCATTTGGATGAAATCTCTGCAAAGTCAAAAATGTAGCATCCTCAATGGCAGGTGACTTGTGTGCTTATTCTGCTGGAAAACTGTAGTTGTGACAGCAATCCTGTTACATGCTGTGAGGTAAAACAGGACATTGGTGTAGATGCCAGGTATACAATAGGAAGAGGCTTTTGGGGTGTGTGGATGAGACCCCTTGAAAAAAATAAATAGCAGTTCTAATAATCTCAAATGCAAATTGGTAGCTCCACCAACCGTTATTACTGAGCTGTTTGAGTAATTTGAATACCAGAATCAAGTTGTTCATAAAGATAGTCTAAAGGCAGTGTGGTAGTTATTTACTTACTTCTGCTAAATTTCTGTTTGTTTTCAGCAAAAATAAGACATTCTTCTGACATTTCAATACAAACGTTGGAGATTTGTTTTCTGTTGGTTGTACCATATAGGTGCAGTTTTTGTATAAGGCCAAGTCTTGAATTCTTTGGCTGATTTTGTCCTCTCTGGACCTTCATATGACTTCAGTACAGCAAAGACCTTCACGGACCTTGACCAGCTGTGTAGGCTTTGGAGACCTGTATGATACTGTAAATTGTATTCCTCGTTCCAAATACCTCTGTACTGGAAGACTGTGGATTCTACTGGAAGACACTGTAGCTGGTAACCTGTCAAGCTTGAGAGACTGCAGGATCCTCTTACTGGCAATTACATTGCTTTTTCCAATGCACAGATGACCCTTCTCAACATCTTTTTTCCTCCTATTCTAGAATAACAGGTCAAAATTGATTTTGTGACCACCTGTTAATCCCTACCCTTAACTGGCTTAATCCAAACTCAGCCTGTGTTTTCCTGATGTTACAGTAACACATTGCCTACAGCAATGCTGTGAGGAGTGTGTCTGTTTAAATTCACCCTATCCAGACTCTCCGCAGTATTAGGACATCCTGTTCATCAGAGAACAATGATCCTCTGCTGTCCAAGGCAGGCTTTGGAATGGAAACTACAGCACAGAGTGAGGAAAGAGTACTTCTGCTTTAGTAGTTAAGATTCAAAAATAATTACACTACACAGCTGAATGAAAAATGACTAGACAATGGTAGTCTGTTGGCTTAATAGCAGAAAGATAGCTTGAACTATTTTTTTGAAGAGATACAAAAAAAAGTGACATAACAGAAAAAAAGTTAGCAGCAGTGACCTCTTGTGATTTTTATCACAGTTCTTAAAATAGTTAATGGAATCAGAGACAATGTAAGTGTGTCAGACTTGGCTGAAGGAAAAGATAAAGAAGGGAAAATTGCTTACAAATGGGAAGTGAGTACCACCAAAGTTAGAAGTCCAAATTATTTATGTCTGTAAAGAATAATTCTAAAATTTAAGGAGGGAAGAAGGGTTTAAGCTGCTTTTTTGGCCTGTCATTTGTTTTTTCTTTTAAGCCATAATAGTTTTTTAGTCAGTTGAGCCCTGAACTGGAACTAAATAAGTCTGCTCAATAGTGGCATTCAGTGTAAATGCATCACTGCATGTTTTCATGACGTGAGCTTGTGCTTGCATGTCTAGTGCAGTATGGATTTTTACTATGCCTCTTGTGAATGAAGGAACACTTGTTTTAGGTTTTATAAGGCTAAATTAAGTTTTATTACTAATTTCTTGTGAGATCCTTTTACATATTTTGCTGCATTAATGATATTTAGTGATATAATATTATCACTATTTTCTTGCAGCAAACTGTGTATCTGGACACCCTGGGGAACACAAAATCTTAATGAAGTTTTAGCATGGTTTATAAAGACCCCTTGGGAAAGCATCAGGCTCAGTGTTTTGTTACCCTGATGTAGACCCAAGGCAAACTGGGTGATGTAGTTTCCAGAGGGGATAATGAACCTGGAAGCCAGAAGTGCAACCTGTTGGAAGGGGCAAATACTAAAAAGGAAGCAACAAAATATATAGTCCTTCATAGTTACAGCTGTGGAAATTTATTGTTTTGACAGCCAAATTCATGAAGCAACATTTATTTTATTGAAGGCTGTTTTTCTTCCATCCTTTCTTTTTCCCAGATTTTCACAGGTGATAATAAATTGTGTAATAAATTAATTTTTAGTTAGTGCTTTGAGATTGTGAGGAAAAACAGTTCTCTTCTGCATGCAACCTACCTTTCACATTAACATCAACCACTTCCAGCATTTACAATGGCAAGAGTTTGCTAAGGTTTAGGACGCATTCTTGGAAAACAGCCTCCATTGTCTCCTAGTCAGATGTGACTTTATGTTATACCAATGCATTTTCATCCAATGAACTTCAGTTGTATGAGGTGAAAATGTTTGTTTCTATGATAAACATAAATTTTAGGAGGTTGACAGGCAGGAAAAAAATGGTTCTATGACCTTATTTGCAGTTGACCGTGCTCAAATTTCACAAGCTGAAACTTGGAAATATAAGTGTTTCCTGTCCTGCTGTCCTAATTCATTTCCATTTTAAAATGTGCTGACTGAAAGACGAGCTGCAAGGGTGAGAAGAAGAGGAGAGGATCCCACATTATGGTATCAGACAGGGATTTCCCATCCTGTGAAACGTGCCAGGCTGACTCTGGTTATGCAGCAGGTGCAGAGGTGGGCAGAGCTGTCAAGGCTTTGGAGATCCTTCTCTGCTTTTCTCACAGAAAGTCTGCAAGGCAGGTGTATAGGGTTTTTACCTCAGGCTTTGCCACCTTGCGAGGGAATTTGGATAAGGCAAACGAGCAAAGTCTGTTTCCTTGTCTTTATTCTCTGTTGTGCCAGCAGGTACTGTGAAAATATTTCTTTTAAGTAATAAATATAATAATAATCAATTTATTGTATAGAAAAATATATAATTTTCTTGAAATATTACGATAACAATTACAGTATATTTCAAAAAAATGTAACGCTACTGTAAATCATGGTATCATCAACATCAGCCTGAAGTCTTTGACAACTCTAACGTAGTACCAAAAGTTTAATAATCTGGCATCTTTATTGGCAGTGAAAGCACTTCCCAGGATGGAAGGTCTTATTGGCAACTATTTCTGAATGAGTATCTTTACTGGGCTGTTAGTGCAGTTGGCTGGCACAAGAAAGAGCAATCTTTGCACTGGTCATGATTTAAGCTTTTATGCTTTAATCCAGAAAGCAGTATCATTTTTTTTTTCATGGAGATCACACCATATAAATCAAGAAATATGTCTTTCGTATTCTCTCCCATGTCTGTGAAAACTAATACAATTCATTTGTATGTGTGTTTTTAAGGGAAACTGCATTAATAACATCTTCATGTATAATAAAAAATTACAGTCTGGAAGCATATTACTGAAGCAGTAACATTTAGCTTACTCAGGAAGATTTACCACAAAATATTAATTCCTCTGTCGTTGAGGGGAAGAAATGTATCTCCTTCAGCTGAAATAAAAAAAAATAGTTTTCAACAATAAACTTCTCATACACTCTGTCACTATTGTATATACATTAAAAGCAAGGTTTCTGAACCAATTTACTAGAGCTATCCTGCTAGAAGCAATAGCTTCTTTCAAGGTGTGGGGTTGTGGATTAAATCATTGGCATTGCTATGTTTATCTATTCTGCTGGAAATACTTTCTCTTACGTTATGGCTGAAATTGTTGTATGAAGGAGTTTGTGCTGGCCATTTTTTCATTAAAAGGAAAATCAGATTTGAGGCCAGTTCTGCTGCTTTTGTTGATGCTATGTGTTTTTGGACAAGCAAACTGACATCAGTGTGAAAATGAGGCAAAGCATGTATATCAAAGCCATTATACCACCCATATCTCTGCTGTGTTGACTGAGTTTCTGAGATCTGTAATTCTGAATTACATCTACATGGATAACACGGATGAAAGGTGTGGCATCTCAGAAGTACCCTGTAGTTCAGACCAGTGTCAGAAACTAAAACACTTGAAGTACAATATAATAAGTCAGACTCTGTATATTGACCTTAGCAATTTGATAAGGTGACATTCATGATATTAAGGAATTTGGCTTTCTGCAAGAGAAATATGAAAAATAACCATACTTGTTTTGCAACTCTTTAGAAGAATTTTCCGTGAAATGTCGCCTCAAGAGATTAATGTAGCCTAAAAGTTTTAGGGGTGCTCATTTGATGTGACCACATTAGGTTAGGCAACCATCATAGCTGGTGTATTGAAAAGCTTCTGTATTCCCATCATTTACGTCTCTGAGGGAAATGGAGAAACACATGACACATTTACTGGATTGTGGTTAAAGTGGTTGCCTAATTTACAAGCGAAGAAGTCATACTTGGTTTTGAAGGGCTTTCAGGATGAGTTCGACCTTACCCTCCTGTATATTTTATATGAAATAAACTAGGCGAGGAATATTCTATGTAGTTCATTAAATATATTGGTACTTTTCCTTCCTTTGTTCTACCTATTAAAGGAAGGTGTATAACTTACCTTAAATTAAAGTTTTTAGAAAAGTATATTCTTTTAAGAAATGACATATAATTTTCTTGTTTGATGAAGGAGATGTTTAGTATCTATCAGTAGTCATCTATATTTAGAAGTAGCTGCATGTGTGTCTGAAAGCAACCTGGCAATCTTCTTGTTTGAACACTGCAAAGTTTCCTATTCTGGCTCTGCAAAGCTGTGAGTTGAGAAACGTTTCTGTCATGTTGCCTGTTTTAAATGACAACTGTTTAAGCTATTTATGAGTTTAGAAGCTTGTTATCTGTCACCCTGGAGATGGTGTAGTGGGCACAAAATAGGGAAAACAGCTGCAAAATTATCAAATGATTTTGTACAAGATTGCAGGTGACAGCTGTGTATTAATTTATGTGTACCTCATAGCATGCCTGCAAATGTATCCAAGGAACATATCTTTTAATTTATTTTAGGAGATGGAAAAAAAGGCAGTACACTTTCAAACTCTGGCCATACTAGGTTCTAAACTTGTAACTGATGATGGCTTTAAAAGTATAGCTCTCCAAGAGCACAGTTCAAATGTTTGGGCTCGGGCTACAGAATTGAAATGCTGTCTTTACGAAAAAAAGGAGTAAGTTACGTCACTCCTCTAAGTACCAGAAGTTGCTAGTATGATGGCACTATGGATATTGATTGCCTGTTTCTTTTGACTTGTGGTGAACAGCAAAAAAAAGCAGTAATGAGTAGTTTTCTGCCTTTGAATTCAAACATTTTCAGGTGCAGCAGAGGTATGTTGTATGACTGGATATTAGCTTATCCCACCCTACCCCAGACTGAACTTTGTGTGTAAGTGACATGTAGCACAGTATTACTTTGCGAATGGATGTTCAAAGTTTACATGTGAACACCTCTTCAAAGCCCCAGCTGTTATTTTCTCAGATGTGTAAGAGATGGAAACATGTCTGCTAAAAGTTACCTATATTACCATGGCATCAGCCATGTCATTTTTATATATAAAATCATTTGGATGGGTTTGCAAAACGACTTCCCTGGAAAAGATGACTAATTATTTTATATAAATACACATTCTCTTTGCTAAGTAATTAAAAATAAATAAATAAATAAATAAAGCATCTTTAGCTTAACATCAATATCAAGCAAGTTTGATAGTATGCTTATAATAATGATGGGAGTAACCACAAAATATGTAAGGTATTTCAAAAACATTCAAGTTTTGCAAACATTTCTTGTGGATAAACAGCTATAACTTCTCCGAAAGTAGTAATAAATACAAATGCTCCATGCCCAATAACATTGTTGGAACTTATTTTAGCTTCCCAAGAGTTTCAAAAGCTAGTAAGATTTTTCTTAGAAACCATAATTCATACACAATATAAATTATTTCTTAACATTATATTTGCAAAAGGAAGCAGTCTCTTAGGGCTTCAAATACTACTGGGAATGAAAGTAATTTCTCAGAAGTAATGTTTGGTGTGACCAAACCTGGGGAGCTTCCTAAATTTCTGAACTACAGTATTCAAGAATTCCACAAGTGTACTTTGAGTTCTTGAGTTATTTCACTTATTACAACTGAAGGCATTATTACAAAGATAGCTAGTTTTTGCCTCTAAGTTATCTACCAGTAAATTTAATTTGTCTGACTATTCACCAGCTTTTCAAAGAGCAATTTAACATTATAAGTATTTTCTTAAGGTTGGAAACCTAGCTTATTGCCAAGGTGAGGTTAGTGTGAATTTCTCAATTTCTTAAAAGCCTGCTATGTGTCTTTCCTTGCCCTGATTATATCAAATCTCACTGCTGATGATTTCTTCATTTGGGCTAAATATTATAAGCTGCATATAAACACTATTACAGTGGGAGAAAGGATACCTTAGGAAGCTTTCATTTAGTATATTTTACTCCCCAAAGCCACAAGACTTCTTTCCCCAACACATTCAGATTGTCATTTACATGCTTCCTCTCTCTTCTTGTCTTCCCAAATATATCAATTTTCTTCTTTTTTTCTCATTTGGTCCTGATTATCCCACCTTTGTGTGAGGAGGAGTGGTGCACATTTCACAGCTTCAGTCCCTCTTCTTGAAACTCTGCAAGTCTGAATCAGAATCTACAGCTAAGAGGCTCAAAAGCAACAAGGCTCTTCTACAATCCTATTTTGACTCTACTGGGTTTCTGACAATAGTGCTGAGTGCTTCCATATTATCTTAGGCACAGTCTACACTGATGATAGCATCTGCTTGAAAGGAGTTTTAAATATTTCGTTATCTTCAAGTAAGACTGTAAGGATCTATTCCCTGTATCTTGGGACTATTAAAACAAAATTGAAATAAAAAGTGAGGAAAAGGTGGGCCAGTACTATTTATTAGTGTTCAGCACAATGATCCTGGGCCTGTTTAAGAGTCACAAAATGGCTGAGGTGGGAAAGAACCTCTGGAGGCCATCTGGTCCAACCACCTTGCTCAAGCCAGGACACCTACAGCAGGCTGCCCAGGACCATATCTGGAAAACTAGAGGGAAACCCTCCAGCTTTTATCCTCCAGGAAAATACCAGTGTGGGGGAACACAGTCTTTCCATCACACACCCTACTCCTGCATTAGATCAGTTAACAGGCTAGTGCCAAGTCAATATGCAAAAACTTCAGATTATGGTAATAGGAGATACCTGCCTTCTGAAGCCTGTGGTCCAGCTGACAGGTGGCTTCTTGTCTCTCTGTTATGGTGATGAGAAAGGACTGATACAGAGACATGTCAGTGTCTCTGTCTTTACATGGAGCATGTTGTGCAGCTTTAGCAATGTCTGCCTGAGGGTCATCAGGAAATCCTTTAAGCCTGTCCCTGTGGTGTGGAATCCCATACCCCACTCACACTGTGGGGGCTGTGGCCCTCTTCTGTGTTCTGCTGTGCAGGATTGTGCCTAGCAAAACACCAGGGTTACAAATTACATTTGGAAGAGTCAGGAAGAACATTTAAGATGCTGTGCTTCATTCCACAATTAATTCATGTGAGCAAATTTATTAGGAGCACTTTTTCATCCCTTTCAGTCCTTTGTGAATGTACAGAAGCCTTTTTCTGGACCATTTTGCAGGCTGTAACTGTTGATACTATAAACAAAGTTTCCTTAAGACAGATGTCTGTGGGACTCCACAGAAAAAGGAAAAAAAAATCCTCAGATTCCTCAAGTACGTCTTAGCAGCTGCAGTAGTTGGCACAGACTATGAGAGCTGTGCAACATTAAATTTTATGGTTTTCTAAGCATTTCAGGTACCATTTTATACCATTCCATTGTATCAAGCTTTCCATTATTTTTGGCAGTACATCCTAAAGAATGTCTGCTTCATTCAGAAGTAGTGCTTGTGCCAGTCTCAAACTGGGGTGAAAAAAAAGGAAGATGGGGGTGGGGGGAGCTGTGCATGAAAAGGATGTCACATTCACAAGTCACCCTGTGCTTAAAGCGATGTTCACCACATTCACAAAAAAACTCATTTTTAAGGAGATCCTGATTCTTACAGCATTCTGAAATCACTTAGGAAATTCAATGACTTTATTTGCCAGAATTAAAGGCTTTTCAGAAAACTTCATTCACATAATTGCTTTGCTTTTCTTTGCTGGCTGAAATACTTGTAGGAATCTAAGCATCACTTCTAGATGGAAAGCTGGCTTCACTCAATTTACAGAAAGAAAAAAAAAATCTTTGAATATCTCTATTACTGAAGCACCTGTTTTAGGCAAAGTTGCATAATGTTAGATTTTGGCTTAACATGTTTTGTAGCCATCTAAACTGTGTTGGTTTGGATGATATTTAAAGAACTTCTTTAAAGATGTTTCTTAGTTTTATGTCTAGACTTCAGCTCTGAGGTCACTAAGCAGCTGTGTTGAGTAGCTGTTGGCACACTTTGGTACGTTGGCAGAAGTCTGAATAAGGAAAACGGAAAGTAATGTGCTGCTCGCACTGCTCTCAGACACTGCTCCGTTGGTTAATAAGGGGTTAATTGTGAAAGGTTTCTAGCTTGTGGCTGTAATCCTGCAACAAGCTATGCAAAACCTTCTTCGGCTTAGTAACACAATTGCCCGGGTAGGAGATGGGGAAACTGAAGCCAAGCTCCTGGTTTCTGGTCCAGCAGTTTTCCTGGGAGAAACCAGGAGCTGTGAATGCTTGCCCATACTCCAGGCTTAAGGAGGACATCAGAAGGCACATTTGGATGGGGAACAGGCAAGAGGGGGACACATAGCTCAGGCCACAGCATGGTGGCTGTTGCTACCCAGAAGGGTTCCTATTTTGCCACTCTTCCTGGTGCTAGCTGTTTGTGTACTCCAGGAATAGTCCTGTTGAAATCGTTATGACTGTTCATATGATTATGGGTCAGCTTGTGTCAGTATGCCAGCACCTGGTCCAAAGGAAAGAGAAAAACATCAATGAGACATTTTTCATTCCAGTTATGGGTAAGGAAAAGGGTGTGCCTTGCAGTTAGACTACAGTAAGGTCTGCCAGTAAAGTAAATAAGGGTAATGCTGATTATTGCCTGGTGAGGGCTGGCTCCTCATCACCTGCAATGGACTGGACAGACCCTAAACAAAGGACAGGTGGGATAAACTCTTGTTTCTTATATGAGCTCCCCATACTTTACTGGTGTTATGATGATATGAGGTGGAAATGCATTATAAACTGCTCTCTTTTAAAAATCTTGAACATCCACTTGATATGCCCAGAGAAAAATTAGCAACAATTTGAAAGAAACAACATGGATTTGTCACAAAAGATTTACCTGTATTTTTTCTATGCATAATGGTTATTCACTTCATTAATTGGATTTTAGGATCTGAAATAAAGACCTTCATCAGCTCTCCTGTTTTAATTTAATCTTTGAAATACTGATTTAATTTTAAAATTTTAAATATTCAGAATAATTTATTTTTTGTTCTGAATAGTATGGAACTGTGGAGTTTGACATATTGACGTGTTTTAAGTGATTAGTCCTTTCAGAGTATACATTATCCCAAAAGAAGTAAAGTAATTTCACACAAAACGTTTGCCCTCAAAACATAATATTTATCAAAAATATTTCTTTATTCTTTATTTTATAATTTATGAAAAAAGTCTTTGAAGATATTTCATTATTATTGCAAAATTTGAGAGTGTCTTTTAAAATGGCAGTAATCTGAATGCAAATGCATTGATTTAGAAATTCTCCTCTATTATCTTGTAAATGAAGAATGTAGTTCCCTCATTTAATGTCTCTATTTTCTTTTTTATTAAGAGTTCTGTGTATAGATGTAACATTATATCTCCCACTTGTGATGGCCAAGGACTTTGGTGATGTCAGCTTTCCTGTTCATGAGTATAGAGGGATGAAAATAGTGTAGAAATATCATTCCATCACACCTAGTTAAAATAAGTTGGTACTTTAACCTCTGCCAAATTATTTGAAGGTATATTAAATAAAAATAGGGGTATAATTTGAAGATATTAGCAACATTTTCTGAAGGACAAAAAATGAGAATATGCTTTTTAACAACTTTGCTACTGTTAGCTCAGAATTGGAATTTCTAGAAGTCTTACTAATGTACTGACACATATCTTGTGCTTCAATACAGTGTTATTGGTAAAATACAGCACACTAGTATTGAGCATATAGAAGAGAATTTTCTTGATGCAAGAGTTTATACCTTGTCACCATTCAATAGCCACTTGTTTGAATGATGGTTAAAGACGTAAAACTACTTTAGTTATCATGAGTGATATCCACATGCATGATTGTATCTGCTTTATAAAGAGTAGTTACTTCAAAGCTTTTGGCAAAAGTACCAACAGATAGCATGACACACACCTGAGGCTACACAAGTTATAATGTTCCATAATGTGTTATGGTGCATAGCAATAGTAGATGTTGAAGGGAAGTGCCTCCTTACAAGTTCAGACTAACCGGCTAAAGAGCTGTGCGTATGCAGGTTTCTCTGTTGGAAACTGGTAAGTGAATTACTGTTTTTTTTCTACCTATGTGTAAAAGCAAAGTTTTAAGGAATAAAGTCCTTGAAAACTGGAATTTTAAAGCCAATTATTTTATACCTGTGAGTTAAAATTGTGTTCATTAATAACTTGTCCCTAATTTACTTTAGTTTGCAATTTATTATTATTATTTTTTTAAATATGTCAGTAGATATAGAATCAAATTTTGGTAGTATTAATTAAACACAGTCATTTTTCAGATTTATTAGGCAAAGGTACTTGAGCTTCACTTAAGGTGGACAGTTAACAGTTTCTGGACCATTGGTTCCCAAATATTTTGCACTGAAATCAGTCTTTAATTTCAGTATTTTTCATGCATCAATGTCCAACTTTACACTTCAGCTAAAAGTCAATTTAATTAAAATTTAAATACTTTAAATTCACTTCAACAACTAAATGAGATAGAAACTTGTGGAAAATCTCTTTGGCAACCTGTAGCAACATAATTGGTGGTTTTCACATGCGCACAAGTTCTTTTCAGTGGTAGGTTCAAACCCATCAGCATGTAACCAGGGGTGAAGAAGTAGTAGGGACTAAACATGAGCTGGAATGGGGAATGCGTTCTTAAGGAGCTTTGCTTAGTGGCATTAAATGAAGCATGATTTCCAGATGCTTCTTTCAGTCCATGTTCCTGGTGAGCCAGACTCTGATTTGTCTAGCAGAAGAGAGTCATTCTGCCTGCCTGGTTTTCATAATTCTCTTGGTTCAGGAACTGATATGACTTGTACTCTGGGATACATACTTTCCTGCTCCAGACTTCTCATATAATGTTCAGCACAAGTGCTAATTATTCTTGTCAAAAACTGTTTCAAGCTAGTATTGTGTCCATCTTTGTCAGGACGGTATCTCTTGTTGGTCAGCCTGCTGTGCTCAGGAATTTTTCTGCCAAACAGCTGCAGAAACAGTGCAATTTGTTTACATGGCTGCAAAGGTAAGACAAAGTGCAAGCAAGACGAAAATCAAGGGAGAAGTTTAGTTTTGTTTTTGAATGAAAATTTAATTACAATGTAGAAGTGGTCAGATGTGCCACCCTAAATTCAGAGGACATTCTTAGCCATATTCCTTTCCATTCCATAGAGACAACTATTTTGATACATAACAGAAATACTTGTATTATGGAATGGAGGCTTAGCTGACACTTGTATATTCCAGGCTTGAAAGAAGGCATGAGAAAACTATGGAAGGTGGCAAGGTCAAATGATTGGTAGATTCTGGTTGCCTTTTGCTGGTGATTTGTTTCATTCTGTTCTACTGTTTATGCCAATCTAATGTGACTTCAAAGTTGCCAGCTAGGCAATATATGAAAGGTCTGTAATCAGTTACACAACTGAGTTGAATATCTGCTCCACTGTGTGCATTTCACCCATTCCAGAGGTTCCAGTTGTCTTTGTTCACTGTATTGCTCAATGTCCAGCAGTGCACTCACATGCATTTAGCATATGTGAGCATGTTGAAAAGCACTCACTGTTGCTGACTGTAGAATATTTGACATGCTGATTTCAATACCGTCAGCAAGAGCAACAGTTACATTACACAATATATCCATTAATTTCTTTTAATCATGTCAGATTTTCAGAATTTTTACCCATGGGGGAAAAATGTGGGTTTGTATGTCCCTCTATTGTTTGCTTGGTTTTCTTCTTTGTTGAAACCGAAGAAAATAAAATAGAGGTCATTTTCATATTGATTTACAATAAAATTACAGAGAACCTGGAATAAATATTGCATATCTTATTCTCTACCACTGGAGAAATAAATTAATTTATTTGGAGGTGGGAAGAAAAAATTGCTTCTTACAGGCTTAGAAAACACTTTTGCGATCTGCATTTTTGTTTCCTGCCAGAAGGCAGAAACTGAGTTTTCTGTTTGCAACAAAAGAACAAATTTGTCCTCCCCAGAATCTGTCATAGTCTTTTAAGCTCTTCTCCTTCAAATTAAAGAGGAGTCTCATACCAAATTCGTGGCCACATGTTGAAGTCAGTAGCTGACAGTTAAATAAATTTACAAATTTTAAATATGTGATACATCTTAATTCAGCCATTGACAATGTAATCTACATCACTAATTGCATGCGTTTCCGTGGCTCCTGCATATGACAATCTTCTAAACGAGTAAGTGGATGGCTGTGTGCTTTTTAGGAAAGACAGGCCAGGAAGGCAAGGTGATGGAGCAACTGTGAGAGAGCAACTGGAATGTATCAAGCTCTACTAAGGGTGGATGAAGATCGAGTCAAGAGCTTAAGAGTAAGGATTAAAGGGCAGGCTACCCTGGGTGACACTGTTGTGAGTGTTTACTACAGGCCACCTGATCAGGAGGGAAGTCAAGGAGGCCTTCCACAGACAGCTGGAAGTAGCCTCACAGTCACAGGCCCTGGTTCTTATGAGGGACTTCAACTACCCTGGTATCTGCTGGAAAGACAGCACAGCTGGGCACAAACAGTCCAAGAGGTTCCTACAGAGCACTGACAATAATGTTTTTGATACAGGTAGCAGAGCCAGTGAGGAGAGGTGTGCTGCTGGACCTTGTATTAACAAACAAAGGACTGGTTGGGGAGTTGAAGGTTGGGGGCAGCCTTGGCTGCACAGACCATAAGATGGTGGGTTCAGGTTCCTGCATATGTACTGGGTTTTCATGGCAAGGTTTTGGTAGCAGGGAGGGCTGCAGGGGTGTTAGTGCCCCATGTTAGGTAAGGGCCAGTTTCAGCCAGCTCCAAAGGGACCCAACACTGGCCAGAGGCAAGTCGGTAAGCAATGTTGTTTGCGCCTCTCTGAGGACAGGTTTAAGGAAGGGGGAAATAAATAATAAAATAAAATAAAATAAAATAAAATAAAATAAAATAAAATAAAATAAAATAAAATAAAATAAAATAAAATAAAATAAAATAAAATAAAATAAAATAAAATAAATAAAATAAAATAAAATAAAATAAAATAAAATAAAATAAAATAAAATAAAATAAATAATAAAATAAAATAAAATAATAAAATAAAATGCTGCACAACAGCAGCTGGGAGAGAGAAGAGTAAGAACCAGCCCTGCAGCCCCCAAGGTCAGTGCAGCAGGAGGGCAGGAGGTGCTCCAGGCGTGCAGCAGCAGTTCCCCTGTGGCCTGTGGAGAGGCCCCTGGTGGAGCAGGCTATCTCCCTGCAGCCCGGGGGTCCCACATGGAGCAGATCTCTACGCTGCAGCCCGTGGAGGAGCCCCCGGTGGAGCAGGTGGATGTGGCCTGGAGGAGGCTGCGGCCCATGGAGAGCCCCCGCAGGAGCAGGCCCCGGGCTGGAGCTGCAGCCCGTGGACAGGAGCCCACGCAGGAGCAGGGGGTCTGGGGGGAGCTGCCGCCCACCCGTGGGGGACCCGTGCTGGAGCCATTTTCTCCTGACGGATGGACCCCGTGGTACAGAGCTATGTGGGAGCAGTTAATTTGTCCACTACTTCATCCTGGACCTTAAATTTATGAGTAGAGAGGATAAGATGATGGGAGAGGATGAACAACCTAATTTCTCAAGAGCAGGTACAGTAGGTCTTTCAGAGAAGAGCTGCTTAGTCTTCTGCTCTCCCCATGCAGCATTTCCAATTCTTTTCACACTGTCTTTTGTGCTGGAGAGAACTATTTTAAATTAATATTTTAACTAGACCACAAAACTTATCCATCTCTCCCATGTTCTTCCATGTCCAGTTAACCAACTTCCCTCTACCTCTCAAAGAGAGAACATAGAAGTAGCAAACTTCCAACAGATAAAGTAATACGTAATTAAAGTGCATGGAGAATAAGGAAAGAGTGAAGAAATGTTACAGAAAGTGGAGAAATATATCATAAATACAAATAAGGTTAAAAATAATTATATACAGGACAGTATTTTTTCCATAACTACTGCTTGAAAAAAAAAAAAGACTGTAAATTTATTGCCAAATATTTTTTCTTCAATTCAAATATATATACTATGTTGAGTTTTCACTGTCATTTTTCTGCATCTTTCCCTTAATTACTCTGCATTATTACTCATGTCTTTGATTTTTTGTTGTTGTTAGTTTTCTTTCATTCTTTATTTCTCAATTTCCTTTCTCTGGGTTCTAGATAATCTAGATTATCTGTGTTTCTAGTCTTCATTTCCTTTGCATCCATTTGGTGACTAGTAAATAGCCTAGCTGAAGCAAAAGGGAACAAGTTATCCCAGTTGTGATATAGTACTGTTAGGAAGGATACCAGAGACAAAGTCAAGGTATTTAACTTTATAATTTTATATCTTTAATATTGTACTTTTAAAAGGTTGAATGTAAAATAGCGATAACCTTTCACTAGCATTTCAAAAGGCACAATGGTAAATGCATTACTGTGAATAGTTCATTACAGTAAAAGAAGTGTCAGTTTGCCCAGCCATGAGGTTAAGATGCTGATCATGTTTGAGGATACATCATAAGAATGTGATAGATAAATGAATGACTTAAATTAATCTGATAGATTTTATGATTGTATTAGGAAGGTGCTGTCTTCTATTTTTTTTTCCATAAATGGTTTTGAAATTGCCTTTTCCCCAGATTTTTGTGTTTGTTTTCCTCTGGAAAGACTGTAAATATTTATATTTTCAATGGCTTTTTTTCTGTTCAACAACAACAAAACAAAACAAACAAACAAACAAAAAAAACCAACAAACACTTCTCTCTAGTTCACTGCAGCAGAATGGTACCTTACTTTATATTTTTGTATTAGACTGTATCCTTCTAAACATCAACATTGTGATCTCTCACCTTACTTCATTATGAAAAATGAAAAGAAATCAGAGTAGTACTACTAGCGTATGTTTTTCAGTCACAGTTAAAAAAAAAAAAAAAAGGTAATTGTATCACTTTCCATCCCTGCCTGTCTTGCAAGTAGATATTATGAAGTGTGTTGGAGAGAATTCTCCTCTCAGTGGCTGGCATAAGCAAAATGTGTTTGGGGGGGGCTGGGTGTTTCCAGGTACTGATGCTTCTTACTGGATGAGCAAGCTTTCAGTAACTCTTAAGAATACCGTAGTAATGTTCTTTTAAAGAAAGATTGAAAATATCTGCTTGCAATAACTTTCTGCCAGCTGATTCTTTGTGTAGAAATGCTAAATGGTCTATGACATGCTATGCTGAAGTTGGTATACAAGATCCTTTCTTAGCAGGATTTAAATTTGACTATGGTGTGGATAGTTTGAGTTTTGATTATGGCTAGCAGAACTTGCAAGAAAAATAAATAAATCACACATGTACACAACATGTAGCTACTGCATTCCTGCATTCATAACGTATAGAGTCTAATACACCATGTCCCACTGGGGCTGTTAGACCATGCTTCTTTTCCAGTGTCATCTGTTCTACTCCCCTAGTCACAGAACACAGAAAACTACCACCAGATTTGGCATGAATGCACACAGATGTCTGCAAGTCTCAGCAGAAATACCAAAAACTCAAGTAATGAAAAATAGACATCACAAAGTAGTAGAAAATACTTAATAAGGAGCAATTGTACATTGGCATAAAAATGGAATAGATGACCTAATCACTTTTTTATTTCTTTTTATTTTACTATTCATTAAAATTGCTACTCCACTACTTTTTGAATGGCACTGAGTCACTCTTATGACCAGAAGTGGGCCCTCTGGAGCAAGGCTGGGTTGTGTGAGCCAACTGGCGTGCAGGATCTTGGACTGAGTTTTAGCATTGCTAGGACTTAACAAAAGACCAAGGTCTCCAGAGCTGTCATCTTGACCCTTTACAAACACAGTTAAAATTGTTGTGATACCACAAATTAACAGCATCTATTGTTCTATGTAGTACCAACCATGTGGTTCTACATAGAACAAATACTTTTGTAGCCTCCACTGAGTTTAAAGTCCCCTCCTGTAGAAACAGTGTTTATGTTTTGAAACTGATAAATGTGCAAAACTATAACCTAGCTATAGGGCTATATGTAATTGCTCCCACCCGTGGTCCCAACTCAGCAGTGAAGCACAGTTCTGGTTCAGGATTTGAAGGTGTTCATCACCACCCCAGGTAATGCAGCAGTGCTCCCGTTGCCCTCACTCTCTCAGCTGCTTGCAAAAGTTCAGTCCCTTGTATTTTAATTCTTTGTATTCCTCGAAATTTGTAGTTGACTGTGCCTTAAGAAAAACATATTTTAGGATTATGGAACACTGAAATGTCAAGGTAATATGGAGCTCTCTCTCCCTCTAAAATAGATGGTGAGTCAAGCTATCAGCATTTTTTACACCTATGTAGACATAAGAGAGAAAAAAACTTATGTGCGTTTAGTTCAATGTTACAAGTAACTTACTGCTACTGGAAATTACTGCCCAGAAAGACCCCACACCCACACACTTAGCTGTCTTCAGTAAAACTGAAGATTTGGGATTCTCCTCTGTGTATGCATTTTTCTCTGCTTAAGTTTATGTATTCAAAACGGTTATTCATAGTTCCTGAATTCAGTTACTGGAGACAGAATGCACTAATGAAATCTCATCTGAACTGGCTGTGCACTCACTATCTTGGATGATTTCAAGGTCAGTAAGACAGAAGTGATAAATGAGTTACAATGACTCAAAACCAATAAATTCTGAAGTCCAGATGGGTTTTATCCAAGGTTGTTAAAAGATACTATGAAAGAAGAATGTAGACTGGTGGCAGTAATCCTGGAAAATTAAATTATTGTGAGGAGGTTTTGAAAGCTGCAGGAGAAAGAAGGCTGACATACAAAAAAACGTACAAAGCAAAATAATACAAATTTACTTAAAATACGTGCAAAATAAATGCAAGCAATTTGCACCTGGTATGAACACACCTGTTAAACACACAACTGGGTAATAAATAAACCCTTCCAGGAGATTAGGCTTAGGTAAGGGCACTCAATGGCAGGCATCCCACTCTGAAAAGTAGACTCTCGTGAAACCCTTACCCCCACTCCCACCCCCATTTTCAGCCAAGATCATCAATAACAGCTTCAAGAATAGTCAGTTCAGTCCTGTCAGAGGCTGAAAGCAGGCTGAATAGTGCCTTTCAGGATATCTCCAAGAAAATACATTAAGTGCTGGAGGAGGACCATTGCACTGCTGTTTAAAATTGTCTCTTAAATGATACTGGATTTCTAGAAAAGAGCATTTTAACAGTTTTAGAAGATTATATGTATTCTAATATAAATAAGGCATAAGAAAATTACCGGCAAAGACTTTTTTTTTTTTTTTTAAGTGTCACCTACCATATTTTGTTCTGTAGATTTTAGTTGATCTAACAGCAATATGATTGTGTATTTTTTAATGTTTCTGATTGTCTCTGATAACTATTTTCTATAATCTTAGGAAAAAGAAAAAAAAGAAAAAAAAAAAAAGAAAAAGGAGACCTAGCAAATTACAGAGCAACTCCCTGTTTAGTCACTCACCTACAGTATGGAATGGCATCCATGAAAGAAATCACATGAAGGAAACTAATGAGAAACCTCTAATCACTTGGGAGAAAATTAAGTAGGTCCTGGAAATATTGGGACTCTGCTGTCTATGGGCTGAGAGAGGCTGAGGAAAACACCTTTCTCTGAAGTCATTAAAGAGAGTGCCCAGCTAGTAGAAAGAAATGTGAGCGGTCAGTTTTTTTGTTTGTTTGTTTGGTTAGTCGGTTGTTCTTTGTTTTGCTTTGGTGGTGGTGGTGGGGGGTTTTGTTTTGTTTCAGCTGATTGATTGTTTTGCCTTGCTTTTGCTGCTTGCTAAATTTTATTCTGGCTTTCTGTAAAATTCTGTCATTACCCAGGAATATCTCTCTTATCTCCTGAACCAAGTATCCTTCAAAAGACCACTCTTGCTTGGCAAAGCGTTGCTTTCAACATCTGGCTGCTGTTTTTGTCTCTTAGTGTGATAAGATACAGATTACACTGATAAAAAGAAACACAGTGAAAATGAGCAGTATGGAATATAAATTAGATATTTAGGTAATTGACAATGTATGAGAGAAGTTGCTTGTATTAATGAAAATATTTATGGCAAAAGCTAGAGGTAATAGGAGGAAAAGTAGACTTCATTAGTAAATAGAAAAATCCTGGCAATATTATAGAAAGAGTGTCCTTTAAGGAGGAAAAATAGAGAGGATATGCAGGTATTATTCATTCCAACAATAACTGAGGAATATGAATCATCATCTACTAAAATTGTTTTTCAAATCAGATGTTTCAGAAAAGATGTGCCTAAAAGTTGCCAAATGGTTAAATTTGGTAGTTTCTGGTGCACTGATAGATGGGGGGGAGACTGACTAGGGGGATGAGAGGTGGAGGGAAACATGTCAGTACTGCTAAAAGGTCATCAAGCATATGATCCAGAGAACTAGAGGATTAACCTAACTGAAAGTATGTAATTTAATAGATAATACAGATTTCAGATAATGAATCAGATAATGAATCAGAGATAGTGGTAATTCTAATGAATGTACTTAGGTGGAAAACTTACTTTCCACTAGCACTATAGTTTGCAGAACTGATGGATAAAAGTAACTGTATGTGTAAAAAGTTCCAGTGTCTGTAAGGCATCTGTTGCAATACAGTGTAATACTGATTAAAAGTTTTAATATCACTTAAAATATATCATCCATAAAACATACTATGTGGATTAAAGTTGGCCAGCTGAAGGATCTCAAAATTCAGTGTTACTGGGAGTTTTTTTACCTAGTATTACTTGGATGTTTATATTTTTCTAATGAACCCCCACAAAGACAGGTACCTACTAAAGACAGGTATGGATATTTTCATGATCAGAAAACAATCCAAATTCCATGTGATCAGATGCCATCTATCATCTCGGTACAAAGAATCTAGACCATAGAGCAGGATGAGAATTTCATTTAGGAGAGCAGAAATCTCAAAGACCGTGGGAGGCAATTACATCAACACAAAGTTTCTCTGTGAGCCTACAGGCAAAACTGTGGTGAAATTATAGCACTGCTTGAACGGCCAAGCTCAAGTTCTGAAGATATTTTAAAATTTAAGCAGCTTAGCAAATGGAAAACTGAGACAGAGAGGAAGGAATCTTGTTAGTGTAGCACTGCCTAATTTCACTTTAAAAAAGATAAGAGCATAGTGTGTTCAATGGCAGTAGAAGTTTGATTATAACTGATATAATTCAAAGAATGTTACAGCTTTGGGGAGGAAAAATATCCCATGATAGAGGACAACTTTCCTTTTGTGAGGTGATAATACAGGTTATATTGTGCTTGTTCAAACCATCCATGAGTTGATGTTTCTGTCCTATGGACTAGTTACTTTATCTTCTGGATATTGGGTAGTCAATGTATTTACTTCATCATAGTTATTTTTCTCTGGTATAGCTGCAATATTTTAATGTGTTTAATTCAGAAAGAATAAGATAAAAAAAAATGTTATTATAAAAACACCCCCCAAATTGCAGAGATTTAAGAGTATTTGTAATGTCTGAGATTCCATTCACAACATACTTTGAATATATATTAAATCTTATTGTGTTGAAAGAATGTAACTACCAAAATAGTTCAGTACAGATAAAGTGTATGGAGAATAGGTGGAGAGTGAAGGATGAACCATATTTAAAAAAATACATAGAACGTGAATAGATTTGTAATTCCTCAAAAGAAGTCTGGTGACGTTATTTGTCTGTTATGGTTAGAACATGACTAACATTTATTTTATTATTTTTAGTTTAAGAACATGATATCTAACATTTGAACAGCAGCACCCATCTGTTTCCTAGGAAAGTCTTGCCAAGCTAAAAGAACCTTGTCTTCCCCACTAAATGAAGTTTTCTTCCTGTGCAGTATTCCAGGTCATTGTTACTAAGTGATTGACAGGCAAATAGAAAAAGTGATTGGCCTGTCTTCCTCTACTACAGAAGTAATAAAAGGTAAAATCTTGATATTAACCCTACATTTGTGAATAACAAATGCAGAGCTATATTAGCCCATGAACTTCTGCCAAGAGGATGAACAGGTTACTCTGGATACACTTATATAGGGACGGTCTGTCGTCCCTGAACTGTATAGAAATCATTAAAATATAAAGCTATGCTGTCAAAAAAGTGCTGTCAAAATCATTGACTTTATACTTAAAGACAAAGAAAAAAAAAAGTAAAAACAGACTACTATTTTAAAGTTTTTACTAAAGCAACAATAAAACAATAAAAACAATAAAACGTTAATAAGAACTAGCTGTCATTTCTTTATGTAATGCTCGCAGAGTATTATAGAGTTTATAGAGCTCAGGTTGGACAGGAGCTTAGGAGGTCTCTGGTCCAAAGTCCTAGTCACAGCAAGGTCAGCTCTGTGGACAGTCCCTCTTGCTCAAGGCTGCCCCCATTCAGGCTTTGATCTCAGAGGGATGTAGCCTGCACAACCCTCTGGACAGCATGCTCCATCATTTGTCTGTCTTCATGGGGAAAAGTTTTTCCTTGTATCCAAATTAGGGATCAAAGCCCCATTGTGGTAATAAACTGAATGCAGATAAACTCTGATCTGGAAAGCTTTTACAGCCTGCTATTTTAATTCTTACAGTGAGTATAGTACGTGTTGTCTCTGAATGCAAAAGACCAAAGCAGGTTATGCTGTTTTGGACAGAAAATGAGCACGGTAGCAGAGACAGCAAGGCTGAACCTGCAGTTCACACATGTGGTGGTAGCGCAGTCATCTGGGTATGAGCTAAAATCCACGTCAGGGATCAGAGCCTTGGCATGCTAATAAACTGACCAAAGACGATCTCTGGTCTCAGCCATTCTTGTGGCCTGCTACTGCAAAAGAGATGAGGAAAAGATGGTAAATTTGAATATAAGCCTTGACGGGAAGCTAATAGTGGGGACTCTACCTTTTGAAAGGATATGGCATGAAGAGGGAATCATTTACTTCTCTCATTTTGTAGAGCTCTCAGGTCTTGAAGGAAGCAGACAACTGTGGGCATCCTCAGTTCTGTAGAATGATTTTCATTGATACATTCTGAATGAACACAAAAATATTATCCACCCTGATATAAATATTCAGCTTCTTACTCATAGGCCTAGAAGAGTTTGAGTTAGCTTGGCTCAATCTGCCTTAAAGATATTTCAGTTTATGTGATGGTAATTTGTTGAGAATTTTATCAAAAGTTTTCTGTATTATTTTGATTGGGATGAAAAAGTTGCCCAAAAGAGCTGTCCAGGCTTTTGCAAATAGTGAATCATGATTCCATCAGGACTTCTCTTACTGACCTTCAGCTCTTTTTGTGTGGATGAAGTGTCCTAGACATCACACTGTTTTCAGGTACCAGTGTTTTCTTAAAAGTAATTTTAGTAGTCTGAGTTCAAACTCAATATAAAGGATGAAATTGTGAATTCAAGACACTAAATATATAGTTCTAATCAGAAATAATAATTGAATATTATCAGAAAAAATATGATGTTACACTAGGGGAAAATCTGAGGAAATGATTGGATACATGTCTATTCTTATATTGCTAGATAAGCAAGATGATTGAATTGTTTTATAATAGCTAGTTATTAAATTTGCAATGGTTTGGAAAGGATTTTAATTTTTTACCTTGTTTATATTGCCATGCTGCCAAAATCATAAGGAATGATAATATTAGGGCAAAGGGGTGAGGAATTTTGATTTGAGTTACATTACATCAGCTAATTAAAAAGGCTTTAAACTACTTTTCCTTAACTTACCGCAGATTTAATAATTCCATTAACTTTAACAAGAGGTAGGCCTGTGCAATCACACTTGCCAGTTTCTCCAAGGTTAAATCAGGAGTAATTCTAGTATTGAAGAAGTTTTTGTTTTCTCAGTTAAACAGTTTATCCATAGCTCAATACTTTTCCAGTGAATATGAATTAAATGTCTACTGACTTCTCTCAGCATGTTTAACACTTTTGTTCCCCACGCTCCACCCTTCTCTGTATTTTCCTCATATGGATTCCACTGGCAAATGTAAAAGAAAGCAATGAGAGTAAGTTGAGTTATCTGGATTTGTGCTAGTTTAGTTAAGTGGGGTTCTGGGATAGCTAAGATTTTTTGACATTTTAATTTTGATGAGAATATGTAGAAAGAAAATTATTCTTTATGTGAACTGTGATTTAATGGATTTAACTTTTGATGGGAAATATATCCACTTTATAATACTGGGAAGACCAAATTCTGACTGTTTTACTCTTCTTTTATAAAACAAATCATTGAAAGTAAGAGATGGTATTCTGCATGAAAAACTGAAAAGTCTCATGCAGCCTGTATCACCAGTATCATTCCGTAGTGCCTTGTATGGTGGTAGATCATTGTAACATTTGTTTCTGGAGATTCATGTAAGTTTGGTTCAAGCTAACAGTGTTCATTAATGTGGGCTGTTAGTTTTTGGGTTGTTTTTCTTGTTTGTTTGTTTATTTGTATGGTTGTGCTTTTGGTCTTTGTTTTTTATATTAACATTTAGCTATTTCTTGGTGAAGTAAACCAAAAGCTCCATTAAGTTTTAAATTACTGACTTTAAATAGAACATATTTAGAAGAATTCATTAGGTGCTGGTATCATATTTTTAAAATTCCAGGAAAATCTGGAAATAAAATTAATGAAGTTTTCCAGAGAAACATGCTGCATTGCGATTACAAGAAGAAAGGAAATTAATTTATCCCTTTGTACTCATTTAATTAAATGTTTGAAGAGTAAACCTTGAATTAGTTTGCTGTTTTTTTTTTTTTTTTTTTTTTTCCCAAATTAATGGAAATGTGTGGAGTGACATTTTACATCTTTCTTGATAACTGCATAAATACGAAAACAACTGTTTATGCCACAGTTGTTATACGTATTTACTGATGCAATGCTAAAGATATAAAACTTATTTTCATCACTATTATCTTGAAAGCAAATTAACAGAAAAAAAGAAAAAAGAGCTGCATTCTTGCTTTACTCATTATCTTCCAATTTCTCTACTGAGATACTTTGCTAGATGACTGATATTATCCATGACATAAGGAGAGGATTCATCCGCTCTTGCTCAAGCAACAGGAAAGTTTATGTATGTTAGACTGTAAGTTAGGAAGTTAGTATTAAGTTAGACTGTATGCTAAGAGAGACAAAGAGTGTAGGGGACAGAGAGCAGGGGGCATACTTTTCTATGAGAAGTCTCTAAGATCAGAGCCAGGAATTGGTCCTTTATTACCAAACAGAGCATAAAGTTTAAACTGGGCATCTGACTTTGAAGCTACATAGCTAAACTTACAATATAAATTTGTATTGCATTCTATCCTCAAAGTAACTTACATTCTTGAAATTCATGCATAGACTAAATTAACTTCCTAATAACCACTGCAAGCTCTTCCCTAATGCAGTTGTTAAAATGTGACAAGAGAATATGGACTTGATAAAATCATAGAATGGTTTGGGTTGAAGGGACCTTAAAAACCATCTAATTTCAACCCCCCTGCCATGGGCAGGGACACCTCCCACTAAAGCCCCATCCAGGCTGGCCTTGAATACTTCTGGGTATGGGGCATCCATAGCTTCTCTGGGCAACCTGTTCCAATGCCTCACCACCCTCAGAGTGAAGAAAATCTCCTTAATATCTAATCTAAATCTACCCTCTTTTAGTTTAAAACCATTACTCCTTGTTGCTATCACTACACTCCTTGATAAAGAGTCCTTCTCCAGCCTTCCTCTAGGCCCACTTTAAGTATTGGACAGTACTGCAGGTCACACAGGACCCACAGATGTATCTTATCAGGTTCCATTTACTTGTGCACATTCAGGTTCCTTAGCTGGTCTCAAACCTGATCCCCTCCCACACTGGGCACTTCTTCATTCTTCCAGTCCCTCCCTTTGCCTTCTGGGGCTTGGGCTATGTGGCTGGAGCTCTTGTTGAAGACTGATGCAAAAAATTCATTGAGTACCTTCAGCCTTCTCCATATCCTGGGCAACCAGGTCTCCCATTTCCTTCCAGAAAAGGCCCACAATTTCCCTAGTCTTCCTTTTATCACCAATGTACCTATAGAAGCCTTTCTTGTTGCCCTTGATGTCCCTGGCCAAATTTAATTCTAACAAGGCTTTCCTAACCTGATCCCTGGCTACTCAGACAATTTCTCTGTATTTCTCCCAGGCTACATGTCCTTGCTTCCACTCTCTGTAGGATTCCTTTTTCTGTTTATGTTCAGCCTTGTTTATCCACACAGGCCTCCTGGTGTTTTTGCCTGACTTCCTCTTTGTTGGGATGCATCACTCCTGAGTTTGGAGGAGGTGATCCTTGAATATTAACCAGCTTTCATGAGCCCTTCTTCCCTCCAGGGCTTTGTCTCATGGTTGTCTACAATGCAGATTTCTGAAGAGGCCAAAGTCTGCTCTCCCAAAGTCCAGGTTAGTGAGCTTGCTGTGCTCCCTCCTCACAGCCCTCAGGATCCTAAACTGCACAATTTCATGATCACTGCAGCCCTTGAGCTTCACATTCCCCACCAGCCCCTTCTTGTTGGTAGGAGTGAGGTCCACCATAGCACCTCTCCTCATTGGTTCCCCTATCACTTGGAGAAGGAAGTTGTCATCAATGCATCCCAGGAACCTCCTGGATTGCCTATGCCTTGCTGTGCTGTCCCTCCAACAGATGCCAAGGTGGTTGAAGTCCCCCATGAGGACCAGGGCTTACAAATGTGAGGCTGCTTCTACCTGTCTATAGAGGGCCTTATCTGCTTGGTCTTCCTGATCAGGTGGCCTGTAGCAGACCCCCACTATAATGTCCCCTGTCCCTGGCATCTCTGTAATCCTGACCCATCAGCTCTCAGTCAGCTCCTCACCCATCCCCAGGCAGAGCTCCATGCACTCCAGCTGCTCACTGACAGAGAGCAACACTCCCTCCTCATCTCCCCTCCCCATCCTTCCTAAAGAGCCTCCATTCCAACACTCCAGACATGGGAGCCTTCCCACCACATCTCTGTAATTCCAATGAGGTCATTAGCCCTGCAGACATGCATACATCTCTAACTCCTCTTGTTCATTCCCTATGCTCTGTGCATTAGCATAGAGACAATTGAGTTGGGCCTCCATGAGACTGGCTTGCTTAGTAGTTGCAATGGCTAGAAATCATTTGTGCTGCTCTTCAGGTGCTCTCTGCTGACCTGTGACCCTTCTCCGGGCTCTGGACATCTATCACTGACACTGGCATCAAGCTGTGAGGAGTGGGATGGATTGAGGTTCCCCTCCTTGGTAACTCTAGTTTCAAGCCCTCTTCACCAGCTGGGCAAGCCTATGACCAAAGAGGTTCTTCCCCTTCTCTGACAGGTGGGCCCCATCAACCCCCAACAGACCAGGTTTCTCAAAGCGAGTCCCATGGTCTAAGTAACCAAACACCTGTCTGTGGCACCAGACTTCTGCCAGAATCAATTGTCAATCAGTCCCCTTGCCTTTGACTGGGAGGACTGATAAAGAGATTACCTGCGCTCCTGAGTCCCTAACTGCTGCTCCCAGGGCTCTGTAATCCCTCTTTGTATTCCTCAGACTGCTCTTGGCTGCATTGTTGGTGCCCAATGTGAAACAGCAGCAGCAGATAATAGTCCTTAGGCTGTACAAGGCTTGGCAGTCTCTTGCTAACATCCCTGACATGAGCCCCCGGTAAGCAGCAGACTTCCCTCAAGAGCTGATCAGGTCAGCAGATGGGTGCCTCTGTACTTCTCAGAAGAGAGTGTCCTACTACTATCACCCATCACCTTCTCTTAGTGGGACTGGCTGTTACACAGGGAGCAGACCAGGCTGCCTTACTCAGCTCCACTCCCCTGCAATGCGTCTTTCCTTCTCAGTCTGCAGATGAGTGAAGTGGTTCTGCAAGGGTACCTCAGGCTTTGGTACACCTGCTGGTTCGTGTTGTTGCCAGCTTCCTCCAGTGTTATTGGCCTCCCTCCCTTCTGTGAGTACTGGTGAGGGAGTTTGGGGCAGTTTGGCTGAATATTGATCCAGTTGAGAATATGTTGAAATAGCAAATACAGTCATCTTCTCAATCTTAAGATAGTTCAAAAACTTCAGTTTGTTTAAAAAAAAAAAAAAGAAAAAAGAGTATGATCAATAAACATGAATCTTCAGACTTCCAAGATTAAGATACCGAGATGACATGAAATAAAATGCACTTTCTAGCCCTCCAACATTATTTTAAATACTTAAGCTCCATTTCTGTGTTACTTATTTTTCCACACTCTGTCTTTTGTCTATAGATTGTCTCTTTTCCAAAGAACTGAATATATAATCTCCTTTTTGATTCTACTCCCCTCATTTCATGTAAGTCTCTGCCTCTAAATTAAATCTATGCCTGTTTTTCTGATTTGCTGTCTTGGAATACATGCTGTCAGCGCAAGGATAAAAGAAATCTTAGCTGCATGTTTCTCCCATCTCTTTTCTATAGCCATTTTGAGTGGGATTGCCATCCTGTCTGTCACTCAGGCATGTACTCTCATCATCATTGGCAATTTGTGTCATTTGCACTGCATATGATGTTGCATCTGTAGGACTAATACTCCTGTGCTAGTTGCCATCTCACATGTCAGTGACGACATAACTCTTTGTCTAGTGCTTTGAAATGCAATGTACATCCAGATTGCTAACACAAAGATAAATTTTTTGCATTGCTTCACTGATTTGGCATTCTCTATTATATCAAATATAGTTTATGTAACCTTCCTTTTAAAGACCCTTGCTGTCACTCGCTTTTATTATCTCTCATTTGGGATCAAGAGGCTGACTGTTGCCTGGCCTGTGACACAAACTTTCATTGACATGCATGCTGGAAAACTTGATATATTGCTGCTTCTCTCCTAATCTTTTTCTCCTTTGAAAATAAATAAATAAATAAATAAATAAATCCTGAAGTTATCTGCAAACCTTTTTTCCTCACTCATATCTCTCAATAATATTTAACCAATAGCTATGCCATGTGCATAATAAATCCACCTATCAAATTTACCAATATTTCTTCTGTGCTTCCTAGACAACGTCTGATGCTTTTATACAGATTGCAGTATTTTAGGATCAGGAAACTCTTCAATTCATTACAAGTATGTTTACACCATGCTTGTAGAACACAGTCCTGATCCGTTAATAAAGAACCCAGATGTCACTGTAAAAATATCAAAAGGACTAACAGTTGTAAATAGTGGCAAATTTGTTTTACAATTAAGGCGATCTTGAGTGACACTCCAGTAATTTAATAAACAGTTATCAACCAAGGTCAGGGACTAAAAAAAAAAGATGTTTTTTAAGTTGTCATTCTGTGAGAATATTAGATAGAGGTTGTGTTCCTTCTGCCTTTGGCATTATCTGGATAAATGTCTTGCTCTCTGAGACCAAAAAATAAAAATAAAAAATAAAATAGTTTATAAAACACTTCCAGAACTTCAATGATTGAGTAAAGAAAAAATAAACTGCGAAATAGTCTAAAGGTACTTTATAACAATGAAATGTAGATTATAAGGGCAAAGAGAATCCACTGTGAATAAGTGGCTGTTCTGTCCACAGCCAGTCTCTAAGTGATCTATGATAAGTATCCTCATGGTTTCTAGTACAAATTTTATTTGACCTTTAGTTAAAGACCACTTCTGTTTGGCAACAGACTTTTGTGAGTCCCCTGAGGAGTGACTTAAGAGAGGTTTGACTACACTGTCTTTATGAAAAGGAATCTTATTCCCCGTTGTTGAAGCCTAGGCATCACTAGCCAGATCCAGGACTCAGCATGAAGGATGAATGTTTTGAACAAAGAAACTGTGTTGAAATCTGCCTTCTTTCAAAACTGGAATGTGATGTGCAAATATGACTTTTCAGTTTGAAAAGTTTATACCATGTTCACCCAACCCAGCATATTCTGCCATTCTTCTATTATTTTAGTCATTCTCCTGTCTGGCCAGGTCTATCAATTTTCTCAGGCTGGGAAGATGGATATTAGATGTTTTCTACTGCCACATTTACATATATTTTCCACCACTGAAAGTCTCTTTAAGGTCTGTGCCAATGGAAATCAGTGGAGAGTGTGGTTTGCTTTTCGCAACTGGTCTGAAAAGCTCTTACGTGGTAGTCTTACAAGTCTTTGCTCTTACTCTGTGCAAAGCACTTTCTAGACTAAGGTAAGTATTATTAACGTTTTCTTTTCTCAGTCTTCTTAGTTGTATCTGTGATCTTGATACCAAGTCCTTCTGAAATATATATATATATATGTATGTATATTTGTATATATATAAGCTTTCTTTCCAAGCAAAGGAAAACATCTAAGGGAATAAAGCTGTTCATATTCTGTGTGTATGTTGAAAAAAAACAAAAACAAAAACAAAAAACTGAGGCCCAGGGGCTAGGTTTCCTAGATTGTTTAAAAATATATATGTCATAGATATGATACGTGAATTGGCAAACACAGGCTTTGGTTTTTAAAATGTCAGTGACAAGTTAAAAACAGGAGAATCTGGTCAAAGAGATCTATGACTGTTTTTCTTTGAATGCAAAACACATATGCAATCTGTGAAATGTTCTACCGTAGGCTGTAGGGGAAAGGGGTGTAACTAGCATTTCCTTTTCAGTCTGAAAATTTACAGGAATGCAACAGCACATCTGTATGGAATTAGCATGGCTTCTCTCCCTAATACATTGAGATTCATGTGACTGCTAAGCTAGAGTCAATAATCTTGAGTCCAGATTTGTTTTACCTAATAAAAACATCAGGACTGATTGTACCTTAGGGTCCAATAATTTAAAAGGCTATATATATATATATATACATATATATATAAAGTAAAAAATAAGATACAAATACAAATACAAATACAAATACAAATACAAATACAAATACAAATAGAAATAAAAATAAAAATAAAAATAAAAATAAAAATAAAAATAAAAATAAAAATAAAAATAAAAATAAAAATAAAAATAAAAATAAAAATAAAAATAAAAATAAAAATAAAAATAAAAATAAAAATAAAAATAAAAATAAAAATAAAAATAAAAATAAAAATAAAAATAAAAATAAAAATAAAAATAGGGAGTTTCATAGTATTTTTCAGCCCTTACATCTTTAGACATCTGTTAAAGAGGCTGTGCTTAGCTAGCTATATACCAAACTACGTACCTGTGTTTACAGGCACTACAGATGAATTTGAGACCATCTCAAAAAATTCATATTTTTCTTAAGCCGTGAACAAACATTTCTGGTGACTGACAGGTTTCTTATGGCATTTGCATTGGGATATGACCTATCCTTTCTTCCATTGTTCTACAAGAAAGGTTCACTTCTGAAATAAGTTAATGTAAAATTTGAATTCATCCTAGTATGTGTAGTACTATCACAAATTACTGAAGCATTCTGTAATGACTGAAAAAGTATGATACTTACTTCCTCTATGTATTTTGAGCACAGGTTTTTTCTAAATCTCATGAACAATGTTCATGTTTTATGTATCAAGATCATACTGATTTGAACCCTACATAAATCTGGCATTTGTCTGCTTAAATTTGCATGTAAGTGAAAATTTCAAGCTTTGTTTTTCATAGGTATGTGCCTATATAAAGGAACTGCCTTGACAGCAATTTAATAACTTTTTTGTATTACAGCATGAAAGGAATCAGAGTCTAGCCATTCCATAAAGCTATTTCATTCTGGTAAAAATAAAGTAAAACTTGGTTCTAGTATGCAAAAGTAGTTATCTCATGTCAATCAGAAAGGAAAAAAGCACAAAAGAAATACAGCAGAAAACTGACTTTACTAAATTCTTGTTAAGAATGATTTTTCCTTAGATAACGCTACTGCTTAGTTTGGGGCTTACTGGAGACTCTTCGGACTGTTGCCAAGCATGCTTTAATTTTGTGATTCCGCAGACGCAGTATTATTTATTAAAAAGAGAGAACATAGGCTTTTAGCAATGATACAGCCAGTCAGCACAAACTGCACCATTGACAAGAATGGTGGAATTCAGGTGAACTGATAGTTGGCTGCAACTCTTCGATATTCTCACAGTTCATCCATCTTGTCTTTAGCTTAAACTTTATCTCCTATGAGCATGCAGAAGCATCAGAACATAGAAGGGATCATGACAGACACAACCTCTGCTTTTTTCAGATTCCGGATTTGTGGTGCAATGCTCATTCACTTATAGCTACAATTCCTAGAACTTCACCACTTGTTTAAACAAAGAAAACTGCCTCAGAGCACAAAGTAACTGTGGAAATGTTGTTAGAACACTGTGTAATAAATAGAATATATGCTTTTAGGTAAATAAATGGGTAGGAGAATGGAGATTTAAATATGTGGTGCCATCTCAATGAGATTTAGTATACTGGAATCCTTTTTAAAGATGTTGTTAATGAGAAGCTGAGTCAGAAAATAATGCTTAAAGGGACCTATAAAAGAACAATCATTTAAAATCAAACAGCCATAAAAATATTAATGCATTTAAGTAATTAAAGCCACATACTCCAAGGTTTAATGCCAGATGAAATTTCTCTTGAATAACTGAGCCCTTTTATGTGCTCCACCTACAGACTCCCTGGGGTAGATTTTCTAGAATGAAGACAAATCAAAATAATTATAACTATAGACCTCTTCCTGGAATCTGGGAAGTACCACATCAGCTACATGATTTCTTCATAGACAAAACACAATATCCAAGAATCTCAGTTGTGTTTTTATATTTTATATAAAACTTGACTCATTTTATAATAGACACTGAGGTGTCTGAGCTCTAGGAAGGGATGACTTCAATCTCCTGTTTCATTGAAGACATATGTAAAAATCTTACTTCATTCACTGCTGATTCTTGTACATAAAATCTGGCTAACATTTTCTGCATCTAGGGAAAAAAAAAGTAAAAAGTAAAAGGGCTTCATTTTTTGCTCTTTTCTTCCATGCTTTTTCCATTTGATGATAGATTTGGAAGTTTTAAATAAAGAAAAATCAGTGTAGAGTGATCCACCCTCCTCCTCCCCCTGCTACACAAACAAACAAACAATACAACAAGGGGATTTTATAGGTAAAATAGGGGATTTTATAGGTAAAATAATCACATGAGTCCTGGAAGGATATGCTAAGATAGTCTGCCTTGTTTACAGTTTCGTTCCTATCAAAAAGGTAAAATAGCTGCCATCTTAAAGTTATGACTAATTTTCTCAAGAATTAGTCATTCAGAAATAGGTTATCTTTTTATAGCTGAAGTATTGTAGCATTGAAATATTTTTTTTGTTTAAATGCATGGAACACTTCTCTTATGAAGTGTTTCATTCCTCAGTACTGTGATGGCTTTTTTGCTTTTTTCAAATTGCTGCCTTCTCTGCCTAAATGTCTTTCTGTTTTTATTTTAGCCTCACCTAATGGTTTGACTTCATCTTTTCAATATGCGTGATTTAATGCATACTATCTTTTTTATATTTTTCATCTGCAGTGAAAACATTGTTTTGAAACCACTGCTAAAACAATTTTGAATTTTCTAGATGGCAAACCTGCAGGTCTGCAGGATGCTTGATGCATATGTTTTATAAGTGAGGGACTTTTTGTTGAGGGACCGTACTTTAGGTCCTATTAGTAGAGTAACTATGAGTGAATTAATAAAATATATGAATCAGGAATAGATCTTAAATTGTCATAATACCCTCTAAAAGCAGAAAATTAAAAAAAATACAGGCATAGAAGAGATTGTACCTATTTACTGATTTCTTTTGATTGAGAATAAATTCAGGGTTAGAATAAATCAATGTTCTCTCATTTTGCTAACTAGACTTTATTCATTGTTACTAAATTATGGGCAAATTTAGAGAAGAAGAAAGGAAGTTAGGCTAACTAATCCAATTCTCTGGCTTCCTACTTCCTGAAAAAATAATGAAAAAAAAAATCAAGCAAGTATCTATGTGAAAATAACACCAGGAAAAAAAAAAAAAAAAAAAAAAAAAAAAAAGCTTGTCGAAAACAAGCAAGATTCAAACAGATTTTATGTAATAAATAACAGCACAGATGGATGAAAGAAAGCAAAAAAGAAAGAAATAGAAAAAGATATCCTCTGCCTGATTTTAGTAATTCTTCCAAAATAGTCTCAACTAACATTCTTCTAAGCAAGACATCACAGTCTAGATTAAACTACCAGAGAGTGAATATGTAATACATTAAAGAGTAATTAGAATAGTTATTGCTTATTGCCAAGAAGGTAGCTAGTACTATGTGTTCGTTTCACACTGATGCCTTGGACCAATTACTTTTCAATATGTTGTTGTTGTTTTTTTAAAGAGCAGACAATTTATTCCATTTGCAGACTAATGCCAACCTGAAGGGAATGTAGGAGAACAGTGCTAGAATTGCAAAGTGATGCAGTAAGGTAGATAAGAGGCCAAAAAAAAAAAAAAATGTATGCAGCTCAATTAACTAAAATTTAACTGTATTTGCTTTTTATGCACATTTAGAAAAAGATAGGAGTATTATAGTACACCATAAGTTAAAATGAGTCAATAACATCATTCCTGATTTGAAAAATACAACCACCCTATAGTCTATACACACTATAAACACTATGGACTATGAGATAAATTAGTAGATTCCTCCACCCTCATTAACTTCGACAGTCATAAGTAGAGAATTGACTTGAGCATTGAGTACCTCACTTGATAAAGAAAGGAGGTCAGCCCAGGAAAATGAATCAAGGAAACAAAAATGGGTGAAGATCTGGAAAGATACAGTTTTAGTCAAGACCTGACCAGGAAAAGATGGAACAATATTCTCCAAAAAAGAAACATGTAAGATTCTGGAAATAAAAAATGAATTGGGAGAGAGGTCTTTAAAATGCAGGATATAGGATTCATATTGGACAATATGAAATGCCACTTTCTAGCAGCTGGTCCATGAAAAACAGCAATTATGAGTCACCTGTAGTACTGTGGAGTTCCCATACCTGAAGCGTAAGTTAGATAGCCAATTTTTATTACGTGGGTTGTAGTCTTTTTTTTTTTCTTGGCTTACAGCAGAGGGGATTAACCAGATGACTTTTCAAGGTGTCATCCAGCAATAATTTAAAATAATGTAAATGTATCAATGGTGAAGATACCAGAGAAAGATACTAGCTGAAAATATGGTCCTGTCTGAAAATGGTGGGGAAAGGGAATATGCATTAGGTGCAGTGGGGAAGAGGGTACAGATCAAAACAGTCAGAGAGAAAGCTTTTATAATTAGAGATATTTTTGTTGGTAGTACCTGTAGTATCTCAAACATAAGGTAAGGTCAGAAAAAAGCAACAATTAAGGAAAGAAATTCCACACAATCTCTCTTTTTTTTTTTTTTTTTTTTCTGTCTGGATAGACGTCATAGCTTGAGCATGTGATTCAGGCAAGAGAGAGCAAACTTAGTAAAAGATGAGAAGCAAGTTGCAGTACCAAGCAACAGAAATTTTCAAGATTGTTGGGTTTGTGTGTTGTTTTGTTTTGTTGGGATGAGGGGGTTGTTCTTCCTCTAGGTTCTTCTCCCTACAGAAGGAGAAAGAGGAAGAGGTAGACTGTCTAAGTGAAAAAGTTCAAAACCTTATTTTTTACATATGTATTTTAACATGACAGCTAAGCATTCACAAGAAGACATCAGAAAGACAGGATGACATCCATCAGCATGCAGATCTCCTATGCAGATCTCCAAAGGCCTTGCTCTGTATACTTGTATACTTGCATGCCCTAGCTCTTACAGCCCCTGAGTTCCACTCTGGCCAATTTTCCATATGACTTAGAGCCTGGGAGCCTAGAGGTTATTGGGAATCAACAGATTCACTTAATTAAAAGAGGAAACAGCCCAAGTGGAAAGAACAGTCTGTATTTCACAGGCATTCTATTCAATACATTTATAACTTCACAATTTACCATTTTCCAGTATTTTCCTATTTCCCAGTGTGCTTCTGCCACATTTAGAAAATGTTTATGTTTTGAAAGCTCCAAAAGATTCACAGTAAGAAGAAAGGCGAGAATATCTGCAATCCTGTCACAGTAAGGTATACTGAAAAAATATTGAAAAGATGTTTTAAATTAACAACTAAGAAACTTGCATTTTACGGAACAAGTCAGTCATGTAGGTGGAATTTGAGATGTAATTAGAAAAGGAGAAAGAAAAAGCAAAATCCCTGGACTAAAGTTTTCTATTTGGTGCTGTTTCCAACTGATTTTCATCATTTGAACCACTTTTACCTAGAATAAAATGTCTCTCTTGAAAGGATAATTTCAAGCACTTTCTTCACGGAAGAAGTGGGAGGTGTTGTTAACGGTGCCCAAAACCTGAAAGTCTCTTGTTATCTTTGATACAGGAGACATTCAGATCCATCCCTTGCTACCAGCATATCTGGTGGAAGGACCAGCTGAACTGCATTCTCCACCTGTATATCACAGAATCATGGGATCAGAGAACTGTTTGGGTTGGAAGTGACCTTAAAGATCACCTACCTCCAACCCCCCTGCCATGAGCAGGGACACCTCCCACTAGACCAAGTCACTCAAAGCTCCATCCAGCCTGGCCTTGAATGCTTCCAGTGATGGGGCATCCACAGCTTCTCTGGGCAACCTGCTTCAGTACCTTGAAACCCTCAGAATTAAGAATGTCCTCCGTGTATCTAACCTAAATCTGCCCTCCTTTGGTTTAAAGCCATATACTTAGATCTGTAAGCTGGTGACTCTTGTACTTTCAATACTTGTAATGATCCAGGTGTTCACTGTTGGCTGCTTTTGATGATTTCAGGGTAATGAATAGGTGAGAATGTTTTTAATTGTCAATCAAATGTGGCCCTTGAGAGACATCCATTTTTAGGACTAGAAGAAATTATTTACAGATTAGAAGTCTAGTTTACCTAGATTCTGCTTTAGCAAAGCAATAGCATAACAACCCGCATTTTATCTTTGTTCACAAATGTCAAAATAACAGGAGCGCCTTTACTTAAAAATAACTCCCAACCTTGTCTGGAAACAAAAACGTCAACTACATGGGAAAAATGTGGACTCCAAAATAATCAGCATTAAAATAAGATCTTTTCTCTGGGAATATTTTCTGAATATAAATGTACAGTTATATGTTTCCTGAATATGCACTATATATAACACTAGGGCCTATTTTTATTAGAATTGTTCAGACTTGAAGTGTAACATCAGCTAGAGCAATTTAGACATCATTCATCCTTCTGCATCGCTCGATGTCAATACATCCTGGTATTATCCATGAAAGATATTATCCATGAAAGATATTCATACCATGAGGTATTATCTATTTCCTAGCTATTATTATAATATCTAGGAAATGGGATGGGAGGGAATCTCATTAAATTCATATGCTTATTAACAGTTGGCAGACAGTCTATGACATCTTTCCTAATGTAATTTAGTTTCATCCTAAAAAGTACTTAAAGTTTTAGGTTCTAGATTTTCCAATGCAGAGCTGTATTCCTGTCTTATGTAAGAAAGTATTCTTATTGTAGCACTAATTTGAGTTATGGTCAGTTTATACCATTTTTTTCTTCAACTATTTTCTTTTTTTCCCAAGGTCTTTAAGCCTTACCTACACATCAGTTGTGGCACCTGACCAGTTGTTTTTGTTCTTGTGCTCAGTATCTACAGTTTCTTAGTAAAAACTAATACAACGTATCTACCTCTTGGTTTTGAACTGTAACTATTTCTTTCCTTAATCCCTACTGTGTAACTGGTTCACTTTGTTGTTGTTTTCATTGCTATTACTATTTTTAAGATTTTTTTGTGTCATTCTTTTCAAGATGTAGCTCTGTTTAACTTTGGGGAATTACTTCTTTATCTCTGTGCTTCCTGACACCCAAGGCCCTAAGCTTATCTCAGATTGGTCCTTTCCTTTTTATTCTTTGTAGGCTATCTGCCTATTCTTTGCATTTTTCTTGAGATAGTTATTCACCCGAGCAGGCATGGAATCCTTCTCTCTCCCTGCCTTTGTTAGGAGCACCTCATTCATGACAGGTTTAACAGCTTCTGATCTGATGAAATACCAAACATCACCTATATCCTTGAGGTTCCTGAACTCTTCTTTCCAGTTGTCTTCATTCATTTGTTCCTTCATTAAATTGTCCCCTAATTAAAGGTTTACCTTCAAAGACTCAGACCCCTGCAATCTTACTTTTGCTAGCCTTCCAAATCTGAACAACAACAACAAAGAAACGTATTCTGGTCAATCAGAATACAGATCTGTACATGCAGCCACTATGAGAGCAGCTGGACTATCAAAGCAAGACAGTGACTTGAATAAGCGGATGGCTTTGTGACCTCTTAGCTGGCGGGTTTAATTTCAGAGATAACAAAGCATGGCTTCTGCTCCTCATTCCAGAATTAGAAGTGCCAGATAACATCCATCCAAAAGCAGCTGCTATTTTGTTTTGTTTGATTTGCTTTAAAGGGAAAAAAGAAAAAGTGTTTTGTGGCTGCTGCAGTAGCCATGGCACGGTGAGGTGCTCAACCTCAAGATGTAATTCAAAGCGATTAATCAGCTCAGATAACAAAACCAGTTGCGCCCTGTGGTTATCGGAACGGCCCACAGGGAGCACTCGGGGACTTTGAGCAGGGAGGCGCCTGCACAGCTTGTGCTGGTGCCTAACCACCCTGAACATCTAGGTGCGTGCATGGTTTTGGCCTAAAAAGAAGTCACGAGGAAATTAGCCATTTTTTTTCTCATTCATTTTAAGATGATCATGTAGGGAGAAACGGTGAAGGGAAAACAAGTAAAATTTTAAACGAGTGAGCCCGAGAAAACTACCAAGTATAGGGCGAACTCAGTGCAAACCCTGGCAGCCCCTGGAGTTCCCCAGGGAGCCGTGAAGCTCCCACCGGGCTCCAGCTCCCCGGGAGCCCCGCGGAGCACCAGCCTCCACCCGCGGCCTCCACCGGGCCGGGCCGTGCCCTTCCGCCTGGGGCCTGGGCCTCGCCTCGGCGAGGCTCCCGTCGGGGGACGTTGCGGCGGGGCCGGCCGTACCTGCACCGCTCCCCCTGACCGGGCTCCGCGGGCCTCCCTGCGGCCTCCCCCCTTCCCCTCCCCCGCCGCCCCCTCCACCCGGCCCCCGCCGCAGCCCCACGTGTGGGGCGGCCCCACTCCCCGCGTCCCGCTCTCCTCCGCCCGGCCCGGCTCGGATCGGCCCGGCCCGGGCCCCCCCGCACCCCGGCGGCCGCGAGGCGCCGTCCCGCCCCTGTCCCCGTCCCTGCCGCGGGGACCCCCGGCCCGCCGCCGCGCTCCTTTCTCCGGGCTGCACTCGGCGTTAATTAGTAGTGGTGACGGTATCGGTGTGTGGGGGGGTTCAGCCCGGTCCCGTTGGATTTCCCCTCTCGGAGGGGGGCGGTGGAAGGAAATCCCAACCGGCTCTGC
This sequence comes from Anser brachyrhynchus, assembly GCF_964034855.1. Taxonomy (NCBI): domain Eukaryota; kingdom Metazoa; phylum Chordata; class Aves; order Anseriformes; family Anatidae; genus Anser; species Anser brachyrhynchus. The sequence continues at coordinate 44,620,479 of NC_137697.1, forward strand.
TTTTTCTTTTTTTTTTTTTTTTTAAACTTTTTATCCCCCCCCCCCACCTCCATTCCCGCCCCCCCCCTCCACCCCTCCCCCGGAGAGAGAGGAGGGGGGGATGCAACGTGGACCCCGCCGCCGGTATCACCGCGTCCCGCTGAAGGCGGCAGGGCAGCCTGGGGGTGAGGAGGAGGAGGAGGAGAAGGAGGAGGAGGAGGAGGTGGAGGTGGAGGTGGAGGTGGAGGAGGAGGAGGAGGAGGAGGAGGAGGAGGAGGAGGAGGAGGAGGAGGAGGAGGAGGAGGAGGAGGAGGAGGAGGAGAGAAGGAGCCGCAGCGGCTGAAGCCTCCCCGCGACGAGAAGCGGTGCCCGCTGCGGGACCGGCGCGCCTCTCCCCCGTCTCTCGCCGCTCTTCCTCCGGGGCAGCATCCGCAGCATGGGCCGGCGGCGGTGGCTGTGCGTGCAGCCCTGCTTCCTATGGCTCGGCTGCCTGGCCCTCTGCGCGCAGGGAGCCGCCGGGCAACAAAAGCCGCCGCCGCGGGTCCGCCCTGCGGGAGGAGCGGGCGGCAGCTTCCCCGCCGCCGCGCACCGGGAGGAAGGGGCCGGCAGCGCCGGACGGGTCCGCCGGCGAGGACAGCAGGACGTGCTCCGCGGGTAGGCACGGCACGGCTCGGCTCTGCACGGCACGGCTCGGGAGGGAGCCGCTGCCCCGCGCAGCCCCGCGCCCGTCCCCGGTAGCGGGAGCCCCGCGCTCCGCTCGCGCTGCGGGTTGCAGCAGCGGGGCAGCTCGCCCGTGGCTTTGTTTTGTGCTGAGCGGGTTTCTGCTCCGGGAAACTGTACAAAAAGTCTTTTTTTTTTTTTTTTCTTTCTTTCTTTCTCTTGGCGTTTTGGGGGAGTTCTTGTTACCTTGGTTTAGTCCATAAATCTTTACGAGCACTCATCCCCCTTGTCCTGTGTCAAACGCAGCACAAAGCCAACTTTTATAGCCGGACTTGTGACACCGCGCGTGAGCGTGGAGCCAAGCTCATCTCCGGCGGCTCCTCCGTGGTTCCCCCAGGGATGAATGTGGCCTGCTCTTGCCTTATCCTGCCTCTCCTTTTCACGCTAACTAGTCACACTGACCATTTCACTAATGTGAAATAAAATGGCTTGGAACTCCTTGTAGCAGAAGAAAGTTGTATTCCTTTTAGGGAGGATTTTTTTTTTCTTTTAGACATCTTCTCCACACCTTTTTTATGTGTTTCGTGGTTATATTTGTATTGGTAGATTTACATTTCTTCCCCTCTGAGAACATAAAACTTTGGGTTCTGCTTGTACAGATTTATATTTTTATATATGCCTGTATTTGTCTGTGTTGCAGGCCAAATGTGTGTGGCTCTAGATTCCATTCGTACTGTTGCCCTGGATGGAAAACGCTCCCTGGAGGAAATCAGTGTATTGTTCGTAAGTGTCTGACTTTAAGTTTCTACTGCCCTAAGGGTAATAAGAAGAATAAGTGTTTTTCTGTGAGTTACTGATCCATTTAGTATGAGAAAAGAGAATTCTTTCTGTAATTAATTTGGCCAGTTCTGTCTTTTACCTTATGTGTGACTTTTTTTTCCTTAAAGAAAAACAAAAAAAGAAAAAAAATAGTTACGGATTTACAGGTCTATATTTCCTGTAATTGAAAGATTGGTGAATTGTTGTGTTTTCTTCGGTGTTGTTGTCAGAGGCACGTTTCCACCAATTTTATTTTATTTTTAAAACAACAAGACAGTGAAGGAAAAATAATAATAATAAAAAAATCTTCCAGAAATCAAATAATCCACTGTAATAACAGAAAAAAAAAAAAAAAAGCTGAAAAGGTCTTGATATAAAGCAAATGAGATCTGAAGTTTTCTGGAACTTTTGTGGTAGGCTTGGAATTACAGTCCAATGGAAAACTTTTTTACCTCTGGAGTGCTTATTCTCCTGCCTATCATTTTTAGTTGTATTTTTGTAGGTATAAAGCATGTAGACTGTGATTATTGCTGGGTCATAATAGACATTGTGCTGACAGATGTGGCTGTTGACATGGCTTGGCAAAAAAAAAAAAAAAATCTGCAGAATACTCTGTGTAGGAAACGTCTACCTAGAAAGGAAATACAGTATTAAGTTTCTATCTTTTAGATAACACTGATATTAGACACTCATGTTTTTTTGTTTTTTTTTTTTTTTAAATGAGGGGCTGTTCCCATTGATCCTAAGCAGTTATCATCCCTTTTCCTAATAAGTATGCTCAGCTTCAGAACTCAGGTTAAAGAATGTGCTGCCCTTTGCATAAGCAATGCAAGTCTTTGTAATATTCAGTCTAATGAACTGCAGACATTGAGGACTAAACTGGAGAAGAAGAGGGAGGTAAACCAACAACTGTGAAACTTAAAGGTGACTTTTGGGCTGCTGCCTGATGACGCAGGACTTGTTCACATCTGTTCATTTTGCATGAGTAAATTGGCCTTGCTAATGTTTCTTATAAGTCTGCCACGGATTGCTGATTTTCATCTCAGGTTGACCATAGCATTTCCAAGCAAAGACTAGCTGCATCATTCAGAGCAAGGAAGATGATGGTGGCAATACCACTGTGGAATAAAAGGAGCTCCTCAGAACGTTCAGTCCATATTTATTATCTCTTATCAAGTCTCAGTATTTACTTACTTAAATGTGAAACTGAGTTTTTAAAGTGGATTTAGGCTGCCCAATACACTATTGACCTGCAATAGCGTTTTCAAAGTCAGCTGGGTATCCATCTCGGTTGCAGTCAGGGAGAGACAATGATTTAGGTGCTTTCAGGAATCTTAATAACTTACTCTTAAATTGCGATTCTCAGTGACTCCTAAAAAGACCTCAGTCTCAGGTGTTTTCACATAATAACCACTGACTTACAACAATTTCTATGCACAAAAGTCACCCTTTAGCTCATGTTTAACTTACTGGAGTTTAATTGCAGCTCTCTAACATGTTTGAAGAGTGAATGATTTTGCCAGACCAGCTGTCGGACTGGCAGTAATGCTTTCCAAGTTGTATTTTTGGTGAAAGTTTAAGAGCACAGATTTTTACACTTACACGTTTGTTGAGACAATGGATCCTCTAACTAGATCTGTTTAGCTAGAGAAAGCCTCCTGCACAGGATGATGGAGGGGACAGTAAACTTCTTAGTGGAGATGAGCTGATTAAAATCACCGGCTACAACGTACACTAATTATAAAGTATTGTTTCACAAAGTGAGAGCTGTGGACTAGTGGTAGGTCAACAGGAAACTATTCTGACTTTATTCTGTTTTCAGTTGATAATGTGATAGCAATTATTTGTGGTTGGTGAAATATTATGATTAAACATGATCTTTTATCTAAAGAAAAAAAAAGGTCTGGTTGATTTAGCTTTCTCTTTAAACAAGCTGTACAGATGAAAGCGTGTTTGGAAAATGCTTTCAGCTATAGGGCTTTAAGCTGATAAAAATTGTTCGTCTAACAGATAATAAACTAAGAAAGTGGTTTAATGTAGACATGAGGAGATTGGGCTATCTTGTGTAAAGATGGACTGAACAACACTATTCTCTGTGTCTGTCAAGTGCTTTAATTCAGATTTCTCTTTCTCACTTTCAAGTCTCCTAATAGAAAAAACATTTCATATCAGTCAGTGGTATGCCTCTAATTCCAACTATCAAAGCCTCATAAACTCTCACATCTGCTGCCTTCACAGCCAGGGCATAGTGGTAGAGAAGGTGTTGATGATCCACATAATGTTGATAATCCACATTGCATCTTCTTGATGCCCAGAAGAACAATGTCAAACGACCACAAATGTGACTTTGTCTACTCCTCCGGGAAACAAAATGTGGCATTTAACCAATTATGTCAAGGAGGACTGAGGTGTACAAAGTCTTGTCTGGTTTGAACATGAACGTCGGTACTGAGCTTTGTATTTGGTGGAGAAAAGGTAATAGCATGTACATTTTGAAGGGAGCATATTTGAACACCTTTAATGGGGCAAGAAAAGAGATTGTTTCATTATAAGAGATGTTTTTCATCTATGTATGTTCTCCTGAATTGGAAGTGGAGCACAAGTGTTCTGGGAAAAGTCTTATTTCTCCTTTCTTTTTTTTTTTTTTTTTATATGTATGGGCAGGTATATTTTTTTGTCTTTTTTTTTTTTTTTTTTGATGTGTAGGAATGGGTTTTGTCCCATTATTTGGCAGATATCCTTGCCAGATTACCTGCATGAGGAATATGAGGAAAGTGTTCCTCTTGAAGTCCTTCAGTGGAGATGTGTTTCTCATTATCTGATTCTCTCAAAAAGCCTAGAAACAGTTACAAAGGAACTGTGATACTTGCTTTTTTATTTTATATACACATATATATATATATTTGTTTACAAGCTGTGTCCTACAAGATGAATGCTTCTGAGGTCCTTTTGTTCTATACTAGCTCTTAATGTCTCAGGCTCTGTTATGGTGCATTTGCTGATCCAACACATTATTTAGATGAATTCATTTGGATCTCAGAATCAGAATCACAGAATCATCTAGGTTGGAAGAGACCTCCAAGATCATCTAGTCCAACCTCTGACATAACACTAACAAGTCCTCCACTAAATCATATCAATAAGCTTTACAACTAAACATCTTTTAAAGACCTCCAGGGATGGTGACACAACCACTTCCCTGGGCAGCCTATTACAACGCCTAACAACCCTTTCAGTAAAGAAGTTCCTCCTAATATCCAATAACCCTCATATCAATATCCTAATACCCTAAAACCCTAATATCAATAACCCTCCCCTGGCGCAACTTTAGCCCATTCCCCCTCGTCCTGTCACCAGGCACGTGGGAGAATAGACCAACCCCCACCTTTCTACAGCCTCCTTTAAGGTACCTGTAGGGTGTGATAAGGTCGCCCCTGAGCCTCCTCTTCTCCAGGCTGAACAATCCCAGCTCCCTCAGCTGCTCCTCATAAGACCTGTTCTCCAGACCCCTCACCAGCTTCGTTGCCCTTCTCTGGACTCTCTCGAGCACCTCGATGTCCTTCTTGTAGCGAGGGGCCCAAAACTGAACACAGTACTCGAGGTGCGGCTTCACCAGAGCCGAGTACAGGGGGACAATCACTTCCCTAGCCCTCCTGGCCACACTGTTTCTTATACAAGCCAGGATGCTCTTGGCCTTCTTGGCCACCTGAGCACACTGCTGGCTCATATTCAGCCGACTATCAACCAGTACTCCCAGGTCCTTCTCTGCCAGGCAGCTTTCTAACCACTCCTCTCCCAGCCTGTAGCACTGCTTGGGGTTGATGTACCCCAGGTGCAGGACCCAGCACTTGGCCTTGTTGAACTTCATACAGTTGGCCTCAGCCCATCGGTCCAGCCTATCCAGATCCTCCTGCAGAGCCTTCCTACCCTCAAGCAGATCGACACATGCGCCTAACTTGGTGTTGTCTGCAAACTTATTGAAAGTGCACTCAATCCCCTCATCCAGATCATCGATAAAGATGTTAAAGAGAACTGGCCCCAGTACTGAGCCCTAGGGGACTCCACTAGTAACCGGCCTCCAGCTGGATTTAACTCCATTAACCATGACTCTTTGGGCCCGGCTACCCAGCCAGTTTCTAACCCAACGAAGTGTATGCCAGTCCAAGCCAAGAGCAGCCAGTTTCTCGAGGAGAATGCTGTGGGAAATGGTGTCAAAAGCCTCACTGAAGTCAAAGTAGACCACATCCACAGCCTTTCGCTCATCCACCAAGCGTGTTACTTTGTCATAGAAGGAGATCAGGTTTGTCAGGCAGGACCTGCCTTTCATAAACCCATGCTGACTGGGCCTGATCGCCTGCTTGCCCTGCAAGTGCCACGTGATGACACTCAAGGTAATCTGCTCCATGAGCTTCCCTGGCACTGAGGTCAAACTAACAGGCCTATAGTTTCCCGGGTCTACCTTCTGGCCCTTCTTGTAGATGGGCGTCACGTTTGCTAGCCACCAGTCGACTGGGACCTCCCCTGATAGCCAGGACTGCTGATAAATGACGGAAAGTTTCTTGGCCAGTTCTTTCGCCAGTTCTCTCAGTACCCTTGCGTGGATCCCATCCGGCCCCATCAACTTGCGTACATCTAAGTGCTGTAGCAGGTCGCCAACCACTTCCTCGTGGATTGTGAGGGCCACATCCTGCTCCCAATCCCCTTCCACCAGCTCAGGGTATTGGGTATCTAGAGAACAAGTGGTCTTGCCGCTAAAGACTGAGGCAAAGAAGGCATTAAGCACCTCAGCCTTTTCCTCATTTCTCGTCACTAAGTTTCCCCCCGCGTCCAGTAAAGGATGGAGATTCTCCTTAGTCCTCCTTTTTGTGTTAATGCATTTATAAAAACATTTTCTGTTATCTCTAACAGCAGTAGCCAGACTGAGCTCCAGATGAGTTTGGCCTTTCTCATTTTGTCCCTACACATCCTTACAACATCCTTATAATCCTTCTGAGTGGCCTGTCCTCTTTTCCAAAGATCATAAACCCTCTTTTTTTTCCTAAGCTCTAGCCACAGCTCTCTGTTCAGCCGGGCTGGTCTTCTTCCACGCTGGCTTGTCTTTGGGCACGTGGGGACAGACCGCTCCTGAGCCATTAAGATTTCCTTCTTGAGGAGTGCCCAGCCTTCCTGGACTCCTCTGCCCTTCAGAACTGCCTCCCAAGGGACTCTGCCAACCAGTGTCCTGAACAGCTCAAAGTCTGCCCTCCGGAAGTCTAAGACAGCAGTTTTACTGGTCCCCCTCGTAACTTCGCCAAGAATAGAGAACTCTACCATTTCATGGTCATTCTGCACAAGACAGCTCCTGACCACCACATCTCCCACCAGTCCTTCTCTGTTTGTGAACAGAAGGTCGAGCGGGGCACCTCCCCTGGTAGGCTTACTAACCAGCTGCATCAGGAAACTATCTTCCACGCTCTCCAGAAACCTCCTAGACTGCTTCCTCTGAGCTGTATTACATTGCCAGGATAAGTCCCCCACGAGGACAAGAGCTGACAATTTTGCAGCTTTTGCCAGCTGCCTGTAGAATTCCTCATCCATCTCCTCATCCTGGTTTGGCGGTCTGTAACAAACCCTCACCAGGATGCATGCCTTGTTGGCCTTCCTGCTGATCCTAACCCATAGGGACTCAACCTTATCATTCCCAGACTCAGCCTCGAGTTCCACAACATCAAAACACTCTCTAATATAGAGAGCCACACCACCACCCCTTCTGTGCTGTCTGTCCCTTCTGAAGAGCCTATAGCCAGTCATTGCAGCACTCCAGTCATGGGAGTGGTCCCACCCCATTTCAGTGATGGCAACAAGCTAGCCTGCTGCACAATGGCTTCCAGCTCCTCCTGTTTGTTGCCCATGCTGCGTGCATTAGTGTAGATGTACTTCAGCTGGGCCATTGCCTGCTCCCCCAGACCTGACATTGTTCTCCCTGGCACACCTCTAACAAGCCTTATTCCCTCCCCATCCCCCTTCCTACCTAGTTTAAAGCCCTCTCAATGAGCCCTGCCAGCTCCTGCGCTAGTGTCTGTTTTCTCCTTTGAGACAGGTGGGACCCATCTGCAGTTAGCGGGCCGGGTTCCAAGTAAAGCGCCCCATGGTCACAAAAACCAAAATTTCTGCATTGGCACCAGCCTCTGAGCCACCTGTTTATCAGGTGAGCTTTCCGAGTCCTCTCTATACACCTCCCTGCCACTGTAGGGATAGAGGAAAGCACAACCTGTACTCCCGCTCCATCTACTAATTGTCCCAGTCCCCTAAAGTACCATTTGATAGCCTTCAGGCTTCTCTCTTCAATATCATCTTTGCCAGCCTGGACTATCAAAAGAGGATAGTAGTCAGAGAGGCGAACCAGGTTAGGAAGCTTTCTGGCAATATCCCTGACTCTGACCCCAGGGAGGCAACAGACTTCCCTATGGGTAGGGTCAGGTCGACAAATAGGGCCCTCTGTTCCGCTGAGAAGGGAGTCGCCTACAACGATCACCCTTCTTTTTTTCTTAGTGGAGGCAGTCCTGAGGCGTGGAGTCGACTTCCTCGCCTTTGGCATCTTCCTGGGTAGACTGTTCACCTCATCCTCACCCACCGGTCTCTCAAGCTCCAATTTATTTTGGAGAATCTCATTTATAGTCTGGATTTAGACTTCAACTCTTCTCTGGTTCTGTGGTTTCTTTGCACAATAGAGTTCCCTTGGCTGGTGAAAGAGGAGTATGGCACGACATGGGGCATCGTGAGGAGAGTACAATGGCATGCACAATGTCCACATGTAATGCAGTGTGGAGGGGCTTCCCTGAGATTTGTTTAAAGTTAGTTTCACAGTGAGATTGTGGGAATATTTGAGTACAGAAACAGTATTTAGGGTAACAATCTGGAAAGCTCGGTATTCAAATGTTGGCTTTCCACAAAGCAGGTTTGAGTAAAGGATGGATAATCTTCCAAAAGACAGCCCCTAAAATGCTTCTAGAATAGTGACAGTAAGAGAGGAGCCATACCAACAGTTAGAATTCATGAGTTATATAATCATTCAAATCTTGGATTCTTGCTAAATTTTTTTACAGGCCTTGTGGTCTAGAATATATAATTTCAATAATTTTACATTGCTTGTATAATGGGCTGACGTTTCTAATTAGGGAAAGAGTTTATTATCTGTATTAAGTGGTCTGACCAGTGTTTGAATATGCCATCTTCAGTTCTGTTTGTCTTCAAGTTTGTCAGGGATACCAATTATTCCCAAATTGTTTGCTTTATTTAACATACATTTACTTTTGCATATATATTAGCTGTCCTAATGAATTGAGGATTTTTTTTTTTTTCATTTTCTGTGTATTTTTTAAAGAGAAGATACTAACACAGTTTGATTTTTTTTTCCTGTGACTTAAGACTAAGGTTACTGTTAATCACACTGTCTTTTAAATGTATTCTTCCTCAGCAATCTGTAGAAATAGCTGTGGTGATGGATTTTGTTCCCGTCCTAACATGTGTACTTGTGCAAGTGGACAAATATCACCTACTTGTGGACCAAAATCTAGTAAGGACTTGCTCTATTTTTTTTCCTTAGAGATTTCATTTTAAGTAATTCTCCTTAATGTGTCAACTTAAAAATACCATGTAAAACCTTTAAGAATAACTTTTCATTACTGCATACATATGTCTTGCACTTGAGTGTATCTCTAGTTTTATTGATAAAAATTGATACACGTGCATATTTACTCTGTGTGACAAACTGAAAAAATGACGTGTTTAAATGGATAAGCGTGTTTAAAAATAAATATGTGTAGTATTAACGTTTTCCTTGAGTTTGTTTTTGTAAGAAATGAAGATTGCGTGGCCTTCAAGATAACTGGAAGTGCTACGTTGCTAAATATGATCATGGAGAACCTCTTTCACTGATGCTTTTAAAATAATGGTTTACCAATAGCTGCAAGTAACAGCTTTGGTTACAGGATACCTGAGCGTACCTTTAAATACACAGCACATGCTGTATGAAGTTCACGTCTGCTTTCAGATGTCTTTGTTTTTATCCATCCACGCTGTGGTATTTTCCTGTAACGCTCGTGTCTGTGTGTCTGTCTGGGCCCTCTGCAGCGCAGCAGTGCAGCATCAGGTGCATGAACGGCGGTACCTGTGCTGACGACCGGTGCCAGTGCCAGAAGGGCTACATCGGGGCCTACTGCGGGCAGCGTAAGTAGCCATTGCCGTGTGTCCGGGTTTAAGCCCACATTGGTCCCACAACCAGCCCTCCCACTTCAGGCAGTCTAAGAAGATAGGAGAAAGCCCATATGCAGAAATACAGCAAAATGTCTAAGAGAAAAGTGTTATTCTGGGGGACTATGTGTAGCTGGAAGTCAGCTCATGCATGAAGTGCATTTGTAGTCTCTGAAATTCAGATTAGGGATTGAATTCACTGAATAGTTTTGGCTGGAAGAACCCTTTGGGAATGATGACAGTATACATCCCACTCACCTTTTTTTTTTTTTTTTTTAAACCAGATGATCACTAATATTTCATTCTCTTTGAAGAAGTTTCTCAGAAGAGGAGCTTAGCTGCTGTTATAGCATGTTTTTCTGTTTGACTAAAGAAAAATATTAAATATGGTTCAAGCTCTTGGATGTTTTTTCAATTTGGCAGACAAACTAGAAAGTCAATTATTTGCACAGCTCTACCTATCACAAAAGAGTGTTGACAAGCTATACAGATAGAGTAAACAATAAAAATGACTAAAGCTGCAGAGATGAAGAAGGATTCAAAGACCTAGTGTATTATGAGGGCAGCTGGCTAGATATTAGCTGAGAAATTAATTGCTGAAGGTACTCTGAAGAAACTAGAAACACATAAAAATCACTGTGCAAAGAATGCTTAGACTGAGTAATGTGGAGGAACATCCTTTTATTTTAGTCTTCTCTGCAAATGCTGAAGCAGACTTGTTTTAGTTTTAATTTTGCCTGGGTAGAACTCTCTAAAATTCTAGTTAATAATAATTGTAGTCTACAGTGTGACCCTCATCACAGTTAAATTTACTTTTAAGAGTTGCTGGCCCCTTCCTGCTCATTTTAAAGTATTGGGTCAAAGAATGACTGCTCTCAGACAAGGCATGTTTCCAGTAAGAAAAAAATAGGAAAGGGAAGGGGAAGGGGAAGGGGAAGGGGAAGGGGAAGGGGAAGGGGAAGGGGAAGGGGAAGGGGAAGGGGAAGGGGAAGGGGAAGGGGAAGGGGAAGGGGAAGGGGAAGGGGAAGGGGAAGGGGAAGGGGAAGGGGAAGGGGAAGGGGAAGGGGAAGGGAAGGGAAGGGAAGGGAAGGGAAGGGAAGGGAAGGGAAGGGAAGGGAAGGGAAGGGAAGGGAAGGGAAGGGAAGGGAAGGGAAGGGAAGGGAAGGGAAGGGAAGGGAAGGGAAGGGAAGGGAAGGGAAGGGAAGGGAAGGGAAGGGAAGGGAAGGGAAGGGAAGGGAAGGGAAGGGAAGGGAAGGGAAGGGAAGGGAAGGGGAAAGGGAAGGGGAAAGGGAAGGGGAAAGGGAAAGGGAAAGGGAAAGGGAAGGGGAAAGGGAAGGGGAAAGGGAAGGGGAAAGGGAAAGGGAAAGGGAAAGGGAAAGGGAAAGGGAAAGGGAAAGGGAAAGATGATTGGCTATTTAAGCAGTGTCTGTAAAGCAACCCAGAAAATCTGAATGAACTTTGGAAACTGCTCTCGGTGAATATTTTTATGTTCACCATGGTGTTACAGTGCATTTTTCCAACATGAAAGATTTACTGACTCTAGATTCCTGAGGTTCTTTTGTACTGGATACTCAAATATGTAACAAACCCCATTATTAATGTGGGGAGACCTGTGTAGGAAGGCAGTGTAGAAATAGAAACTAGACTGGAATCCCTTTGCTGTTCAGGTGACTTGAAGACATTGGGACTATCTTTCAGGTTAAATGAGTTGATTTGGAGTGTATGCTAACTCTGAACATGGTTTATATGTCCTGGAAGCAATGAGCTTGGTAATAGATGGAGTTGATTAAAACACTTTAACGGTATTTTTAAAACAAGCTGATGAACAGTCTTCTTTTCAAATTGAGAAGATTTCAGTGCTTTGGGAGGATTTGTTTCTTGATTCACACCATTGATAAATAGCATGAGTGGGTGCACAGAAGTTCCACAAGTGTAAAAATACCTTCTCCATCTATGTATTCTGTGGATTTATACCAAGAAAAAGGAATTTTGTTCCTTTGGTGGATCTTTCAGGAAACATAGTTTCTCAAGGTACTTAAAGATAAGTTAAACTGCTAATTCTTTTTCCTTGCTCCAAGTGACATACTTGCTCTGCTAGCAGTATGAATTCTAAGCACTGAGTTACCTGTCTCCCTGACTCTCCAAGAAACCCCCCTTCCTGAGAGGTTTGTTGCTGTTGTGAGTGGACAGTACAACTTAATCTGTGCACAAATTAGTTGAGTTTGTATCTGATACCTTTGGTGATGGATATGAGTTCTTACGATTAGTGACTAGTGCTGTACAACTGTTTAAAAATAAACTGAAGTTAAGTGTCTGCTAAAAAGCTGTGCTGAATATGATTAATTAAACAGCTGTTTGCAATTAAGATGAAGCAGTTGTAAGTACTAATGGAATTTGACCTGAACAGTCATTATTGTTGGTGTTTGATCTTCAGGTCCACAGAGACTTAGAGTAGTTGAAGGGAAAAATAAGTTTTGAATAGCACATATGTGAATCTGAAATGTCATTAGCGTCACTTTAAAAACATTTCTTTTTGTTGTTAATTAAAGCTGTATGTGAAAAAGGCTGCCAGAATGGAGGACGGTGTATTGGACCTAATCGCTGTGCATGTGTCTACGGATTTACTGGCCCTCAATGTGAAAGAGGTAAAAGAAATAAATAAGGAAGAAAATTATGGGTAGTTATATGCAACAATCTGCACGTACGTGTTTTATGCAGTGTACTTGCCAGCTGAACCAGTAAGCTTCCAGAAAGAGATTTATTATTTATACTTTTATAAAGTTTTCCTTTATGGTCCAGTAGCTACACTTCAGGTTGGAAAAGCTGTCACAGTTAGAAATTAGAATAATTTAGGGTGCTTATTTTGTTTGCATGATAGTTTAAAGATGAGTTATCTTTTGCTTTCTGATACATGAAATAACATTAGAGCAAATTGCTGCTTGTGTTAGAATCACATACAAGTAACTAAATGAAGGATTGCTTTTCTGTATAACAAATCTTTTATGGGAGGAATTTGAGAAGTTACTTGTTCTGGTTAATTCTGTCATACAGGAAAAAGTATGAGAAGGAGGAAAAAAAGAACCAGTTATCATAATACTTGAGATCAGTTCCTGAAACTATTCTTATCCATCAAAACAACTTAAACACAACTTAAAGTGCTTTCATGAATTGGGGGTCAAATCAGAATTTTCTTTTAAAATCTTTTAGAGAAATTCCTTAGCTGTCTGTAGAAGGTCATAGAGATGCTGATAAAGTCAGTTTTAATGATTACGAACAAAACATTTTTAGTGCTACACTATGTGATTAGCACAAAAATAATTTAGGCACTATGTCCATATGTAGTCATTTAGAATAAACCTATCACTCTCAGAAATCTCTACTTTTTGCTTTGTAGTAAATGGGAACATTGTTTGTATTTTGAAACCAAGATGACTCTGGAGAAATATTAATGTAGAACTGCTCAACATTAGATGTAACTGTAGAAGGTGTTCTGTGTGTATCAAACTGACAAGTGTAACCCCAATTACTGTCCAGCTAGGATGTGTTTTTAAAGAATGAATATAGTGAGAATTGCTTTTCAGAATGATAATAATAATCGTACATCCTTTAAAATGAGGTTGTCAACAATAATCAAAACTGATGCTGAATAGCTTAACAGAAATATAATTTTTTGTCTTTCTTGAAGTTGGTGTTATTGCAAATAGTTCTCATCAAAAAGGATACCGAAGAAACTGAACAACAGTGTGAAATCCTGAATGCATGTATGCATTCTTATCTTACTCCTTTAAAGTATTCAATGGGTTATTAACATTAAAAAGAAGGATGGAGTCATTTACATGGACAGAAAATATAAAGTTTAGGATTACTCGTGTAATGTCACTTTCTTAATTCACATCAGCAGTGGGTAAGACACCCCCTAAGAGCAGAAATAGACTTCTTAGAGTCACAGAAAAATATAAATGAGAAGGGACCTCCACCAGGCCATTTAGTCAGACCTTTCAATAAGAAGGTCTGATCAGGTCAGCTTGTTCAGGTGTGTGTCCTGTCTGTAGAGTTTTGAACACCTTCAGTGACTGAGATTCCACAACATCTCTGGACATCCTGTTCCATTATTTCTTCACCCTCATAGTGAAAACTTCTACATTGACATCTAATCAGAGTTTTGCATGTTCCAACTTGTGTTTGTTCCCTCTTGTCTGAAAGCTGTGAGCATCCTGGAAAAGTCTGGCTCCACTTTCTCTGCATCCTTTGGTAGATAGTGATAAACCCTCAAAACCTTTTGTTCTTGATGCTGGATAAACATTGTTCCATCGATCTTCCTACACAGGGCAAGAGCTCCAGCTCCTTGACCAGTGCAGTGTCCTTGCCTTGTACTTCTTTCTCCATGTCCATTTCTCTCTTCTATTGAAGAGTCAAAAACGTACACAGTACTTTAATGCAGTTTTACAAGTGCCAAATGGAGGCAAAGGGGCTCTTTGCTGAATTGGATGGTATGGTCATACTGATACAGCCCATGGGGATGGCCTTCTTTGCTTCAGGGGTGGACCACTGATGCATGTTAAGGTTTTTGTCTACTAGGACTCCCGTAATCATTTTCTCAGAGCAGTTTTGTAGGCAGCTGGACTCCACCAGTATCGTTCCATCACTTTTGTCAATCCTAGATGTGAGACTTCTGCCTTTGTTGGACTTCTTGAGATAACTTCTAGCCCATTTTTTTCAAGCTGTCCTTGTCACTCTGGATAGCCACTCTGTTCTCCAGCATATTGACTGGTGCCCCCAGTTTGGCATCATCTGCAAACTTGCAGAAAGTGCACTCTTGTACCATAATCCAGGTTGTTAGTGAGCACATTAAACTGTTACTTATCCCAGTACTGATGCCTGAGGGTCTGCACCTCTTTCCTAGACTCCAGCTGGACTTTGCATCACTTCTTACAACTCTTTAAGGCAGCAGTCCAGACAGTTTTCCACTCACTTTTATTCAGCCTGTATCCCACTAATGGCAATCTCTCTATGGGAGGCTCACTCAAAACCCTTGCTAAATCAAGCAACATCCACAGCTCCCTTCATACCTTTGTACCAGTGACCTCAGGGTTGAAAGCAGTGACATCATTTGCCCTTGGTAAACCCGTGCTGTCTGCTCACAAACACCTTCTTGCCTTTGTGTGCTCAGAAATGACTTCTGCCATGGAATTCTATGTGGCAAATTCAGCTCTGAGGTGCTCAAAGCTGCATGTAAATCGTGAAAATATCTGGTACCTTTTTTGACATTTGTTGATGGGGGAAATGGAAATGATTTCCTTATAGAAGAAGGAAATAACTGAACCAAACCCTGAAAAAACAAAACAAAACAAAAAAAAAAAAAAAAAAAACAGGGATTTCTATTTGCTATTCCAAGTTTGTTTTGTATACCCACTAGATGTCACAAGCAACAGAGAAATGTAAAGGATGAATTTGTTTCTTTGTCTCTAATCGCTTATTACTTTCATTCTTAAAACCAGATTTACCCACTTTTCTGTACATAGCTGTTGGTTTAGTTTTTGCTGTTACATGTTATATCCAGCCCATTCTTTCTAGATGATTCTTGTGAACTAAGCTTAAGGACTTAATTCTTTTATATTTTGGTTTGCATGGGAAGTAAGAAACATCAGTCTGTTAAGTACTTTGTTAATATTTAGAGCTGTTTTCAGGAATCTATCTTTGTAGAATGCACACCTGTCTTCAAGCAAAAAGGAAATACTACCTGTCCATTTAGGATGGATTTTCAAAGCAGCCTGAAGGGGTTGGACAATATGAGGTTGCTTAATATTTTAAGCCTTAGTTCAGATGGAGCATACATTTATATACATTCAACAGATAGATTTTAGCTCTGGTTGGACTGTAATGTAATAGAATCATAGTATTGCAAATTAATTTTTATTCTTTTTAGTATTGACTGCATTCGTATATATTCGATTTTTTTGCCAGACAACTTGGTAAGCTTTCTTTTTGTGTCAGAAGCAATCGCCTGTGATTAAGATTTGCTTTTAGTTTAGAATTTGACTAGTTTCAGGGCTGTGGAATCCTGTTAATAGACACGACAGAATCTAACTGTGATGATGGATCAGAATTTTTATTAAGGATGGTTATACTTTAAATAGAAGTATTCTTTTACTTCCTTAGAAGATTCTAGCACTTACGAGTATTGTAACTTTTTTTGCTGTGATGAAAACATCATTGCAGTCTTCTTTCTTAAAATTCATTGTGAAACTTTAAACTGCGTAATTTAAGCCACATAAAGGAAGAAAACATCTATAATTTGGTGTCCCTATTTTTCATCCGTCTTTCAAAGTCTTAGATTCAATCTAGAGAAATGTAATGTGTATAATGTCTTAAGTCATTTAAGCTATAAAATATGGTGGGTTTTTTTGGGGGGGGGAGGGTGGACTTTTTTGTTTGTTTTCTGAAAGTAAGTAGTAGGCTAAAATTGCTTCTGCTATTGTCACAAAAATATAGCATATACATAAAATAAATATAATTGCATTTATAATATACATTTATAATGTCCATTTTGTAGTGGTGGACAGGATTAAATAAATTTTCTCCTAGTCTTCAGTGTTGCAGGCTTTCAGCTTAGTCCTGATATCGGGGTAATAATTAGTATCAAATGAATAAAGAAGAGTGTATGAGTTCAATGAATTTCTGGCTTTGTGATACTTATGTAGCATCAGTTGCATAGTCCTAATTTGTGCTTGCTCTTGAGTAAAACATTGTGATATGATTTAGTAACCTACAGTGCAAGATGTGGTAGCAAACTTTTCATGTGTGGTTTAAACATAATAGATATACATACATACCAAAAAACATATCAAAATATTGAGCAAACTAGTTGTAGGCAAGGCAACATATGTACTATTGTGCTTGTCAGGTTAAGCAGAGTATGGTATGCCTGTAGGGAGGGATTAATTTCTCTAAAGTAAATAAGCAGCTTCTCCATTTTTCACAGCTACCAAAGTTTTTGTTGTTGTTGTGGAAATGTCTTAGTGCACCGAATCTAGCCCATCAAATTACACGTAAAGAACCTACTAACCATAATGAAAATATTGTTCACCCTTGTCTTACATTCTTTGCTCTGTAGTCAGTTCTGTTATTGGCTCCTTTATGGAGGTCACCTCCAGCTTGAACGTTCGTAAACACGTTGGGTGCTGTTGAACTTTTAGCAGACAGAAACGTATAGTCTTTCCTTCTCATCTGTTCCATTATCTACCAGATTTTAGATTTAAATAGTGTAGAACATGTATGAAGACACTACATTTTAGACTTTATGGACACAATGTGTGCATGCTGACTCTTGGAAATTTTTCACGTACACTCTGTATATTTCCAAATATAAATGGCAAGACATAAATATTCAAAAACAGTTACTAATTTATTGTACTATTGTTCAGTGAAAGAAAGATGAAAAGTCTTTTATATAATAACTGTAAAAAGTTATTATATTGGTTATAGTTATTTATAGTTATTTATAAATATAAATACTTATTTATAAGTATAAATAACTGTTAATTTTTTTGTTTTACATGAGCTGAAGTACATGACAAAAATGTAAAAGATACCTTAAAATTTTATTCTGTTCAACAGTAATTTATAATTTACACTTTAAACCTAATAAGTTCATGCTTTCAAACAGAATGCAGAAGGCAATGATTTCTTCATCTGTTTGGGGCAATAGGTGTCCCATAATACTTTACAGTATAAAAGGCCTCAGTAGTTTAATTTTAAACTGAGTTTAGCAACAGTTCATAACTCTTTAACTAAAATTTTATAGTTTAAGGTTATGTGTACTTCCCTTGCAAATCACATCAGAGTTATAAGGGATTTTGTTTTGTTGTTTTTTTACATTGCTGTGTTTTAAATGCATAGTTTTTATTGTTCCGTAAATTAAGTTCTTTTAAAATAGGTATTTTCTGCCTAATATAGAACATATGTAGCTTTCCTTCAGATTGGCCTCCCAGACTCAGTTATATGATAAAACGTGACTGCTTGTTCAGCTATCTGGGCTCCTAGCAGACTAATTTCCGGGCTGGAGACAGGAGGCTGAACAGTAACTAATGACTGGCATGATTACAGTATTTAACTTGAGACTTGCTGCTGGGTTAACAAGAAAGCAGAACCTGTCTGGGAGCTTGTGCTTCACTCTTTCTGATATATACAATGACCTTTTATGTTTCCTATCAAAGTCTGCTGTTATGGTCAGCTTCTTCTCTTTGCTTTGTAAACATACAAGATTCAAGCATTTGATTTTGTCGTTTTTTTACAAAAGAAATAATAATAATAAAAAAGACATTAAAATTTAGCTGTCCTACCTCTTGAAAAATAATAAAGGAAAAAAAAAAAAAAGAAAAAACAAATGATGCAGATTAAAAGGCCTCATTCTCAACTGTGTGCCTAAGAGAAGATTTTGTTCTAGCATGACCAGATCTTTTGATTTCTCAAGATTGTATGTACGTATGAGCAAACAATATATATTTTTTTCCTTTTAAAAAGCCTATACATTTTTAAACTGTTGATTTGTAGAGGTATATAGCAGAATGGAAAAGCAGCAATATTTTCTTCCTTCTTTGTCACGAGTTAAGGTGGGGAGAGAAGCATCCTGTGACTGTTGTATATTTGCCTTCATCCCCTGTAGAAGGAGAAGAAAATAGTGCTTGATTATTCTGTGCCAAAGCGGTGGGGTAGGTGCCTTTCAAGGGCATTGGATTGAATAGGAACGCCTGCATGGGTTGGGAATCATATAAGTTTGAAGATGGGAGGGGACTTCATATAAAGCTAACAGGTCTGCACAGGTGAGAAAAGAGGAAAAACAAAAATGTGAGTCGAATACAGTATAAAAGCTTCAGAAAGGGGGGATTTTCTGAGTTGTTCTCAGAAAAATTGCTGGTAATGTACCTTATCCCAGTGTATTCGTTGCACCTAGTGTTCCCAGAGGTACATGTAGTAACCTCCCCTGTACAGGCAGCAGCGTTGGTGCCAGCTCCGCAGTGCCTGCAGGCACTCAGCCTGAGCCATGGGAGAGCCAGAGGAGGGATGGCAACGGAGCAAGAGAAGGGGATGAGGAGTGGGACATTGCAGGAGATGGTGAACCAGGCTCAAGGCAGGGGATGTCACTGCAACAGAAGTTTGTTTTCTGGGTTAGG
Organism: Anser brachyrhynchus; assembly: GCF_964034855.1. Classification (NCBI taxonomy): domain Eukaryota; kingdom Metazoa; phylum Chordata; class Aves; order Anseriformes; family Anatidae; genus Anser; species Anser brachyrhynchus. The sequence continues at coordinate 44,639,342 of NC_137697.1, forward strand.
AAAGCATACATCTCATATCGTATTTGAGAGCATGTCTTCATGTGACCTCCCCTGATAGGAGAATGGTCACTGTTGGTTGTGTATCTAAGGACAAAGAAGAGAAAGGGGAAAAAGAAATGGGCTTATTCAAGCCAGCAAGAGGATGGAGAAGTCAATTAACAGTGCAGAGCTAGGAGAGAGCTAGGGTGAAGTAGGAAGCATGTTCAGAGAAAGCATTAACAATATGTAGTAACTGGGCCAGAATAGGGGAGGACAAAGGATAAGAAGATCTTGCGTTGAGCTATTTTAAAGAAATTGATTGGCACATAACTGTTATAAAGATATTTTGGTGTAGTACCCCTGAAAAACATTGAGCCTATACAATAAAACTGGCACAATTTTATAACAGACTCGATGCTTCTAGAATATTATTTTATTATACAGAAAGCATACAGTTCACATTTAGGCTGTAATACTGTGGAAGATCCTTGTGTGTGCGTGGGCTAGGATGAAGAGTCACTTAGTGACTGCAATTCAGATGGAAGCAAGGAGGAAAAGGAAATGAAATTTGTAACAAACTGTACTCTGCTGTGACAGGTATGCAAAAGTTCTTGTAACTTTACGGAACTCCTTGATATGTATTATCGGTAACAGGGCCACGAGAAGTGGAAGCATTGCAAGTTCACTGAGGTACAGCAAGAACTTTTGAGGACATACTGAGATGGTGTTTATTTGGTTGTGTGTCTCAAAGCTCATAAACCCTTTTGTCACACAGGCTATGGCAGGTTGTGTCCATGTTTTCCTGCCTGCCCGTCACGGAGCACAACTGTGCAAATGGTCCTGAACAGGCCTGTGCATTTTCTCAAGTTGCTTGGTGTATTTCAGCTGTCCCCCAGTGATTGTAAACTTTGTTCAGGTGCATAACAGCAAATATGATTTTGTGATCAGTGAGCTGTTCCCTTTTAGTAGGAGCTGTGAGAACGTGATTTTTTAATTTTGCTTTTTGTTTTATAGTGGTTACAGTTAGCCTAAGCTGAAATAGATATTCATTATGTGGGGTAGGATGTGTGCAGGTAAGCGGGTGCCTGCTCTGAAGAGGTAACCAGACAAAGCACGCATTATTACCCTGCCCCTGAGAAGGGCTGTGGCACCATGAGGCTACTGCTTGTTGAAGGCTGAGCAGGGCAGCTTCAGCAGGCTAGCAGTGAACCAAATATCCTGAGGTTTTTTTAACTAGGGGTTTACCCTCATTTTGTTGAGGTTAGCATAAGACTGCTGAATTTTTTATGCTCAAGGAGTGAGTGCAGCTGAAAATGTTGGACATTTTTGGAGAAGGCAAGAAGAAAGGAGGCAATAAAATTCAAAAAAAATGATATATTTTACTAAACGCTGTCATCAAATATCAACCATCATTCTTCTTTTCTTTTCTTCTTGCCACAGGGCCACATGTCCTGTTTCTTTCTTTTTTTTTTCTTTTTTTTTTTTTTTCAGCGCACAGTAAGTGGAATACTTACCTGCTGAACACTAATTTCATTCATTTCCATTTTAGCCATTGGGAAGTGGAACATGGGGTGTTGAGATATTTTCTGCATGTTTGTAAAGGACTTGCGAACCTGCTAGTTATTTTCATTATTTGTTTGAGACTAGATATCTCAAACTCAATAAATCTACTATATACCTCAAATCTGAGGTTTATAATACTTACAGTTAAGTGCAGTCCTTGTTCACTCATGAACTCCTCTGTTCCGTCTGTGAGTACTGTCCTGAAAATATTTGCATACGTGAACAGTTTGATAAACTATGGTAATTCTGAATGGCAAATTTAGAAAGCTGCTTTCATGTTCTGTCTTAAATACAGATAGCTACTAGAATTACAGAAATGTCTAATCTCAGTCTCTGTCACTAGATTACCTGGTTTTAGCATCCACTGTAATATCCAGCAACAAGATTTTCAGTTTTTGCTTCTCTTCTCTTTCACAAGCTGACAAATAACCAAACCACTAAGAACCACACATATTGTGTACACAGAATGTGTGTGTTTGTTGTTAGCAGGTATCTCAAAATTTCTCTCTTCTAGCTGTGCAAATTATTAAACAATTTTTAAAAAGATACAGATAGTTCTGAACATATTGTTGGCAGTAATGATTAAGAAAGTAATGTAATCCCAGACAGTATCTTTCTCTTGCTTCCCTCTTTTACTTTGTCGGTGGACTTCAGCATGTGATGGTTAGTATTCCTTTTCTCTCATGCCCACTTTTCCTCTGGCAGTACTGTAACATTCAGTCAGTTAGATAAGTATGGATGCAGCATACAATGTCACTTTAAACTGAAAAGCTACCGATGTGTAGCATATACATGTAAATTAATAATTCTCACAGTGAGTGTAGTACATGTTGTCTCTGAATACAAAAGACCAAAGCAGGTTATGCTGTTTTGGACAGAAAAGTAGCAGACACTTTGTAGCAGACAAGGTGAGTCTGAACCTGCAGTTCACAGATGCGGTGGAAGCGCAGTCATCTGGGTATGAGCTAAAATCCACGTCAGGGATCAGAGCCTTGGCATGCTAATAAACTGACCAAAGACGATCTCTGGTCTCAGCCATTCTTGTGGCCTGCTACTGCAAAAGAGATGAGGAAAAGATGGTAAATTTGAATATAAGCCTTGACGGGAAGCTAATAGTGGGGACTCTACCTTTTGAAAGGATATGGCATGAAGAGGGAATCATTTACTTCTCTTGTTTTGTAGAGCTCTCAGGTCTTTAAAGAAGCAGACAGTTGTGAGCATCCTTAGTTCTGGATGACTTCTGAGCACAAAAGTTTATCAGGAGCAACTCCTGCCCACTTCTCAGTTCCAAAAGCCCTAAGAATCTATGCTGAGCAGCATAGAGTGGTTACAAGGTCTTTCAAAGCTGGGACTGGGAAAGAGGGGGGATGAGGAGGACATGACGGGACCTGAAATTTGGATTACATAATGTCCACCAGCAGTAAGTACATCCAAAAAAATGAGACCAAGTCTTTTGATAGAGAAGCATTATTACTTTTTTTTTGGTAGCTGGTTTTGAAACGCTTGATATCTTTAACAATTTTCAGCTAGTTCAGGCATATGACAGCTAAATATTGAAGTGATACAGGGCTGTTGCACTGTGTGTTATACATGAAAGCAAAAGTGTGTGCCTTTAAACTGAGTCCACAAATGGAAATGGAGGATGAAAATGTAAATTTGAGTGACCTCTTCCAATGGACTTGAGAATTTTCACCATACTAAAATGGAGCTCACCTGCAACTCAGATTCATGGACTCTTCACTTTTAGTCAGTATTTAAAGGGGCAGTACTGCAACTACACTATGTCAAACTGTGAAATACAAGAGAATAGAAGAACTAGCAGAGTTATCATACTCTATACTTAGGGCAAAAAGGTACATTTTCTTTAAATACAGTTTTTCTTTTTTTTTTTTTTTTTTTTTTTGCACTGTATAGGTCCTGAACTAGGTTATGTTCAGCATCTAGATTTTTTTGTTTGTTTGTTTGTTTGTTTTTTGTTTTGGCTGAAAAAGACAAGGATCTGGTAGTATAGAGCAACAATCTAAAAACAAAACAGGTGGGGAATGTACTGTTTAGGAGAGGAAAGGTGCTGTCTTAGGAAATCCTGACTAATCTTGTCTCCTTTCCCCAGTGAAAATTTTACTTTTTTTAAGATACATTAGATATGGCTTTTTAAAATTAGTTAGAGGGTAAGACTACAAGAGCTGAGCAAAGCCATGATGGCTTTAAGTTTCAGAAGAAAAAAAAAAAAGATACTGATTTCAGTAACCTAATTATTTCACAGAATCAGAATCACAGAATCGTCTAGGTTGGAAGAGACCTCCAAGATCATCTAGTCCAACCTCAGCCCTAACACTAACAAGTCCTACACTAAACCATATCACTAAGGGCTACATCTAAACGTCTTTTAAAGACCTCCAGGGATGGTGAATCAACCACCTCCCTGGGCAGTCCATTCCAGTGCCTAACAACCCTTTCAGTAAAGAAGTTCTTCCTAACATCCAACCTAAACCTCCCCTGGCGCAACTTTAGCCCATTCCCCCTCGTCCTGTCACCAGGCACGTGGGAGAATAGACCAACCCCCACCTCTCTACAGCCTCCTTTAAGGTACCTATAGAGAGCGATGAGGTCTCCCCTGAGCCTCCTCTTCTTGAGGCTAAACAACCCCAACTCCCTCAGCCGCTCCTCGTAAGACTTGTTCTCCAGACCCCTCACCAGCTTCGTTGCCCTTCTCTGGACTCTCTCGAGCACCTTGATGTCCTTCTTGTAGCGAGGGGCCCAAAACTGAACACAGTACTCGAGGTGCGGCCTCACCAGAGCTGAGTACAGGGGGACAATCACCTCCCTAGACCTGCTGGCCACACTGCTTCTTATGCAAGCCAGGATGCTCTTGGCCTTCTTGGCCACCTGAGCACACTGCTGGCTCATATTCAGCAGCCTATCAACCAGTACTCCCAGGTCCTTCTCTGCCAGGCAGCTTTCCAACCACTCATCTCCCAGCCTGTAGCACTGCTTGGGGTTGTTACGCCCCAGGTGCAGGACCCAGCACTTGGCCTTGTTGAACTTCATACAGTTGACCTCAGCCCATCGGCCCAGCCTATCCAGGTCCTCCTGCAGAGCCTTCCTACCCTCGAGCAGATCGACACATGCACCTAACTTGGTGTCGTCTGCAAACTTATTGAGGGTGCACTCGATCCCCTCATCCAGGTCATCGATGAAGATATTAAAGAGAACCGGCCCCAGCAGTGAGCCCTGGGGGACTCCACTAGTGACCGGCCTCCAACTGGATTTGGCTCCATTCACCACAACTCTTTGGGCCTGGCCATCCAGCCAGTTTTTAACCCAGCAAAGCGTATGCCAGTCCAAGCCACGAGCAGCCAGTTTCTTGAGGAAAATGCTGTGGGAAACGGTGTCAAAAGCCTTACTGAAGTTAAGTTAGACCACATCCACAGCCTTCCCCTCATCCACCAAGCACGTCACTTGGTCATAGAAGGAGATCAGGTTCGTCAAGCAGGACCTGCCTTTCATAAACCCATGCTGACTGGGCCTGATCGCCTGGTTGCCCTGCAAGTGCCGCGTGATGACACTCAAGATAATCCGCTCCATGAGCTTCCCTGGCACTGAGGTCAAACTAACAGGCCTATAGTTTCCCAGGTCTACCTTCCGGCCCTTCTTATAGATGGGCGTCACGTTTGCTAGCCACCAGTCAACTCGGACCTCCCCTGATAGCCAGGACTGCCGATAAATAATGGAAAGCGGCTTGGCCAGCTCCTCCGCCAGTTCTCTCAGTACCCTCGCGTGGATCCCATCCAGCCCCATCGACTTGCGTACATCTAAGTGTCGTAGCAGGTCGCCAACCATTTCCTCATGGATAGTGAGGGCCACATCCTGCTCCCAATCCCCTTTCACCAGCACAGGGTACCAGGTATCCAGAGAACAAGTGGTCTTGCCGCTAAAGACTGAGGCAAAGAAAGCATTGAGCACCTCAGCCTTTTCCTCATCTTTTGTAACTAAGTTTCTCCCCGCGTCCAGTAAAGGATGGAGATTCTCCTTAGTCCTCCTTTTTGCGTTGATGTATTTGTAAAATTGGTTTTTGTTATCTTTAACGGCAGTAGACAGATTGAGCTCCAGATGAGTTTTGGCCTTTCTAATTTTGTCCCTGCACAGCCTCGCAACATCCTATAGTCCTCCTGAGTAGCCCCCCCTCTTTTCCAAAGATTATAAACCCTCCTTTTTCTCCTAAGCTCGAGCCACAACTCTCTGCTCAGCCAGGCCGGTCTAGTTCCGCGTCGGCTCGTCTTTGGGCACGTGGGGACAGACCGCTCCTGAGCAATTAAGATTTCCTTCTTGAGGAGTGCCCAGCCTTCCTGGACTCCTTTGCCCTTCAGAACCTCCTCCCAAGGGACTCTGCCAACCAATGTCCTGAACAGCTCAAAGTCTGCCCTCCAGAAGTCCAAGACAGTGGTTTTAATGGTCCCCTTCCTGACTTCGCCGAGAATAGAGAACTGAACCGTTTCGTGGTCACTCTGCCCAAGACAGCTCCCGACCACCACATCTCCCACCAGTCCGTCAGTGTTTGTGAACAGAAGGTCTAGCGGGGCACCTCCCCTGGTAGGCTCTCTAACCAGCTGCGTCAGGAAGCGATCTTCCACGCTCTCCAGAAACCTCCTAGACTGCTTCCTCTGAGCTGTGTTGTGCTTCCAGGATATGTCTGGAAAGTTGAAGTCCCTCACGAGAACAAGCGCTGATGATTTCGCGGCTTCTGCCAGCTGCCTTTAGAACTCCTCATCCGTCTCCTCATCCTGGTTTGGCGGTCTGTAACAGACCCCCACCAGGGTGCTTGCCTTGTTGGCCTTCCCTCTGATCCTAACCCATAGGGACTCAACCTTATCAGTCCCAGCCTCAAGTTCCTCAACATCTAAACACTCTCTAATATAGAGAGCCACACCACCACCCCTTCTGTGCTGCCTGTCCCTTCTGAAGAGCCTATAGCCAGACATTTCAGCACTCCAGTCATGAGAGTGGTCCCACCACGTTTCCGTGATGGCAACCAAGTCATAGCCTTCCTACTGCACGATGGCTTCCAGCTCCTCCTGTTTGTTGCCCATGCTGCGTGCATTAGTGTAGATGCACTTCAGCCGGGCCATTGCCTTCTTCCCCGGCTTTGCCATTGTTCCCCCCGGCACAGCTCCAACAGGCCTTCTTTCAGCCCCATCCCCCTTCTTTTCTAGTTTATAGCCCTCTCAACGAGCCCTGCCAGCTCCTGGGCTAGGATCCGTTTTCCCCTTAGAGATAGGGACCCATCTGCGGCCATCAGGCCAGGTGCCGAGTAAAGCGCCCCATGGTCAAAAAACCCAAAGTTTCTGTGTTGGCACCAGGCTCTGAGCCACGTGTTAATCAGGTGGGCTTTCCGTGCCCTCTCGGTACCCCTCCCTGCTACTGCAGGGATAGATGAAAACACCACCTGCACTCCTGCTCCAGCCACTAACTGTCCCAGTCCCCTAAAGTATTAGGGGGTATTATTTTTATTTAAATAAAAATTTAAAGTACCTCCAGAAGAGTATGGGTATATTTCCAGATTATCTCCAGAAAAATCTGGGTGAGTTAGAGGCTGCAGTTTACAGTTTTAAAGTTTAGGTGAGAGTGGGTTGAGAGACATGGAAAATACATGTAAGATGTGGGTATGAAAGGCATGGCTTGCAAGCAGAGTGTGGGAAAGGCAATCTGAAAGGTTAGGGAGCTGCCTTATGAGGAATATGAAGGGCTCCCAATAGATGAGATTTGAGCTCTTAAGCTTTTTAAGGAAAGCTTTTCAAAAAAAAAAAAAAAAAAAAAGATAATCTGCTTCACTGAAATAGTGTACTGAAGAGAAGCAAAATAAAATGAAAACTTATCACACAGTAAAACTGAGACCCGCGCCAACAGGGACTGTCTCTCACAAAGAAAGTGCAAAGTCCCCCAACATACTCAAGTGAATAGGAAAACTTCTGTGGAATTCAGGAAGTACTAATGTTTATTATTGCTTATGTAGGCATTGTAGTCAGATTTTAAAATTGGAAGAAAGTGGAAATAAATTAACTTAAAGAACCCAGCTTGGAAGTACTGTAAAGGTTTTTTTTTGCCCTCCCCCCCTTTTTTTTTTTTGAGATTGGACAAATAAATTTACTGATAAATTTACAAATACTGTGTTAGAGGAGGATTGAGTGGAGGCTTTGGGGAATTCAGGAGCATTGGATGTTGTTTATTTTCATAATGCTACAAATGTTAGAAATTGTGCTTGATTTCTGTACTGTTTACAAGTAGTTGTGTTGGGTGGGAAAGGGGGGGGGCGGGGGGGTGGGGGGGAGAAGCACTTGGAAAACTCTACCCGTTGTAAGATCCAGCTGAGAGATATGGTCTGAAATGCTTTTTATGTTGTGTGGAGGTTTATATTACCGAGGAACGTAAGATGAATGGAAAAATGGAAAGAAGCTCTTGAAAGTGACTGTGCAGGAAACCGCAGCATGCAGGAGAGCTGCCATGCAGGATCAGGGCAGAGGGGCAGCCTAGCCAGCATCCTCTCCCTGTCTGTAGCCACTTGAACAGGAAAAGTGTGTGGCTACTTTTCCCAGGGTCAGGCAGCGCTGTGGTTTAGGATTTTTCTGAGCAAGTGGCATTGTAATCATTTTTAACACCTTGCCCTGCATTTTTCTGCTGTGCATGTGTCCAGCGTTGTTTGTCCCCTTCCTCACTCTCTAGAATCAGTCACAGACTCCCCATTTCCTGCTTCTCGCTACTCACCTCTTGTTTCACTCTACAGTCTCCTGAAGAGCCTTTGGTTGGGGTCCTCTGGGAGTCCTGGTGGGTGGTATCTGCTCCCATCTGATAGGCATGCTGACACTTTAAATAACTCCACTAGGTATACAGGCCTTGAGTTTTCGTGTACAAAAGCCGCATTGATTCTTCCACAATGCTGCATTTATCAGTATTCCTGCATCAGTTAAGGTCTAGGTGTTGAAAAAAGGAGGCATATGGTATGCTTCTTGACTCTTGTTTTTGAAATTCAGATTGGTGTGGGAATGGAAGCTACAGAAATTCTGCAATTTCTTTCTTTTTTATGTGAAGATGCATAAATTTCTGTAAACTTGGTAATAAAGTCATGCTTTTGGCTCTGTGGGGCCTATGTCTTCTTTTGACTGTCTGACTTAATCTGCTTCATTGGGTTATGTTAGTCCTCTGGTTTGTAAATTGCAGACATGGAGTCTTTGTGTAGAAATAAATAATCTTCTTGGAAATGTTCCACCTCCTCTTCTGTATGATATATAATTTTTATTACTAATATCAAGTTTTGTAAAGAAGTCTTTAAATGGAAAGTTTTAACTGTCCTTTGAGTATAGTATGGAAACCGTTTTTTTTTAGTGTTTTTCAGAGTTTTCATGTGAAGACTCTCAGTTCTTTATCGGGTGAATTAAAAAGCAGATTTGCCTCCTATCCTTAGTCATTGATCTTCTTGCTGAGAACATCCACAAAAAGCAGTCAGTGCAAATACTGGATCTGAACAGAGGTCACCACTCCGAAGATCCAGTGCCATGGGTGGTGTCCTCAGGATGCAGAAATGACTAAAGCAAGTCCGATGGCACCTGTGCTGCATGGACCAGCTGGGAGCTCAGCCCCCTCCCAGTCTCCTGCTTGCCCTCTGTGCTGGGAGAGGGGAGAGAACAGGAAGGGCAAAAGCTGAAAACTCCAGGGCTGAAATAAGGACAGCTCTAGGGCTGAAACAATGAGGCACGTGCAAGCAAAGCAAAATGAAGAATTGGTTCACTGCTTCCTGTCAGCAGGCAGGTGTTTGGCCATCTCCTGGAAAGCAGGGTTCATCATGTGCAACAGTTACATGGGAAGACCAATGCCATGAGTCCACATGTACTCTTCTTCTTTCCCCAAACTTTACTGTTGAGCATATTATACAGTGCAGGACATCCCTCTGGTCCTTGGGATCAGCTGTCCTGTCTGCGTCCAATCCCAGCTTCTCATGCACCCTGAGCCAGATGATAGAGAGGAAAAAAAACAAAGAATGAAAGTTGCAATGCTGTGCAAGTACTGCTTGACCGTAGCCAAAACACTAGTGTGTTACCAACACTGTTTAAGACACAAATCCAAAATACAGCACTGTATTGGCTGCGGTGAGGAGAATGAACTCCATGCAGCTACCAAAAAGTTCCTCAGAAAATACAGGTTTATAGTGGACATTTTAAGAAAAGAAAAGAATAGAGAGGTATTTCTGCAGATTCATCTTTAATTGAAATTCACATTAATTTTGGAAATTAAAATTTTTTAATTAAAAAAGAATAATTGCTGCAGCAAATTGAAAACAAATTGTAATGCCATCAGCATAGGATGGGTCTCACTGAAGTTTTACATGACAGTTCCATATCATTCCAACCATGTTAAGCATTGGTATTGTGAGTTGTTTGTCCTGCATTCAGTTTCAGATTGTGTCATAACTACTAATGCAATGGTGTTGTGTGCATGATTTGACATACATTTATATGTAAAATGAGTCATTGAAGAGGTGGGGGGTAAGCTTTGTTATTTCAGTTATAATCACATGATAGCTCCTACGTAATCAGTTATCTGAGTTCTTCTATAAAAACAGGTTTCAGCTGTGAGAAAAACTATTGTTCTTACTCTAGTGAAATGATCGCATTTTGCTCAGTTTTACAAATTTTCAAGGCTACGTGATGTGGAGATGTGCCTGTTCTCTTTAAATAACTTGCAGAGTCCCCAGAACCCCAGCTGAGTTTTGCTGTAGCCAGGACATTCTCACACTCTAAATGACCTGGTGAGCATTTATTTTGGCATTGCTCAATTTATGTAATTAAATAGTTGACTGCTCTGTGACTGCTCTGCTACACTATTAACGTGTTTTTTCTGTGGCTGAAGTATCATAGGCTTCCTTCTCATTCTTTCGCTACACCAATGTGAGGTGATGCTCTTTGCCCTGAGTGAATGTTTGTCATCATTTTTATGTGTGGCCATAAAGCTAGTGTGGCCTTGTGTCAATATAGGAAATGCATGGGTAGTTTAATAGAGTTGTTTTAGTAGAACCATGTTATTTTCTTTAGAGTAAAACCCAAGTTTTTGATGTGTTGTTTGTATACATACATCAAGGCTGCTTTGACAAGGCTTATGTATGCTTTTTTTTTGTTCAAAAATATTTGAGTCATCTAACCTTTGAAATAGGAATAATAGCATATAACCAATTAATAACATAGAAATAACAAATCAGTTTGTATATGTATACTGATGTTAAAGTTCCTTAAAAGGATTTTGTCAGTAAATCGTATAGTCATAGAAATCATCATTATTTGAAAATGTCAAAGAAAAATTAATGTCGTGTTCACTGTTTAAGAAAGAATATGACCAAAACAAACAAACAAAAGGTTGTACAAAGCATGTTATTGACAACCATTTTATCAAAATGATGAAAATGAATGTTTGACAAGAAAGAAAGTTGCCATGAGTCCTTTGGGAGGATGTTCTTTTCTTTCTTTCTTAGCTAGCTTAATGCTCAGACTGGTTTACTCTGCAGTTCTTCAAGAAGAGCCAGTGGAGGTGTAGTGGTCTGGATTTTCTGGGTGTTTTGAATGCAAGGAGGGTAGGGTATTATTTCCTCTAGCTTCTTATTTAAGGACTTAACATTTTGGAAATGATAGATAGCTGTATATTTCATATGTATCCTTAGATACAGTGGAAAGCAAAGTGCTTGCAGAGATCTAAGGTAGCTTAATTTATTAGTATTAGTGAATTTGTTACATTTGATTTAATTGCATTTGATATTTAGAATCATTAAGTGTTACTGGATCAATATTACATATTTTTCTAATGAAGTTACAACTCAAAATCATGGTCTAGTAAAGCTAGAAGAACTTTGAGACGTTTTCGTCTTCTTAGGAACCTTAGTTTGTAGAAGCTTGTTGCTAGGATTTTCTTAGATGACTCTTCATAGAGGATTTTTCATTATTTAATTGCTACCTTAGATTAGTGAAGTAGTAGCCAGTGATGTGTAAAGTATTCAAAAGATGAAAAGCCTAAAGGAACAACTCAGGAAAAGTCAAAGGAAATAAATAAAGTGGGAGTTGAAATATTTGTTATGAAGCAATGAGCTGTTGAAAACAGTGGAAGGAAAACACAGGCAGGAATTTAATTGAATAAAAGCAGTATAGGTAAAGGGTAAAATCTGCATCAGACAGGCATTGACAAAAGCATCTAGGAAATGAAGACAAGTGCTTAAGGTCAGTTCATAGCCAAGTTTCAACACATTGTCCTTTCACAGCAGTGGAGTGCTGCACACTCTAAAGGCTATCAGCACATTTGAAAAAGTTGTCGTAAGGTATTGGCTCGAATCTTAACATGCTGCTCAACACAGTGAGGTGTTAAAAGCTGTGCAACAAGGATTTTGGATGAACTTCAGAAGAAGCAGAAGGGAGATCACTAAGATTAGATGTTACTGATCTTAAATATAAAGTAAATAAAAGAAGGGTAATAACAGAAGGGTAATAATAGTCCTTATAAAGGAAAACATTAACACAAAAAGGAGGACTAAGGAGAATCTCCATCCTTTACTGGACGCGGGGGGAAACTTAGTGACGAGAAATGAGGAAAAGGCTGAGGTGCTTAATGCCTTCTTTGCCTCAGCCTTTAGCGGCAAGACCAGTCGTTCTCTAGATACCCAGTACCTTGAGCTGGTGGAAGGGGATTGGGAGCAGGATGTGGCCCTCACAATCCACGAGGAAATGGTTGGCGACCTGCTACAGCACTTAGATGTACGCAAGTCGATGGGGCCGGATGGGATCCACGCAAGGGTACTGAGAGAACTGGCGAAAGAACTGGCCAAGAAACTTTCCGTCATTTATCAGCAGTCCTGGCTATCACGGGAGGTCCCAGTCGACTGGCGGCTAGCAAACGTGACGCCCATCTACAAGAAGGGCCGGAAGGTAGACCCGGGAAACTATAGGCCTGTTAGTTTGACCTCAGTGCCAGGGAAGCACATGGAGCAGATTACCTTGAATGTCATCACGTGGCACTTGCAGGGCAAGCAGGCGATCAGGCCCAGTCAGCATGGGTTTATGAAAGGCAGGTCCTGCCTGACAAACCTGATCTCCTTCTATGACAAAGTGACGTGCTTGGTGGATGAGGGGAAGGCTGTGGATGTGGTCTACCTTGACTTCAGTGAGGCTTTTGACACCATTTCCCACAGCATTCTCCTCGAGAAACTGGCTGCTCTTGGCTTGGACTGGCATACGCTTTGTTGGGTTAGAAACTGGCTGGGTAGCCGGGCCCAAAGAGTCGTGGTGAATGGAGTTAAATCCAGTTGAAGGCCAGTCACTACTGGAGTCCCCCAGGGCTCAGTACTGGGGCCAGTTCTCTTTAACATCTTTATCGATGATCTGGATGAGGGGATCGAGTGCACTTTCAGTAAGTTTGCAGACGACACCAAGTTAGGTGCATGTGTCGATCTGCTTGAGGGTAGGAAGGCTCTGCAGGAGGATCTGGATAGGCTGGACCGATGGGCTGAGGCCAACTGTATGAAGTTCAACAAGGCCAAGTGCTGGGTCCTGCACCTGGGGCGTAACAACCCCAAGCAGTGCTACAGGCTGGGAGATGAGTGGTTAGAAAGCTGCCTGGCGGAGAAGGACCTGGGAGTATTGGTTGATAGTCGGCTGAATATGAGCCAGCAGTGTGCTCAGGTGGCCAAGAAGGCCAAGAGCATCCTGGTGTGTATCAGAAAAAGTGTGGCCAGGAGGGCTAGGGAAGTGATTGTCCCCCTGTACTCAGCTCTGGTGAAGCCGCACCTCGAGTACTGTGTTCAGTTTTGGGCCCCTCGCTACAAGAAGGACATCGAGGTGCTTGAGTGAGTCCAGAGAAGGGCAACGAAGCTGGTGAGAGGTCTGGAGAACAAGTCTTATGAAGAGTGGCTGAGGGAGCTGGGATTGTTCAGCCCGGAGAAGAGGATGCTCAGGGGCAACCTTATCACACCCTACAGGTACCTTAAAGGAGGCTGTAGTGTGGTGGGGGTTGGTCTATTCTCCCACGTGCCTGGTGACAGGACAAGGGGGAATGGGCTAAAGTTGCGCCAGGGGAGGGTTAGGTTGGATATTAGGAGGAACTTCTTTACTGAAAGGGTTGTTAGGCATTGGAATAGGCTGCCCAGGGAAGTGGTTGTGTCACCATCCCTGGAGGTCTTTAAGAGATGTTTAGTTGTAAAGCTTAGTGATATGATTTAGTGGAGGACTTGTTAGTGTTATGTCAGAGGTTGGACTAGACGATCTTTGGGGTCTCTTCCAACCTAAATGATTCTGTGATTCTATGGTTCTGTGAATGAAACTTGCATTTTGAGCTTGAAAGTGAGATCAAACTTGATGATGCAAAAAGTCAGTTATCACTTTATCTTCTGGTATTTCTTATAAATACCTACAGGATGAGGACTAACCTCATTAGTAGTCATGTAAATTTCATTATCAGCCTGCACCACAACTACATATTCTGTAGAAAGATGTTAAAAGAGAAAGCGTGCTCATTCAGGAGTTTTATGATTGTGGTGCAAAATGTATTTCTTTAAAAAGAAACAGTTGACTGCTTATTTGGCAGGTTATTGGGCAAATTACTGTAGTAGACACTTTGTCATCTTCAGATTTTAGAAAACATTTTAAGAGGATTGCATTTTGCCTCTGCAGCTTAATATGCAATGCAGACTTTCCCCGTATGTGTGCAGCTTTGTATTTTGTGTGTGCTTTTAGCTGATTTTCAAGTAGGTTATGGCATACATTATGTGTCTTAAAGAGATGGATGATGACAAAAGATTTCCTCACTCCAGTCAGTGGTTTAATATGCACATCTCCTCTCAGTCAGGGTTAGGCAGAGAGAGAAAATTTAATGGTATGATGATGGTTGCTTCTCTGCATAGTTTTTCCTCTTAGGAAGCAGGTGTGTAACACCATTTTAATATGAGTACAGCGTTACAGAAGCTCACATTGCTAACATAGCTACAGTAGCTACTAAGAAAGGCTATTTGACATCTGTCTTGCATTATACTGATTCTTCACTGGAAGGATCAAGTCATATTAAGTGTCCTGATTTTTTCAAAGGTGATGAATACCACTTCTCTTGCGGACTTTATTAGGCACTCCAGACGCATCTTTGGAGTTCAGGCTGTAGTACTAGCAGGTTTCCAAAGTACCTGCAGTGCACCGTACTTTCAGTAAATGCAACTCTTCAAGGAAAAACACATTTATAGCCAATGTCCAGACCTTCTCCTCACACGTTAAAACCATCGGATTAAACTTCTTGTCATGCAGGAATCTTTCTGTTGTCTTTCTCTTTAGCTATAATTCTCTCACTTCAGAGAAACTCTTTTTTGACACGCTTGAAGAGAAGCACCTCCCTACTGTCATGACATCCAGCCCTGTAGTCAGCTTTTTCCTTTTTTTAGTGCTCTTCCTCCCTAGTTATTCTCTTATGCTGGGGTAAGTCACAGCTGTTTCTGTTGTCCTTACTGTACTTTCTGTGCAGGTGTGTATTTCCAGAATGGGTGTATCATTCCTTATTTCCTGAATCTGTGTTACTGTGCATCTGCAGTCATCTTGTTTGGACTGACAGTAGGTGAACTTCATGTTAGCTAAATTTTTAATTTAATCTTTATGGCTTCAGAACCTTGAGCTATGTCTTTCTGTCTTTTTTTTCTGTTTTCTTTTTAACGTCTAAAATTTAAAACCTAGTTTATATGTTAGATGTGAGTAGTCTTTTAACATTTTTTCAGCCTGTGTGCCTTGCAGCTTAAAATACTGGAAGAATACAAAGGGAGAATCCTTGTTAGTTTTTTACCTCATTTCAACTGTTTTAAGTGATAGATCATACTGTAATTTGACTTTTTAGACATTGAACTACCTGAGACATCATGTAGCTGCTACCTCACACCAAGCAGCCTGATGCCCAAAAAGTTTCATTGCTTCTGAATATTTGTATAATGCAAACTTAATCTGCACTATCTACATTAAAAGGGAAGTTTAAGAAAGGCCTCTTGGCTAAAACAAAACCATCTGAAAATAATAAAATGTAACAATAGAGGAGACATTTTCCAATATAGAAATTATATCTTTTGAAACTGAAAGATATTCTTTTTCTGGATAAACAATTCTTCTTGAAACCCTGACTGATTGAAAGTTGGAGACCAGTGTCACAAAACCAAACTTCAGATGGTATAATTAGGATCTTATCTTCCTTTCATTTGATAAAGGATTTCTGTAGATATTTGACAGGTGAATGCAAATGTGACAATTTAGGCATATATAAGAAAAGATGTTTCCTCTCCATTTTAGAATTAAGACGTTTAATGCTAAGTTCATTGCTGATAAAAACTTAGCTTCAGGTGATTACACACAATCTTTACTTTTCTTACAGTTTTGTAGAACACAAATTAAAGTTTCTGTTCTCGTTGCCCTTCTCCAGACCCTTTTATTTGTCTGTTGTAGTGCAGATAGTGCTGTGCTCGCTGTGCTACTGTAGAGCCCTAAGACTCCCTGGGCCCATCAGAACCCTGACAGAGGAAGAACTTTCACAGCAAGCAGCAATTACTGTTTTATTATTGTAAAGAGACTTAAGTTGCTTTGATATAACCTTACATTTTGCCCACAGAAAAGATTTTGATCAAGGTGGAAGATGCTGTTTTAGTAAGTGATACCTATGATTTCTGACATTTGCCGGAACATCTGTTATCAGTCATAGACCAGTATTGGGAATTTGAGCAATGCTGTTTTAACTTTGTGAGACATCAGCTTATTCACAGATGGGTCAGCATCATAAATAAAGTAAAGCTATTGTTTCATTTCCTCTTGATGAGGTATCCAAAACACAGTTTGAGTGTGGCACTATGAATAACAAGTTCTTTGGTCTTTTCTGCCTAGAGAATGGTTTCACGTCATTTCTGTTACCATATCTCAGACAATGAAAACTGTAATTTGATGAGTATCTTACAATGTAAAACAGTATAAAAGCTGTTCAAATTACAGATCTTCACATTAGTAACACAAAAACTTTACTAACTTCAGAACTTTTGTTGTATTTCCTAAGCAGTAGTTTTTAAAGAAAAAGGGTCATTTTCTTCTGGTGTCATTGCATTTCAATACAATTCGTTTCTGTTAGTACCAGAATATTTTGCCTCACAGGTGTAATTCTATTGGTTTATAGCATATGCTTTTATAATTCCCTCCTGTCTCTGTTTCCGGTCTTATGTCTGAAGTTACTCTGCTTACTTATTCATATAAGGAAACATCTAAGGTTCAGAATTAGAAAGGCATAATTTCTTAAGTGATGCATACTTCTTTCTGAAATATAACAGCAGAAGAAACAGTATTTTTTTTTAAATGCTTTCATATATTAGAATCATAGAACCATCTAGGTTAGAAAAGACCTTCAGGATCATCAAGTCCAACCAGTAAACTGACCTACTGAGTCCTATCACTAAGTCATGTCTCTTACTGCATGCAGTATATTATAATATATATTATTATATAATTGTGAGATTTTATGGGTGCATTAAAAACATAGCTCTGTGTTTTTTTTCACTCACCTTTCCCTCACACTGCACTATAAGAAGGTGCATTAAGGTTTAAGAATCATAGACAGATTTGTGTTGGAAGGGACCCTAAAACCCATCCAGTTCCAACCCCCCCATGCCATGGGCAAGGACACCTCCCACCAGACCAGGTTGCTCAAAGCCCCATCCAACCTGGCCTTGAACACTTCCAGGGATGGGGCATCCACAGCTTCTCTGGGCAAACTGCTGCACTGCCTCACCACCCTCAGAGTAAAGGATGTATTCCTAAAATCTACTTTAAACCTACCCTCTTTTAGTTTAAAACCATTACTCCTTGTCCTGTCACCACACTCCCTGAAAAAGAGTCCCTCCCCAGCTTTCCCGTAGGCCCCTTTTAGGTACTGGAAGGGCACTATGAGGTCTGCCCGGAACCTTCTCTTCTCCAGGCCCCAACTCCCTCAGCCCAGCCAGTCTTCATAGTAGAGATGCTCCAGCCCTTTGATCATCTTCACGGCCCTTCTTGGGCTCATTCTACCATGTCCATGTCCTTCTTGTGCTGGGAGCCCCAGAGCTGAATGCAGTGCTCCAGGTGGGGTCACATGAGAGCAGAGCAGAGGGGAAGAATCACCTCGCTTGCCCTGCTTGCCCTGCT
The DNA here is from genome assembly GCF_964034855.1 of Anser brachyrhynchus. Lineage (NCBI taxonomy): Eukaryota > Metazoa > Chordata > Aves > Anseriformes > Anatidae > Anser > Anser brachyrhynchus. The sequence goes on from NC_137697.1 coordinate 44,657,086, forward strand.
GCTTTTGTTGCAGCCCAAGATACGGGTGGCTTTCTGGGCTGCAAACGTGCATTGCCGGCTCACGTTGAGCTTGTCAACCAACACCCCCAGGTCCTTCTCCTCAGGGCTGCTCTCAATACATTCTCCACCCAGCCTCTATTTGTGCTGGGGATTGCTCTGGCTCAGGTGCAGGACCTTGCACTTGGCCTTGTTGAACCTCATGAGTATTGCACAGCCCCAATTCTCACGCCTGTCCAGGTCCCTCTGGATGGCATCCCTTCCCTCCAGCGTGTCATCCCTTCCCACACATCTCGGTGTCATTGGCAAATTTGTTGAGGGTGCACTCGATCCCACTGTCCATGTCACCAGCAAAGACGTTAAACAGCGCCGGTCCCAATACTGACCCCTGAGGAACACCACTTGTCACGCATCTCCACCTGGACACTGAGATGTTGACTGCAATTCTTTGCGTGTGACCATCTAGCCAATTCCTTACCCACCAAGTGGTCCATCCATCAAATCAATTTCTCTCCAGTTTAGAGACAAGGATATCATGGGGGACAGTGTCAAATGCTTGTACAAGTCCAGGTAGATGACATCAGTTTCTTTTCCCCTATCCACCAATGCTGTAACCCTGTCATAGAAGGCCATCAGATTTGTCAGGCACAACAAATTATATGCTTAGTAATAACAATGATTATGTACTATTACTCCCAAATTCTTAGACAGGAGTGTGCAAGAAAGCATACTAAAGATTTACTGACCTGCTGTACAGTTGGCAATGTTAAGTATTTGTAACCATATATATATGCATATATATGAAAAGGGTATTTTATATGTATTTTAATATAAATATATATACATGCTTTTCTATAAGTGGTTACATACTTTATATCACTGCTGTCACATGGAATGATGTAGCATGCTCCTGTAGACCTATGAAGAAGGTCATAATTCAACGCAATTGATGAACTGTGTTTTTTAACTTTGGGTGTGTGTATGCATGTTCAGCGTACACACAGGTTCTGAAAGTTCAGAATGAGTGAGAAGAGGACTTTATCATTCTTTTCTGTCTTCTTTTGAAATATTGTACCTGGGGCTCCACAGCTGCACAACAGTAAAATATGTGAAGTATAAATGCATTGTTCAATAACACCTGAACAGTATTTGCGTGAAAATTTCACAGAGTCACAGAATGGTTAAGGTTGGCAGGGACCTCTGGAGGCCATCTGGTTGAACCCCAGTGCTCCAGCAGGAATACTCAGAATAGGTTGCCCTGGACCAAGTTCAGGTGGCTTTTGAAGATCTCCAAGGAGGGAGACTCAACAGTCTCTCTGGGCAACCTGTGACAGTGCTCCATCCTCCACATGGCACAGAAATGCTTCCTGATGTTTCAAGAGGAGCCTCCTGTGTTCCAGTTTGTGCCCATTGCCTCTTGCCCTGGTACTTGGCACCTCTGAAAAGAGCCTGGCTCCGTTGTCTTTGCAGCCTCCCTCCAGGTACTTACAAATTTTGATGAGATCCCCCCTGAGGCTTCTCTTGAGTTTGAAGAGTAAGAAATGAGGAGCTTGCTTCTTTTGTTTTGTTTACTTTTGCCTTAAAGGGCATAGTCATTCAGTATAAACATCATATTTGTTTTCATCATATTTGTTTTCATTAATAAAAAAAGGAGTTTAGTAAAAAAGTCTAAATGTTGAGCCAGGAGGATCAGTATGAAGGACATAAAACTGTGTGCCTGTAATGGATTTCTGTGGCTGGGGGTAAACAGATGCCAGATATTCAGAAACAATTTTCTTGTTTTATTTTTTCCTTCTGTGTTTTTTGCACACCCTGTTTTTTTTTTGTTTTTTTTTTTTTTTTCTACGCCTGTTCTGCTAACAGCTGCTTGACAACTTTTGTGTTAGAAACACAGGAGCTGTTAGAAGCTGTCAGGTCTAATCTAAGGATGAATCAACATTGCACAATCTTTCCACTTCTGGTGAAGATAAAACACGTAGAGTGCATGTCCTCCCATCTGTGCTGTGACATCACTGCCCCTGCATGCAGCCTTCCCCTGCCACCTTCACCCTGTGCCCTTGGTAAGGTTAGTTTGCATGTCCCAGCCACCACTTCTGCTGTCTTCTGTCTCTGCAGATTCCCAGGAAGTTACTGACACCAATGAAAATGCGCTTTTTGGGTTCGGTCCTGCACTGTGTCTGGCAGAAGTCCCAGAGAAGCTACTGGGAGTTTTGATTAAGAACAGAGTTCAGATCCAGGGCCACTGTTTGGATATGAGCGTAGATCTTTCCGGTTTTGCTACCTAAATGCTGTAGCACTGCGCTGGTCCGTAAGAACTGAAAAGGGAAACTGGAAAGTGGCGGTTAGAAGGTGTTTCTCTTACTCAGCTTGAAACAGTCAAAAAGTAAGCCTCATGTAGCTGGTGAAAAGCATATTGGATTTTAGAGTTAAAATTTTAATGATTTTGACAGTGCAGTACAACACAGCAATTATGTATTATAAAATGTTTAATTTCAAGCTATTATTCAATATAAAATTAATTAAATATGAAGGTTTGATGCACTTTAAGTTTTCAGTCATGTTTGTGTTCATTAGCATTGGTTATGCAATGTCTAAAAAGCTATAATGCTGTAAAAATATATATATATATATGGAGAAGAGTATACCAGCTGTTATTAGGCATAGAGTTTGCTGTAGCGGATCAACAGCAGGTTGGGTCCAGGTTTTCAAAATACTGGAGTGCCGAAAGAAATCTGGTTTATCCTGCTTCAGAGTTGAAGGTCAGTGTATGAGAAACAGCAGCAAGTTGTTTCTTTATAAAGAGATGGTTCTTCTGAATTAACTTCTGTCCTGTTTTTGATTGTTAAAAAATACCCTAATTTATAGTGTTCCCCTGAAACTATTGTATAAGCTGAAGAGATAGATCTGTGGTAGTATTTTTTTGTTTTGTTTTGTTTTGTTTTTGTTTTTGTTTTTGTTTTTGTTTTTTTACTGAACCAATCCCAGAAATCTGAAGGAGAGGAAACCACGCTTATGCTGTTTCACAGAGAAACCTCCAGGAAATAGTAACTGGCTGGGTTTTTAGTTTATTGTCAACTCAAGCAAAGTATCAGGACAGTGTAACCATTCATCTGGGGAAGTGTTTCTTGCAAGCTAAATGTGAGTTTTTTTAAGAGCCATGTATGAAAGAGTTATTTTTCCTTTTTTTCATTACATTAACAAAAGAATTCAGCCGCATATCGGTGGCTTCTATAGGATTTTTGATCTACTAACCCTTTTTGCATGTTTTTCTCAATTTACTCAGAAGTTGCTCATTAAATATTTTTCTCGTTTTGTTTTGGATATGAACACTTTCTTAAAATGGCTACTGACAAGAATTACAGTCAATGGGAGAGAAAACAGGGCTGCAGGTCATCCACTTTTTCCTGATTTCAGCAGACTCCACTGTGCATAAAGGTGCCCAACTTCCTTCTGCTTCTGGGTTGTGGCCAGCTGGGAGCTAACACATAAACACCATCTCCTTTTATGTCTTCCTTCTTATTTTTGACCTGCCAGAGTAATATGCAGATTGCCAAAGGGTCAGAAAAAAAAAAAAAAGATCCTATCTCCACCTACCACAAAAGTTCAAGTTATGTTTAGCTGCTTCTCAGTTTTGCAGCTACTGAAAAATATACATTTGCACCTTTAAATTGTCCTGACTGCTCTTTTACACTTGACTAACTGAAAAATGTCCCAATATACCAGGATGAGATCAGAGTTTCTGAGAATAATTAAGCATTTGCTGTAGACCTTTTCTCCAATTCTTCCCCACGTGGGTAGTCTTAACCAGTATAAACTGGCTCAATTTCATTAGTGGGATTGATTACTGGCGTGAATAATGATGCTGAACTCCAGAGAGGGTTGGGATGGTGGGGTGGGGGAGTTTACTCTGTGCTTTTTGCACTGTTCTTTACTGCTGTTAAAAGTTTATCGCACCTGTAGACCCGAATCTTAAAATTTCCTCTTTGCTGACAAGGATTTCTGTTCCTCTGAGTTTTTAACTGTACTACTGAACAGCACTAATTATGGGGGGAAAGCAGAATATGACAAAAAAACCTGTGGAAGGTGTAATTGAAGTTCTAACATTATGGTCCAGAAACACAGCTTATTTCCTTTGCAGCCATATGGCAAGGCATTGGCTTCTTTACTTGTTGGGTTATGAAGGAATTCAAGGATAAAATGTGCATTTGTTGAGCTTTTCAGAGCCCATGTTTAATGATTAATATATATTTCCATCATATGAGCAAATCTTGGCTTGTCCATGAAATCTGAATAGTGTTTTGTGCAGGGTACAGAGTTTCAATGGGACTAAACAGATTCCTTGGCGTCATTGAAAATCAGACATCCAGCTGTCAGACTATAAGAGAAAATCTTTCTGCACTCCCATGTCATCCCTACAAGACCTTATGGGTGGTACTGCATGCTCTCCCAGTGAAGGTTTTTTCTTACTGGACTACCAAAACTGACACAGGATTTTGCCTGTATATGGTGAAAGACATTTTATTTTCCAGCTTGTAGAAAATAAATGATCTTAAAGGTGGAAATCAGTTTGGTAAAAGACAACAAAGCCTAGGGATGCATTGTCTTTGCTGTGGAGATTTCTTTAGAAAGGCTGTAATGTTGAGACAAGCAGAGGAGATGCAGGCTTTGTTGCAGTTCTGTTGCAGAGGCTGCAAAGAACTGCTCGCGTATGCTACAGTACAGAGATCCAATCTTGACGTAAATGTTCACAGCTTCACTCTAGTCTTGAGTATTTGTTGCCCTTAGGTCATACCCTAGGTTGTATGGTAGAGAGGAAAGCCTCTGTTTTCCCTTCTATTAAAAGTTAGAAGGAAGGCGGTTGTGGTTTTGGGGGCAAGGGTATAATTTGCCATGTGGTAGTTCTGGAGGAGCCTGGGTTGTGGACCAAAATGTTATTCACTGGGCATTTCTGTAAAAATGAAAGAGGAGAGAGTGGTGGGTGGCAAGATACACAGGGTTGCTTCATTTTGAATTTCATGGACATCTCAGCATAGTTAAGAAATAACAAGCTACTAATACTGGGGTAGTAAGTACAAACTGCTGAATCTTGTAAAAAAAGATAATATTCTTGTGATGTCTCATTTAGATGCACACTTTGCACACAGATAATTCAGCCTTTTAAGTTCTTCTAGTAACTGATGATACTTCCTTGTGTGTCAGCTTGTGTATTTTCTTGCGGAGCTATTTCGCAAGGGTCCAATATCCAAACTAGAATGCAAGCTTTGTATAATAGCAGGGCTTGTGGAACTATAATGAAACACATACATATGAAGGAAGAAGCTCCAAACAAACTAAAATTGGAGTTTGTGCTTGAACCAAGATCTAGGGATACTTACTTCCCAGCTTTTATTCTACACTTCAAATTTTGTAGCAGTCAGTGCATGATAATGCAGTTGAAAATGGCAAGTTTCTTCCAATAAGTTTTCCCAGTATTATTTTGTTATTTATGGAGTTTTGTTGCTTTCAGAAGCAAAATATTTTTGTGATTCTTTCTTTCTTTGTGTTTCTGTTCTTCTCTGTTTCTTGTCTGTGTGTATTTTAAAAAATATTTAATATCTTAAAATGTTAGAATCATTTTCCTCGATGTTCATATTAATTACAGAAAATTGTCCTTTATTTCAGAAGTATTGTTGATTATCTGGTACTTTGCTGTCCTTTCCCATGTGTTTAGGTGTGTAAAATGAATTATTTTTAATTAAAAAAAAAAAAGTTTTAAGATCTGCAGGTAATACAACAAAACTTCTACTATCTTTTGTCTACTTAAAGCTGACATAATATCAATTATATTAAAATGGGTGTGCAAACCCTGGAATGTTGTTTTTGGAAAAGAGCTGCTTTCTCTGTTCCAGCATGAGGAAAATGAGAATGTGCTTAGAATGGACATGACAGCAGCGCTGGTGGAAACTGGAATTTTGCTAAAAGCTACAAAGCCCACATAGACTGCTGCTTTAAACATGCTTTTTTTTTTTTTTTTTTCTTCTTTCTTTAATTTAGAGCAACCCTCCACTCCCTTTTTAATTGCCATGTGTATATTAAGTTGCCTAATCAATCAAAGGAGTTTAGGTGATGGAAAGGACTGCATCAAGGGACTTGGTCAGAAATGGTCATGTTGAACTATTAGAATAGTAGCAAGAATTCAACCTGAAAATGAAAGCTGTCAACTCTAGGAAAATGTTAAATCCTTCATAATACACTTAATGTAAATATTAAAAAACTTTTTGAACTAAACAATTCTTCTTAATTTCTACATATCAAAATAAATGTTATAGAAATCCCAGTCTCATACACTAAGGAGCCATCTGCAGATTTGTCTCAACTTCTTTGAGTTATCCATAATTTAAAATTTTTAAAAGACTTTGGTGTTCATTATTTATGTGAATCAAAAACTTAGTTAAGGACTTGACATACAGATTTTCTTCTTAAAAAAAAAAGGGGGGGGGAGGAGGTGGCTTAGACTTTACTATTCAGGCTTTAGTTTATGTGAACTTCTTAGCCTCAATAGCTGTACTGCTCATAGACTATTTTTTCCAAGAGAAATTAATAGCTTTGCCAAGCCTCTTTCGTTTTCCAAGAGACTAGCTCTCATTTTCAGCCAACATTTTTTTTTCCTGCAACTTGTTGGATGTCACCTTTGAAAAAAATGCTTTTTATTTATATCAAGTCTGAATCAGAACAATTCATCTAAATTCTTGTTACCTTTGAAATCTCCCTTATGGTGAACCCTTGGTGTTGGCAGCTAAGCATTACTGAAGAAAAGATCAATTTTCCGTATTAGGATGATTAAAATATTGAAGGAAAAACAATTTTAGATAATCTTTAATAAAACAAACATATGTACCTTTGTAATGTTTAAATATCTTTTTGCATACTGTGAGTTATGATCTGCAGATGGTGGAGCTGAACAAGAAGGATAATATTTGCATATGCATACGTTTCAGATTTGTGGTCTGAACCCAAGTACGACTGTGAGTATTATCAACCATTTCATACTCAGATGAAAATTTAATCAAGGAAAAAGTCCTGATCTCCCATTTTTAAGAAGCACAAAGATCTGGACAACACAGTCATTTATGCAGGTTCAGTGAGACAATGGGATATACATTGCTCTGCCAGTCTGACATCACAGTAGAGTTGCACATTGTCTTATTTGATACTGGAAGAAGACAAACCTCAAGTATACTTTTAATTATCAAAACTTTTATAATCACTTCACAAAAAAATATTTATTTGAAAAATCACATTGGGATTTATGGGGAAATCAGCCACAGCATCCTAACACAGGTGTAATAGAGACAGTTGCAGCTGCAGCATGTTTTGTGTTGGAGCATCTTCTGGCAGGGTGAAATTGACTTCAGATCTTTGCCAGTGTAGACTTCATCTGTGCTCCTCGAAGGTTCTTGGACTTTTATCCACTGTGCAATTTTTCTTGTTTGAACAGAGTAAAGTTCCAGGTAACAGTAATGAGAGATACTACTTTCCAGCATTCAGGGCCTAGATTTCTGTGTATTAGGTTGTTTGTCTAACAATGCTGGTATATGAGATGGATTTTTGAGGCATCAGTAATAATAATAAGCTGCTTGCTATATTTGAGCCTTCAAGTGAGGTTGTGGAAGCTGAGATAATTTATTTTCTGATCTCTTCATTAATTTTTGCTAAATCATACCTGTGAAAGAGTGTAAAGTCCTTATGATGGGCAAAATTGCTCTAAAAGGAAGTGAAACAGGTTTCCCAGATACTAGGTTTTGTTCTTTAATTAATGGGGGTGGGACACCTCATTACAAATCTTTTACTCACTTCTCTTGTGATTCAGACTGATCAACAGTTTAATGTTTCCATTATTTTACTTTTAGTCATAGAAGTATCAATATTCCAAGTAGCTTATAGTTAAAAATACTTCCATTACTTACGTATCTAGTTATGATTGTGTGGAGTTCTGTTTAAATAAAAATGAAGAGACTTCACAATTCCTTTCTGCTAATTTTTCTAGCACTCAGACATGAAGTACAGGATTTATCATAATATATTGCTCCAATACTGCAGACTATGTCCTTTCAGCCTTCTGGAGGGCTTTATGTAGGTGCAAGAAACTTTGACTGCACCTGCAATAGTACTGTTGGGCTTTACACGTAAACAATCTTTTGGTCTTTGGAGCTTCAAGTTAAAATCTCAGTCTGTGAAAAGAAACTTAATGTTTTCATATTCTTCCAGATAACTTATAATACACATTCCAGCATGTCTGGATACCTCTTTCCTTTCCTTTTTCCTTCTGTCACTTTTTTTACTTTTAGTTATCTGAGAAGACATAAGAAATTCATGGGCAGCAGTTTGTAGTTAACACAATACGAAATCGTGGAGGCTAAAAGCATGACAAAATTCATATAGAAATAAGATCCTTATATGTTTATCAAAATATTTTAACTTTTTGTTGTAAATGACAACAAATGGTAGATGGGATGTTAAATGCTGTGTTTCAAGTCTTGAGTTAGTGGGTGTTAGGCACCAGAAGAAAACTTAATGTGGCAGGCGGATTATCCCATGTCAATTTACGGCAGGTTTTTTACACCTTCGCCTGAATCATCTGGTTGTGGCCAGAGGTACAGGAAGAAAAACAAAGTAGATTACTATTGGACCATATCCAACATTAGGATTCCTATGTTTCTAATTCCTGTGGCAGTCTCTCTGTCAAATAGCTTTTTAAAAATTACAACTAGAATTAGAATTAACTTTTTAAATTTTTTTTTCCAAAAGGAATTAATGAAAAAGATCTCAAGAACCCTGATAGTTGAATAGCCCCATGTAGTCTGTGTGAATACAGAACACATATTTCTATGAAAGACTAGATGTGCTGTAGTACGGTGAAATTTAGAAGTCTAGTATGTTGTTTCCAGTTGCTTTGATTTTTATTTTTTTTTTATATTGATGCCAAGAAAAAGTGCTTCTTATTAAATTTAATGATATTAACAGTTTTGATTGTTGATAAGGGTTGTCATTCTTCAAGTCATGGTGCATAACAAATAGAGTTTTCTGAGGTTAAAAAATGCGTAACACATATGTGCCGAAAATCGCTTTCTTTCACCAAGGCAGTTACCCTTTCTAAGCAACAAATGATTTGTAACATATGTTCTAACATATGCTCTTTCTGGCAAAATTATTCCAGCAGCAATGCTGGGGAAGGAGCAAATGAAGAAACGCCAAACAATATGACAAGAAAAACAATATGGAAAAGATGATTGATTCATAAACGCAGGGATTTTAAGGTCAGATGAACCATCAAAATAATCTAGTCTGATTGTTTAAAAAAGACCACAGAATATCACACAGTAAATAGTTAATCAAATCCATGTCTTCATTTGAAACTAAAAATTATCATCGGACTCACACCTAGTCTTAATATATTTATTTCACTTAAGTAAAAATATATTATGTGACATTCTTCTGACTCTTTGCATAGTATTTCTAGTTTTCTAGCATCCCTTTTGAAATGCAGCTGCCATATCTGTGCAAAGAACTACTATTGCTCAACAATTACTTATCGTGTTACTTCCCAGTTTCTATCTTGTAATGATGTGCTTTTGGATTTCTGCTTCTGTACCCTACGTCATATAAGCCATACATTCACTTAGGAGCTCAGGATCTGTTGTCTGTATGCCATTATCCTGAAATGTCATTTCGGATCTCAGTATTTTGGGTTGAATTTATTTTCACTTGTAAAATTGCCCAGAAGTTCAATGACAGTTTCATCTGTTCTTCTAAAGTTAGCAGTCAGATTTTTAGATGCCATCCTGTGGATTTACACTGATAGAACTTTCTTGGTTATACAACTTGAACATTAGGATTTATGCATTCTCTGTTTATTAAGGCACAGTTTGGCACATACATGTAGGTTTACAGAGCATATGCTTCCTACACACTTGGACAGTCCCTTGCACTACTGGGCGCCTTACTTTTGATAATGATTATATGTTATTATAAGACCCTTACTTTTATGCTAGTGGCTCGTAAATGGTCTTTCCAGGTTTACCTACCAGGTTTATCTCTTTAGTCTTTTTCAGCTTCACATTTTTGAAAATCTTACTCTTGAGGATTCTAAAACCAATCTGAATTTTCAGGAAAGATTCAGTCTTTCTGACTGATCTGACTGCAGTCACCTATTGGGCAAAAATTCTGCAATGTGCAAATTACAGACCAACAGTCAGCTCTCAATACATAGAGTAGACCATGAACTTTCCCAGAATCTGTCTGTTACTTGTATTTCAGACATTAATGAGAAAATGAAATGAGTGAAATACTTTTAATCATTTGTGTTACTACCATATTAGTAGCGTACATAACTTATTTGACATTAGAATGGGAGTCTGCTCATTGAACACCTAGTGGTAAAAGCTTTTCCTGTGCATATAAAGCTCATTACATTCTCTGTGTGACACAGGGAATGCTTTTACAGATGATATTAGGCAATAAATTATCATACAGCCAATTGCTAAAGAGCACAGTAGTGTTTTCCAAGAATGAAATAGTGTTGTCATTGAATTCAATAGCCAAATTCCCATTTGCTTTCACCAGGGCTAGGATTTAATTCCATTTATTTCAGTTCTTAAATTCTGAACAGTTCTGTTTTTCTTCTGATTGCAGGCTGACCATTGCTGATGATTTGCAGGTTAAATGTGGTCTATCACATATTTCCCTCAATTTTTGTGATACCTGAGTAAACTTTATATGAAACAGCTATACAGTCATAATCTGTGATGGAGTCTTTTCCTTACACTTACTCCTTAAGTGAAATCCAGACAAGATTACAATGAGTTTGTGGAATTTAAATCTTTGATAGATGGAATTTGTATTTCAAATATTTGTCATTCACATATATTGCCTGATGAAATTCAAGCTGAAGACGGCAGATGTTTGTCTTCTGCTATCAGACATCAGGGTCTATATTTCATGTCAGAAGTTCAGCTATCTCTGATTTGGCAGGATCTTGCAGTTGATTAAACTGAGGCTATTGAGAAGCTGCTTGTCTTCCAGTATGTTGGATGAAAGATCACCGAAAACCTTTTTAATGGATAGGATTTTCTTTCTGTAATGTCAGTATTTTATTTAAAGTACTATTTTGGTGGCTTGAAGGACACAGGGGTAGCTCAAATGCATAACTCTGAAGACAATATTCTAATGAAAGTCAAGAAACATTAAAATTCATGTTCTTTAGAGAGTATTAAAGATCTTTTAATCTCCTTGTTTTGTTAGGCATTTTTCTTATTTATACTTACATGCATGCATAACTTTGTTTATGTGAAGAGTCCAGTTGAAATTAGTTTCAAAAGCGTTGAAAAAGCTGCATGCAGAAGTCTTTCCCAAATGTATATCTGAATGAGCTTTGTCAAAGACAGGGAAAAGATCATTTATTTTTCTTTGAGCTAGAATCACAGAATCACAGAATCTCCTGAGTTAGAAGCGACCCACAGTGATCACTGAGTTCAACACCAGGGTTTGCACAGGACCACCCAAAAAATCAGACCATATGTCTAAGAGTGTTGTCCAAACGCTTCTTGAACTCCGGCAGGCTCGGTGCCGTGACCACTGGGGAGCCTGTCCCAGTGCCCGACCCCCCTCTGGGTGCAGAACCTTTCCCTAACACCCAGCCTGACCCTCCCCTGTCCCAGCTCCATGCTGTTCCCTCGGGTCCTGTCGCTGTCCCCAGAGAGCAGAGCTCAGCGCCTGCCCCTCTGCCCCCCTTGTGAGGGAGCTGCAGGCTGCCATGAGGCCTCCCCTCAGTCTCCTCTGCTCTGGGCTGAACAAACCAAGTGTCCTCAGCCGTTCCTCATACATCTTCCCCTTTAGACCCCGCATCATCTTTGTAGCACTCCTTCAGACACTCACTGATAGTTTTATGTCCTTTTTATACTGTAGTGCCCCAAACTACTGCCGTTAAAAATTGTTGTACTGCCGTTAAAGACAACAAAAAATCCTTTTACAAATATATCAACGCGAAACGGAGGACTAAGGAGAATCTCCATCCTTTACTGGATGCGAGAGGAAACCTAGTTACTAAGGATGAGGAAAAGGCTGAGGTGCTTAATGCCGCCTTTGCCTCAGTCTTTAGCGGCAATACCGGTTGTTCTCTGGATACCCAGTGCCTTGAGCTGGTGGAAGGGGATGGGGAGCAGGATGTGGCCTTCGCTATCCATGAGGAAATGGTTGGCGACCTGCTACGGAGCTTGGATGTGCGCAAGTCGATGGGGCTGGATGGGATGCACCCGAGGGTACTGAAAGAACTGGCGGAGGAGCTGGCCAAGCCACTTTCCATCATTTATCGGCAGTCCTGGCTATCGGGGGAGGTCCCAGTTGACTGGCAGCTAGCCAATGTGACGCCCATCTATAAGAAGGGCCGGAAGGCAGACCCGGGGAACTATAGGCCTGTCAGTTTGACCTCAGTGCCAGGAAAGCTCACGGAGCAGATTAACTTGAGGGTCATCACGCGGCACTTGCAGGGCAAGCAGGCGATCAGGCCCTGTCAGCATGGGTTTATGAAAGGCAGGTCCTGCTTGACGAACCTGATCTCCTTCTATGACCAAGTGACGTGCTTGGTGGATGAGGGAAAGGCTGTGGATGTGGTTTGCCTTGACTTCAGTAAGGCTTTTGACACAGTTCCCCACAACATTCTCCTCAAGAAACTGACTGCTTGGGCCTTGGACTGGCGTACGCTTTGCTGGGTTAGAAACTGGCTGGATGGCCGGGCCCAGAGAGTTGTGGTGAATGGAGTCAAATCTGGTTGGAGGCCGGTTACTAGTGGAGTCCCCCAGGGCTCGGTACTGGGGCCGGTCCTCTTTAATATCTTTATCGATGATCTGGATGAGGGCGTCCAGTGCACCCTCAGTAAGTTTGCAGATGACACCAAGCTAAGTGCGTGTGTCGATCTGCTCGAGGGCAGGAAGGCCCTGCAGGAGGATCTGCATAGGCTGGAGCGATGGGCTGAGGTCAACTGTATGAAGTTCAACAAGGCCAAGTGCTGGGTCCTGCACCTGGGGCGCAACAACCCCAAGCAGAGCTACAGGCTGGGAGATGAGTGGCTGGAAAGCTGCCTGGCCGAGAAGGACCTGGGAGTATTGGTTGATAGTCGGCTGAAAATGAGCCAGCAGTGTGCCCAGGTGGCCAAGAAGGCCAACAGCATCCTGGCCTGCATAAGAAGCAGTGTGGCCAGCAGGGCTAGGGAAGTGATTGTGCCCCTGTACTCGGCTCTGGTGAGGCCGCACCTCGAGTACTGTGTTCAGTTTTGGGCCCCTCACTACAGGAAGGACATGGACGTGCTCGAGCGAGTCCAGAGAAGGGCGACCAAGCTGGTGAGGGGTCTGGAGAACAAGTCTTACGAGGAGCGGCTGAGGGAGCTGGGCTTGTTCAGCCTGGAGAAGAGGAGGCTCAGGGGCGACCTTATCGCTCTCTACAGTTACCTTAAAGGAGGCTGTAGAGAGGTGGGGGTTGGTCTGTTCTCCTACGTGCCTGGCGACAGGACGAGGGGGAATGGGCGAAAGTTGCGACAGGGGAGTTTTGGGTTGGATGTTAGGAAGTACTTCTTTACCGAAAGGGTTATTAAGCATTGGAATGGGCTGCCCAGGGAGGTGGTGGAGTCACCATCCCTGGAGGTCTTTAAAAGACGTTTAGATGTAGAGCTTAGCGATATGGTTTAGTGGCGTACTTAGTGGTAGGTCGGAGGTTGGACTCGATGATCTTGAGGTCTCTTCCAACCTAGAAATCTGTGATACTGTGAAACTGCACACAGTACTTGAGGTGAGGCTGTACCAGTGCAGAGTAGAGCTAGCTTTTACTTTAAAAGCCTTATGTCTTAGTGAAAGAGTGCTTTTAATATGAAGTCTTTTGGGAAGACCATTTTTTCCTGTTGCAAAGATGTCAAAGCCTTGATTTTTATTCGTCAGGGTAAAAGTATCAGATTCTAGAAGGCATTAATTGTCCCATTTGTAGCTTGCTTGTAAGCCCAGTTACAAACTAGTGAAAAGGCAGAAAGTCTAAGTGTTTTACACATTAACACACTGGAATCTATTTTCTAGGAAAAAAACAGGTGAATAGGACAGGATAACAATGAGAACAGCCACAACCCTACTGTTATGCCTTTATTCATGTGACTGGGTCTGAGTGGAAGCTTTGCACTTTCTTCTTTCCCCCCGCCCCACCTCTTAAAGTTTCCATAAGGATATGAAATCTGGCGTAGAGCAACCATCTGTTTCTCATTTGTTCCTAGGGAATTTGAACTAATTGTTGTTCCCAGTTTGCCTTGCCTCATAAGGTCAAAAAATCTTTCTTTTTACAGGTTGAACCCTAATAAGTTAACTATTTATGGGAATTCAACTAGGAATATATTTTCGTATAGTTTGTTTGCTGTATTCAGTGCACCAAATATAGCACATACATATCACATGTAACATGAGCATATGGCTCATGTTACTCCTCTGAAAATAAATAATGGTATACCAATTAGTCCTCCATAGGTAGCACTACTTTACACTAAGTATTCCAGCAGGAACGTGGATTCTGTGGCAAGTTTCAGGCATGGTCTTGATCAAAGTGGAGTGAACAAATGTGTGGCTTTTGTGTTCTGGATCTTCTTCCCATGAATCCCATGAATCATCATGAATTTTCTTAGGAGCAAGACATAGAGTTCCCAGTCCTCAATTGCTTTATCTGCTCTCTTGTTTGTTTGCTCATTTGTGCGTTTGTTTTTAAAACTCTTTCTTACTGATTTTACTGAATACATTGTCAATGCACTGGTCAGTTTTGGGGTCCAGTTGCCTTTCATTACTTGCATCTGTGAGAAAGGAAGGAATCAAAAGATAAGATAATCTTGCAAAAATAATTACATTCAGTGGAAAGTGTTGTGCTACTTTTGTAAGCAGTAAAATAACTTAAATTGCTGGTTCCTCCTACCATTTTCTTGGTACAGGTGTCTATTGGATTAAAAAAAGATTCCTGCTTTATTGAGTAGTATACTGTCTAATATAATAACACAGTGATCTTTCCTCTTTTCCAGATTACAGAACAGGCCCATGTTTCACACAAGTTAACAACCAGATGTGTCAGGGCCAGCTAACTGGAATCGTTTGCACGAAAACCCTCTGTTGTGCAACCATTGGGCGTGCATGGGGTCACCCCTGTGAAATGTGCCCTGCCCAGCCTCAACCATGTCGTCGTGGTTTCATCCCTAATATTCGCACTGGAGCATGTCAAGGTAAGTCTTCTAGTTTAAATTGTGTATGACTGTATGACTGTATTCATATGGAACACCTTGCATCCATTTAAAACAAGATCACTGTTTTCCCTGTGTGTTCTGTACCTTAATTTTGATAAAATTCGGATAGCTTCACTGCTTCCAGAGTTTAGCTGGTGTACATATAGAACAAATCTCACATGCCTGGAAAAAATGAGTGCCAGTCAAGAAGCTGTAAATATGGAGCATGAAAAAGTCAGAATGTCTGTTGAGCACAACCATCAGCTACTGCAGTAGTGCACCAATTAGGTAACAGGAATGTGTTGTTCTGGCCCTTAACTAATACATATGTTATTCATTCTCCTGAAAAATTGACTGTTTCTTGCTATTGAGTAGTTTCCTTTTTGAAAGGGATTGGCAATTATTATATAGACATTTTTTAATCTCAGTATTTATATAAAACACATGGTGAACCTCCTATTGGATAACTCTGTGTGCAATTATATGCGGTGCCTAAAGGAAAGATAGGGAGGGTCTCTTTATCAGGGACTGTGGTGACAGGGCAAGGGGCAGCAGTTTTAAACTAAAAGAGGTAGGTTTAAAGTAGATATTAGGAATAAATCCTTTACTCTGAGGGTGGTGAGGCACTGCAGCAGTTTGCCCACAGAAGCTCTGGATGCCCTATCCCTGGAGGTGTTCAAGGCCAGTCTGGATGGGGCTTTGAGCAACCTGGTCTAGTGGGAGGTGTCCCTGCCCATGGCAGAGGGGGGTGGAATTAGATGTTTTTTAAGGACCCTTCAAACCCAAACTATTTTATGACTTCATGATTCTATGATTATTTGTACAGGGCTAGAAAAATGCACTAGTAAGGAAAGGCTGCAGTACTCTATTTTTAGGTTCATAAAATGTAGTCTAAGAAACGGAAGAACTTGAAAGATAGGTACCTGAAAGAGGTACCTGTTTTGCTGTTTAGTTACATTTTAGAACAAACTGTGTAAAAATGCAGTAACAAAGGATAATAGATCTTCTGAAGTGAATATTTTTCTGTTACAGTTTGGTGCACGTGGTCCATTCATAGACTTAATTGTCTTAGAACCTTCCCAAAGAACAATGGAAACCTGGCAGAAACCAGAATCTATTTCCATTTTGTATAATTTGGACCTAAGACACCAGCAATGAGTTTCTTGAATCGGTTGTCAGGCCTCAGGATACTTTTATGAGTGTTTTGTCTATTAACAGCTCAAGAGTAAGTTTAGCATTAGGGCTGAAATATCATGTTGTAAATCAACATGGTTTCTTTGAGTTCTGATTATAACTCATATAATGAAATAAAGTAATGAAGAGGACAAAATCCTGTTTAATCAATCAGCTCCCACTCAGTCTGGGAATAAATCAGCAGAGATTCAAATAATTTTGGATGACACATTTTTGTTTGGTTTCTCATTTCAAAAAGTGTCTGTGTACTGGTCTGCCTCTGTGTATCCATATGTTATGTCTTAAAAAATCTGTGTGAGAAAGCACATCTGGGATACTGTAGGCATTACATGCATAAGTAGATTTCTGTGGAATAGCTGAAATAATTTTTAGCGAAGTGATGAAGTTGAATAGAATGATCTGTTCTAAATATTTATGTAGATGAGTCCTTGTAATGCTAGAATACATTCTACTTTAATTTGCTATTTACAAAACAGCAAAAAGCACATAATACCAGGATTTGTTTGTGTGTAAGTGTTAGCAAGAATTTCTGTTACAAAATTCAGAAAAACATCCTGATTCAGGCACATTCCGATGCTCAAGGTAGTAAAAAAGATTTCAGGAAAATTACAATTTTGCTGCTACAAGAAAGGCTAGATAATGTCCTTTTATCACTTTTATTTCACTATTTCTTATCTTTCAGTGTCTGTCTCCCCTTTCCCTCTGTTCTCTCCCCCCTCCCTCCCCCACTGTGTATTGCAACATTAATTTTAGTGTTCCTTTCCCCTGTGTTGCCTCATAGTTCATTGGCTTAAAACTGCACAAATCTAACAAGATCAGCTGTTTGGCTGGATTTCTACTTCAGGGCTCCTTCATAAGGGTTCTTGGTAAGGGTTCTTTACTAACTTACATTGAAAAAATTGAGAGAAAATGAAGACAGTGTAAGAATTTTATTTCTTTTAAATTAAAAAATAGATATAATTTGGGGATTTTTCTTCTCTAGTTTTCATTCTCACAGAGTTATGGTTGACCTGAAACTACAATGGAAGCTACTAGCTTAAATTCAGTTTTGTAGAAATCCTCCAGCATTGTCTTAGCCAAGGAGTCTATTTTATTTAAAATACTTAGATTAGTTTTAAGCAACGATAAATCTTTTCATTTTTCTTCATTGCCATTGTTTGCTTTTCTGTTTTCTGTGCATACACTGCTTAAAGCATCCAAACTGTATGAAAGAGGACAAATATTTGATTGCATTTCTTCATATATGTCATAAATAGGCCTCTGTCTGCATTCAACAGCTTATGCTATACTCTTCATCTTGAAATTATTAGTATGTTTTAGACATTCTTTTCATAACAATGTCATAAACAGAAACAGTGTACTGAAGGCATGCACGTTGGTTGCAATCACAAACTCCATTGTGTGATGAAAATATTGGCCAGATATAATGAACTCTTAAAACTTCTTGGCCAAACTGAGCCTGGCATAGCTTCTGGGGCTTCATTTAAATTATGTGAGAGATCAGTAGAGGTCTTTAGCACCCCTGCCCACAATACTGTGTTTTATTTTTCTGCCTGTTTATTGCATGCGGCAAATATTTTTAAGTTATGCAGTTAACATCATTGCTGAATTCCACTGGGAAGCATAAAAGCAATGTAGTAGTCTACTTTATGTGATAGATGAACAAAGTAAGTTTTAAAAGCCATCATTTTTGCTACATTTTTGGCATGTTACTTCTATATAGGAAGATCCGATTGTATTTATGTCAGCAGGAGTTAGTACATGATGTTACAAGATGGTGGTAAGGCACAGATGATTAAAAGTTAGAATTTCTGGGTGGGAGAGGAGAGACAAAAAAAATCTTTGTTCCACAAAATCATTATGTTGTCTTTCAAGCTTCTCTTTCAAACTCTGACTCCTGGTAATCCCTGCTGACCTAAATTCTGTGTTTGCAGGCTGGTAATATGTTGTATACTCCATCCTGAATTATCATTCCACACTACTGCAGGAAGGGACTGGACATAGAATTTGCCATTGTAGAGACTGTTTACTTTCCAAACTCCTTATTAAGGTGCATAGTCTGTAGAAATAAGCTACAAGGTTTTGCTACAGTTATTTAAGAAAATTTTAAAGGGAGCCTGGACAGGAAGACAGAGAATTTAATCCAAGTAGGAGAAAGAGTGGTAGATCTGACAGTTATGCATAAGTGGAAGTCTCAATAATGATAACAGGTATGGCTATGCAGAGCTAAATTGTGACAAAGAAAATAAAGTGATCAAAATGGAACATCAAAATGGAGCAAATGTGAAGTAGTAGCAATTCAGGAAACAATTGTTCTC
The DNA here is from genome assembly GCF_964034855.1 of Anser brachyrhynchus. Lineage (NCBI taxonomy): Eukaryota > Metazoa > Chordata > Aves > Anseriformes > Anatidae > Anser > Anser brachyrhynchus. The sequence continues at coordinate 44,675,866 of NC_137697.1, forward strand.
TGCTATCTGAGGAGGCATCATTTAGTTAAATATAGCCTAATACGAGCTAAATGTGAGCCAGCAATGTGCATTTGCAGCCCAGAAAGCCAACTGTATCCTGGCTGCATCAAAAGTGTGGCCAGTAAGGCGAGGGAGCTGATTCTCTCCCTCTGCTCTGCTCTCATGAGACCCCACCTGGAGCACTGCGTTCAGCTCTGGAGCCCCCAGCACAAGAAGGACATGGATGTATTAGAACAAGTCCAGAGAAGGGTCATGAGGATGATCAGAGTGCTGGCGCACCTCTCCTATGAAGACAGGCTGAAGGAGTTGGGGTTGTTCAGCATGGAGAAGAGAAGGCTCTGGGCAGACCTTACAGCAGCCTTCCAGTACCTAAAGGGGGCCTATGGCAAAACTGGGGAGGGACTCTTTGTCAGGGGGTGTGGACAAGGGGTAATGGCTTTAAACTAAAAGAGAGAAGATTTAGATTAGAAACAAGGAGGAAATTCTTTACATTGAGAGTGGTTAGACACTGCAATATGTTGCTCAGAGAAGTTGTGGATACCCCATTCCTGAAAATGTTTAAGGCCAGGTTGGAAGGGGCTTTGAGGAACCTGGTCTAGTGGGTGGGAGGTGTCCCTACCCATGGCATGGGGAGTTGGAACTGGATGATCTTTAAGGTCCCTTCCAACCCAAACCATTCTGTGGTTATATTCTATGATTCTCGGATTCTAAATAGAAAGTTTAAATGAGAGTGGTAATAAATGTTTTCTCCATGGTTTTAGAAACAAACATACAGATCTGACTAATGTTATGTCACCTTTTTAATGTTCTGCTAACATCAGATTTGCAGAGACATTCATTAAAGGAACACAACCCCCCTCATTATTTAGTAAAACTGTACCTTCAACATATACCAATTGGACCATACCGACTCAGTCAATAGTTCAAATGTTTAGCTTTTTTGAAGTGGATGCTCACATCAGCAGGTAGCCCAGCCTGAGAGCTAATGAGTGATTTGAAATCGGTATTACTTGCAAGCCTTAGTATTGGAAAATATATCATAATTGTGATATGCATTAATTATCATTCTGACAAGATTTGACTAGTAAATATGAAGTTGTTCCTATTCTTCACAGGATGTGCATGTTGCTATCTTACTGTATCTTAAGCTCTTTAGCTGGAAAAAACAGGTGAAAAGGTGGGTGATAAAGCAGCTTTCCTTTGTAGTCAGTTCATTTCATCTCTGTCTTACCCATACATAAGTTAGTATGCAAGTCTTCCTGACTGAATAAGGCGTTTCCAGACTGATTATGTTTGCTTAGTAATGTGCTTGTATAGAACATTAAGGTAATATTATTAGCATAAACAGCTAATAAGAAATTAAAGAAGCAAAACAAAACAAAAAGGTTTTTTTTGTTTGTTTTGTTTCGCTTTGTTTTGTTTTTTCAGCTGTTTCCATTTGGCCATTGCTTAAAAATTGGGAATTCAGGCAAGAGGAACTCTAACTTGAAATACTGTATTGCCACTGCTACATGTCCTTAGGAACAGCATAATGGCAGAATTCCTGTCTTAGACATTTTCTCAGTTCTTCCCTGCATTCGTCAACTGTCCATTTCTGAGCTACACCCTTTGCCTTCTGACAGTTATTTTTTTATATTATTATTATTATTTGCATTAGAGAGAGAAAAACAGTCCATGGCTGAATAGCTTTTGAAAATACAAAGGTTCTTCTTTCTGTTGGCGTTGCAGGTGTTGTTAAGTATATATAATAATTATACGATATAATATGAAAAAGAATCAGTTCTGTAGCAGTAATACAGTGTACTGAATGTTACAGGCACTGACATAGTACAAAAGTGAGAAGGTAGTTAAATTTCAGTTTGCAGTCAAGAATGATAGATGGTAATTTTTAGATAACTTAGCGTTTGGAATTAATGTGTCAGATTTACTGATGATATTAACAGTGTCAGCCAGGATCCCATCCTACTGTCATGAAAATTAATATTAGAAAAAAAATTAAATAAGCTTGGTATTACTTCTGCTGTGTTTTCAAATTTGTGGTATTTCTGGTAATTAGAATGTTGTAGAAGAAGAACTTGTAGAAGAAGACGTTTTCCAACATATTGACAATTATTTTGCTTTTTGGTTCCCACATGCAAAATTAATTGCACAAAATCTCCCCATACATATTTATAGGTAAAAACCAAGAGAAAATTCATAGTTGGGTAATTATTATTACTGATATCTTAAATAAGATGCACTCCCTCCTGAAGTACCGTATAAAAACTGAGAGGATTTATATTTCCTGAGCATTTTTGTTAGTTTTCTGAGTAGCAGTCCACTCATAAGGAAGGGAAGCTGAATTTGTCTGTGTACATGTTTACAGGTAGTTGTGTAAATACTGCAGGCAGTTACGTAAATCCTGCAGGCAGTTACTATTTACTGGGGAAACTTTCTGCAAAAGTAAAGAACCTTTTTTCACTTGCCAGGCATTGTCAAGCCTATGAACACATGGAAATGTTCTGCCTAATCTGTAGCGTCTTGAACTTCTGTGCGCAGAATAGCATCCAAAGAGTTATTCGTCTGATTTTGTGTTTATGGCAAAAAGCTTATTGTTTTAATATGGCTGGGGTTTAAAAGTGAGACTGAATATGCAGTTAATAATGATAAAACTTGTGTGGCTTAGTCTTAATTGTCAGAGATATATGAAGTAAATAAAAACACGCTTGATTTCAAATTTGTTGTATTTTGAGAAAAAAAAAGTATTCTTACATCTTCAAACGGCATTTAGGAAGCAGTTCATAAAATGTGCCCATTTAAGAAAGTTGTTTCTCCTTTCTGCCTTTTCTCAGTTTTAAAACACTAATGGACTAACATGAGACCGTGTTAGGCAAAAAAAAAAAAAAAGGGCTTCAGACTTGTATATATATATATATATGTTTTGTGTATATAGATACATATTAGACTAACAGTGAAGTTGAGCGTACTCATTCTCTTTGCACTTAAATAAAACTTAAAATAGTTAACAAATAAGCCATTCACAAATTAAGATTGATATTAGCACAGAAAGGTGAGATAGCTGATGTGATTCAAGATTTGCAGGATCTCACTATACATAATGAGACATTTGTGTTTTCATCACTGGACAAGCATTACACTGTGTTGCATGATTGGGACTGGCTTTTCAGACTTCAGCAGAACTTGATGTTTATTTATTCTTTTAACACCGTACGATTAATACTGAAAGAAATAAATGGGATCACTAAATCTTAAAATGTTGTTCTGTTTAAGGCTTCAGTGATACCTTTTCTGGAAATTATTCATTTCCTGCTGTTACTGCCATTAATTTATTATTACTTGACATCTTTGACTTACAAAACTATGAAAGATAAACAGTGGTTATTTTTAACCACTGATCTGCTGACATGGTTGGATTAATTTAAATAAACATTAATAAATGACAGAAGGCACAGGCATACCCTGTGTTTTGAATGCATTTTGAGGCTCAAAGGTCAAAAGGCAAACACCATATTAGTTTTACTCAGAGCAGAGCTACTGGGTGGGCTGGGTGTGATTAAATGATGAAACTGATATTCTGTCTAGATGTTGCTAAATTATGTTCAGATTCATTACTGTACTTCAGAGCAGAAAAGTTTGCTTTCTGGGTAAACGAGATTGCTCCAAGCACTAGTTACTTAAAAGAAAACTGTTTCCAAAAAGTTCATGCCTCCAGTATAGTCCTTAATCCATTTACAGTCTCTGTTGCATTGGGAGTCTGTACTGTGCCAACTATATCAGCACCAACTGAGGAAGAAAATGCAAACTTTTCCAGCAAATGTACCTAAAAACAAGTCTAGTTGTTTAAAAAAAATAAAATGTTGCCTTCTTTCTTGAGTATGTGTGATTATATCTGCTTGAATGAAAAAGCAAGGGAATGGACTGGGCTACTGAAGGCTATATCTATAGCACAAACTCCAGGAGTAATAAAAACCGAGGAAGTGCTATACTCTAATAATTTAGGTGTAATTTCAGCATCTCCTGAGGTCTTCCAGATAATGAACATCCTCTGAAACATAGTACTGCATTCTGCTATCTATACGTTTCTGTGGAGAACTAGAAATATCAGTTGATTTTTACATCTTCTGTGAGTTGGCAAACAGTTTAACAAGGAAGATTACCTAAAATCTTTTTCACAAAAGAGTTTCTGCAAGTTTTGGAACAAAACTTCCAAGCCTTCTCTCCTCTATGAAAATTTGGATGCATGTGAAATTTTGCTGTGAGGGAATTAGTTCAATTGATTAATTCTGAATTCTGATAGCATAGCTTAATGGAATTTTTAAATAGCTAGAGCTACTGAGAAGCTAAATTTTCACATATCTATCAAGCATCAGTCTGGAGCCAGTTCTGCCTTTCTTTGAATACAAAGAGCTTCACTGTCTTTTAACACTGGTTATTTCATAGAGGCCTCAGGCCGCTGTGATCTTCCATATTATTTTCACAGCCCATTAGCACTTATACAAAGATTCTTAGGATAGTTTTTTATAAAACAACCTTACAGAAATGTAGAATGTTTTATATATAAACAAATGAAGAGTGGAGAAAAAATACAATTTGAATGGGAAACAGCACTTACTGAAATACAACAGGAAAATGCTGAAAGTAAGCTGTAAAGCCAAAATCGCAAATACATTTTCTAAGAGCATTAATTTACTGGTGAAAATTCAGCCTAAAGAAATCTATGAAATTCTAGCCTTAGTTGTTACTTCAGTAAATGAAGTCTGTGCAGATCATTTGCAGTACAACTTGTCCTGGTTGAGTAGCACCTATTTTGTATTGACATCAGTAGTTTGATTTCTGTCCATAAAATGGATGTCCTGCAAGAATTATCATATCTAGTAAAAGTGGGTAGCGGGGTAGTCCAGATGTACAGGTAGGGGTCCTTTAAAACTAAGAATCTGTTTTTTTGTAATGACCAATGCAAGCAACAATCTGAGGGTATGGGATACCAACAGTATGTTGTATATATTTAAAAGCTGTGTGAGTCATAAGTCAATATATGGAAAAGTTTGAGTTTATATGGAATCAAAAACAACATGCATGAAGGTCATGGTCATGTTACTGCTGTTACTGCCTTATTCTGTGGTGGTGCTGAAGTGGAGAAATATGCTGGGGTTTGTTGTGGTTATTTTTACAAATAATTTCAGAGATGACTGCCCATATGCAAGAGCCATGATGGATTTTTATATGTTATTTCCAAGTAATCTTTTTTGTGTTTGTAGATGTTGATGAATGTCAAGCTATCCCTGGAGTCTGCCAAGGAGGAAACTGCATTAACACAGTAGGTTCCTATGAGTGCAAGTGTCCTGCTGGTCACAGGCAGAATGAGGCAACTCAAAAATGTGATGGTAAGTGATGTTGTCAGACAACAAACCTAAAAAGTGATTAAATAAAGCATTAAAACAGTTTGGTAATGAAAGAAAAAGTAATGAATAGTTGCAGTGTCTGATCTGAACAGACATAACAGCATTGTATAGTGCCTTGTGTTTTTTCTTGTGCCACAATATTGTCTTCCTATTTTCCTGTTCATATTTTGCATTAGACATTTTTTCTGTCTGATTTGTGGGTAAAGATGGCACTCAGCCTCTTTCAAAATGTTAAAGTATTGATAAAGAATGAGTCTATGAGCTCTGTATTACAGTAACTGGGTTATTAGGATTTTGTTTTCTCAAGAACGTCCATATGTTCTAGTACAGGTAGGTATTGTCAGCCTACTGACTATGGTATGAAAAGCAAATGTGGTAATGACTGTAAGAAATTTCTCCTGTGTGTAGTCTGTGTTGAAGAGCCTAGTTAAGTAAAAAAATACATAGGAAATGTCTTTCTTTGGAGACAAAAAAATCAAATAGACCGTGTTTTCTCAGTAAATATACTGGTATAATTAAGAGCTGAAATTCTGTGTAGTTTAGAATAGCGTAATAGAAATTATCTGAATATTTGTGAGTTTGATGAAGACTTCTCTGAAAAACTACAACTCTGTCCCAAACAATGGGTAAAGATCTGTCATATTTAAGTTACATAGATAAGACAACTGCTTGTTCAGTGCTTTGGTTTGTGGTTAGGCAGCAATTCAGATATGTTACTATATTACATTATACGTCTATTCAGTTACAAACACACACATGGTTTTTACCCTATTCTTGAAGTCACCTGAGTTTTCTGTAGTTTTGCCTGCACTACAGAATTTACAGAAATACTAATACCATAGGTTTGAAAATTGAATTTTCTATGTGAAATGAACCAGATTGCATACGGTGTTGTTGCAAGTAATACCGAAGAGTAGATAAAACAAATATCCACAGTTATTTTCTCTGATTCTGTCCTTAGCTCACCTTTCAATCATTTTCTGTCCTTTGATATTGGCCAGTTTCAACTGCTGCTCTGTGCACAATAATATTCCTGTCATCAGTTGTTTTAGGGAAGCCTGGGTATATCTTCTCAAACCCTGCAAGAAACAGCAGTAGAGCTTCAGCCAGAGAAACAGAACTCTGAAGGCTTTTCTTGCCATAACTGAGGAAAAATAGAAGCCACCTGTGTATATGCCATGCATGTACACATCTATATATACCTAGCTGTATGCAAGAGTGTGCCAGTTATATACAGAGGCTTAGGGCTCTACAGGGAGCATAAAGATACACAGTAAAAGCAGGTCAATATGAACTGTGTTGGAAGCAAGGGAGTTTTGCTAGAACATTGGGAAAAAGACTGTCTCCATGCCTTTGCTACTGCTAATCCACCAGTTGCTGTTGCATTTACCTGAAGCTGGATCACTGACTCTTATAACTTCCTTTTTGTTTCCTTATTGGGTAGTAGTGGCAGCAGTAGAGGCTACCATTTTTGTGTCTTCTTGTCACTTGCCTTTCTACCCATAACATTTCTAACTCCAGAAGAAATTCTGGTAAATTATAAAAGAAAACAGAAAACTGTGATTAGCACTCATATATGATAATTGGGAACCAGGTTAGGAAAGGGAAAGAACCACTCCCTTTGAGGAACTGTTGCCTGTTGTTCAGCTGGAGAGGCTCTTCTCTAGTGCAGTTAACTGAGAGGTGCTTTGCGTTGTCTTGCTCCAGCTTCGCTAATCAGGGCAGGGCTGCTTTAAAACCTGTTGCATATCAATATGTGAAAGAAGTCTGTCAGGGATGGAGCTGAAGTAGATCAACTTCTCTTAGCAAATCCTTTGTTTCAGGGTAGGTTGTCAAAGGCTATAAGTTTTTCTTTTAAGTCAATGTATCCATTACTCAGAATGTTGTCGAATGATGGTATTTAAAAGTAAGCATTAGTATTAGATGAATCAAAACACAAAGTATGATGATGAAGATATGTAGTAATAATCCAACATTTGTTTCTATTGCTTTTTTTCTGATAATGGATATTAATCATTTGGAAAGACAAATTGGCAGCTATCATTAACAGTTACATGCAACTTAGTTTTTGACTTGAAAAAATAAGCCTGGCATTTTATATCAAGTCAGACATGGTGCTGTACTGATGTCAATATATGACTTGCACACCAGAGCTAATTGTTTGCTGAATGAAACAGGAGAGGTGGTTACACAGGACAGTTATAACTTGCCTCAGTTATTAACAGCAAGACTGGCCTTCAAGTCTGAGAAACCAGGGGGAAAGGCTGGATCAAGGAACGTGTACCCTTGGTAGAAAAGGGTCAGGATGGGGAAAACATAAGCAAACTGGACCATTCATAAGGCCATGGGCTCTGATGGGATGCACCTACAAGAGCTGAGGGAGCTGGCAGATGTCATTGTGAGGACCCTCTCTATAATCTTTGGTCAATCATGGCAACTGGGGGAAGGGCCTGAAGACTGGAGGAAAGCAAATGTCACTCCTATGTTCAAGAAGGCCAAGAAGGAGGACCTGGGGAACTACAGACCAGTCAGCCACAACTCGACCCCTGGAAAAGTGATGAAGCAGCTACTCCTGGAAACCATTTCCAGGCACATGAAGGAGAAGAAAATCAGCAGGACTCACAGATTCACCAAGGGGAAGTCATGCTTGACCAACCTGATAAGCTTCTCTAAGGAAAAGACGAGCCTGATGGATGAGGAGGGAGCAGTGGATATTGTCTACCTGGACTTCAGAAAGGCCTTTGGGGCCTAAGGTGATGGGGTAGAGTGCACCCTCAGTAAATTCACAGAGGACATGAAACTGGAGGGAGTACCTGATTAAACAGAGGGTCATGCTGCTGACCAGAGGGACCTTGACAGAATGGAGAAACGGGCTGACGAGAATCTCATGAAGTTCAAGAACTTCATGAAAGTTCAAAGCTCTGCACCTGACTGGGGGGAACAACCCCAGACACCAATGCATGCTGGGGACCATCCAGCTGGGCAGCAGCTCTGCAGAAAAGGCCCCCAGGTTCCTGGTAGACACCAAGTTGAACATGACCTAGCAATGCGCCTTTGCCACTAACAAGGCTAGTGGTATTCTTGGCTACTGTACACAAAGTATTGTCAGCAGGTTGAGGGGGATGATCCTTCCTTTCTACTCAGCATTGGTAAGGCCACACCTGGAGTACTGCGTCCAGTTCTGGGTTTCCCAGTACAGGGAAGACACAGACATACCAGAAAGAGTCCAATGGAGGTCTACCAAGACGATCAAGAGCCTGGAGCACCTATTCTGTTGGGGGAGGCTGGGAGAGCCTGGACTGTACAGCCTAGAGAAGAGAGGACACAGCAGGGATCTTATCAATGTGTATAAAACCTACCTAGAGGATGTTGCAAAGAGGATGGAGCCAGGCTCTTTTCAGTGGTGTCCGGTGCCAGGACAAGAGGTAGTGGACACTAGTTGTAACACAGGAGGTTCTGTCTAAATATGAGGAAGCCTTCTTTACTGTGTGGGTGATGGAGCACTGGAATAGGTTGCCCAGAGAGATTGTGGAGTCTGCTTCCTTGGAGATCTTCAAAAGCTGCCTGCACACATGGACCTGGGCAACCTTCGTTAGATGTCCTTGCTTGAGCAGTGGGATTGGACCAGATGGCCTCCAGAGGTCCATTCCAAACTCAATCAGTCTGTGTATTTTGTGAATTTGTATCTGACCAGCTAAGAGCACAGGTACAGTAAATGACTATTTCGACCCACCTTAAATCTAACTGACATGATGTATTTTGTTAGTATCTTAATGATATCATTAGCTCCTAAGCAATGTGCTTCTGCAAGAATGGTTACACAGCAGTTAGCAAGTAAATGAACATCTACTCTTTTCAATTTTCTTTGCATAATGGTCTGTTTTTACCATCACTTTTATGTTATATGGGACATTAAATAAGTCTAGGTATGGTGATTTTGAAAAACTCTAGCAGTACAATTTTCTTTCAGTAGAATTCAAGCTTAAATTTACTGAGTATCAAAATATAATCTACCTAAAATTCAGAAACATTTGCTTGTAATCATACCACTAAATATATACAACTATCAGAAAAAGAAATGCAAGTGTTGAATGTTTTCCAAAGTGCAACTGTGATGTCTCACTCAGAAGAGTGGATTTGAAAATTCTAGAACTATGATCAACTTATCATTACAAAGTTGAAGGAAAGACAGCTGTAATTACTAAACAAATGTATAGTGTATTTGATTGTGTAGGCAATTTATAGTTTAGAAATGTGTGTTTTGTTGTTGTTACTGATCTTAGGTGCATGCTTTCAGTTGCAAAGCTTTTCACTGGAAAGCTTTTATTCAAAGTGGTATTCTCTGACTTACAGCTGTTTATTTTGGCAGCACTCTTTCAGCTTGAGAATGTTTAGAACTTTTTGTAGTATTGAATGTAATGATTACACTAATGTTAGAGAGTACTTTCGGCTTTTTTTGATGAATACTTAGTTATTCTTGTTTATTACAAGTGCATTTTTTTTTTTTAATTCTGTCAGCCACAGTATATTTATTGGTATTCCATAAGACTTCTAGATCAGGAGTAGGGAAATTGAAATTATTCCCATGCCAGCTGCTGCAGTGTTAGTACAGACTTTTCTAATATGATAAATATATCATTAGAGCAAAGACAGCATTTAGACATCATTTGGACATCTGATATAATCCCTAGAAGAGCTCCATGTGAAGGACGAGCCATTACCTCCTCTGAGATGAAGTTAATACATCAAATAAATACATTCACAGAGTATAAAAGGCAGGTCATTCATGCTACTTAACAGATCCAGGCAATATTCTAAAATGGTAACTGTAGTGTGATGTGTCAGATGAATCCTAGATTTATTGTTCTAAAAATTGACATCATCAGAATAAATTAGTGTTAAAATAAATCATATATTCAAGTATGAAAGTATTGAGTGTTTTCTGAAGTGTGTAAGTTTCTCTTAAGATCTGTTGATCTGAAAAACTCACAATCAATCCCTTTTCTGCTTTCAAAGAGAGACTCAGAATTCAAAAACAAACTGGGAAAAAACTTCCATTACATTGGGTGCAACTAAACCAAATACCTATTTTCTTCACCTGAACCCAAAAACCAGAATACATATTCATCTACCTTCTTTTGCAGCTGCAATATTATGGTGAAGCTATGACACCATTGGAATAACTGTGATGCCATTCTGACCAGTGTGTGTAACTGGAGTTCTGCAATGAAGTGATGTAGTCTCTTTAGGGAAGACGTGAGGAATGGAGGAGGACTGCCTTTCGTAAAAGAAGATATGCTCAAATGTAGAGTTCTTCTATGAAATAGATGTCAGGCTTGTGGGCCAGGATCAGAGGAGAGGCTAGTAAAGGTAACACTGCAGTAGAAGTTATTTTTACAGGCCACCAGGTCAGGATGAGAAAACAGACAAAGTCTTCTTTAAGCAGTTCAAGGAAGCCTGTAGATAACAGTTACTGATTCTTCTTGGACAATCCCTGAAATCTGGGGGAATGGCAACACCGTGGCACAAAAGCTGTCCAGGAGGTTTCTGGATGGTATCAGGGACAATTTCTACATGCAGATACCTGTTAGGCCTAGCAAGTGAGCAGGTGTGACAGTCTCTTAGATCTGCTACTCCCAAACAGAAAGGAATGTGTTGGGGACATGAAAATCTTACGTCAGCCTTGGAAATGAAGTAGTAGAGTTCAAGATCCTGGGGGGATTGAGGAAGGAAAGCATCAGAGTACAGACCCTGGACTTAAGGAGAGCAGACTGTGACTTATTCATTGGACTGGTAGTTGTGATCCTGTGTGATCCTGTAGGGAAGCAGCTCTGAAAGGCAAAGGAGCTCACGAGATCTGGCTGTTCTTTGAGAATAACCTCTGCCAAGCACAAGCATGGTCTGTCCCAATACCCAGGAAAGCAAGTAGACTTGTCAAGAAAGCAGGCTGGCTAAACAAGGAACTCATTACTATTTTTTAAGAAAACACATAAATCTATGGGTTTGGGTTATTTTTTCCAGCTGTTTTGGAGAAGCGGGCTTTTTAGCCTTGTTTGGTCTGTGTCACCAGATGCTGGTATGTACTAATATTCTGGATGACAGTGTACACAAATAATTGCATGTATTTTTGTTGGCCGATTGTAGATCAGAATTCTGTATATGTTGTTTCTGTCTGGCATCTGGTAAAGTGCTTTGCTGACAAAAGTAGGACTTGCTCATTGATATGTGTCCTTCCTTATGAAAGTGGTAATTAACGCATTCTTTGCATTCTACTTCTTTAACCCATCTAAAGCTCTGCTTAATAGTTAAAAATATTATTCAGCAGTTCTCCCTGATAGTATGCACAGGAAAAGGTGAATGCATTTTTAACTTGTATCTGCATAAAGGTTTGTGGTACCTATGGGACTACGCAGGGTAGAAGTAAAACATCACCTGCAGTCTGAAACATTTGCTGTGTTTGTTGCCTATCTGATGTGATGTTTCAGTTTGTGTGTTTATACAGAAAGTAGCGTTATTCTTTAAAAGGCTTACAGGTTGTGAAAGACATTTGCTGCAAGAAAGATCACAACAAGGCATCCAACTGGTTTTGGTTCTGTTTTGATTTACACACGTGATTTCATTTCATTGGATGAAATCATATGGTAAGCAACTCACCACATTATATATATTGTCTTCAACAATAGTAAATTAATGCAAGATTTCAGAGATTTCCTGGGGAATTGTTTGGTTTTGACTTACACCAACATTTCAAATTCTGGAATCTCTATATTGATTAACTATGAAGTCCTGAGTGAAAACATTATTTCTTAAGATTATTTTTATTTAGGGGAAATTACACTGTCTTTTCTACATACTTGAACAGATGTCTCAAATATGGGGAATAGTTGTTATCATTTCATAACTATTTCAAAGTAAAATTTAAACTTTTTCTGTCCTCTGAAATGCTTAAATAGCCTTGTTAAAAAGACAAAGTTTTTGCTTCTTTTGATTATGCTTCATAGTGTGAAACAAAAAACAAAGGTTACAAGATGCTTGTATGTGTGGATTAAAGTAGTTTGAAGCAATGTTACTTGTGAAGTGAATTGTCGTTTCTACAGTGACACTCAAAAAGACGTCACTAGGGACAGGCAGGGTGCTTTGTTCACCTTTACAAAGAACAGGTCTCACATTCTTAGTGTTCTTGTGCAAAACTTAATTTTCCTTTGCGGTACTTGAATGTCCACTGTATATTCATATCTAAAAAGAGTTCTTTATGTGTGGAACTTCCCACAGTGGGGAGTTACCTTTTTAATATAGAACCTGTGTGTACCAGATCTTTTTGGCACACTTTGTTTTCTTTGAGTTTTCAGTGTGGAGAATGTAGTGGGGGAAGAGGCACAGTATTCATCACATAAAAACATCCTAAGAAATAACAGTGGATAAAGTTTCTTCCTCAAGTTGTCATTGATCTCAAGGCAATTTCTAGAGTGGCAGTGTCAGGGAAAATGATGATCTTTATAAAAGTGCCAAGACTTCTTGCTGAGAATGTGAAGAATCAGTGTCATCAGAAGATAATTTCTGCCATTTGCTCTTTCTGATGCTTCTCCAGAATTATTTGACATGAGACAGTCTGGGTTCAAGAGTCTGATCTTTTTATTTATTGATTTAACTCTGTTTCACAGTATGAAAGAGTCTTAAATCAATACTGCACCCAGAAGTTTACAAACAAGTTAAGCCACAGCCTTGTATCAATGACTACCCTTGGTATTAAGCCAATGAAAACTTGTGGTATCTTATCATTTCAACTGGAAACCATAACTCATCTCAAGCTAGTTAGAAAGTTGGCCGTTCTTTCGCATGTTTTCTCAGAAGCCTCCTGCGTTAAACCTGGGCCACACTTCACATTTTCTGAAAGCCATTTGGAAAGCTAATGGACAGAAGTCACTTAAAGCCAAAATCAGGTTGCTAAACAGGCCCTAAAAAAATCCAATATCTAAAGATTGTCACAGTTGCAGAATGAATTGGTTACTTACAACAGCTCATTTGTATGAATGGTCATGACACAGTCTTTACCATCATGCTGTTTTCCTCACTTGTATTTCTTCCATCCCAGTTTGCTCTTCCATCCCAGTTTGCTCTGCTGTGCTTCACTTTCTCTAAAAGTACAGTCAGATTGCTTCCTCTGTTGCTTCTCACTGCCTTCTTTTGCTTGTGCTGGGACACCCCTCTGTGCTCTTAGTGCTGCTGCTGTGTGCCCTAGAGCTCTTAGTTATTTGCAGTAGCTCATTCATCAGCTTGATGACATCTCAATTTCCATGTAATTACATGCACTATTTGTCAGTGTTTAGATGAGACCACTGTTTTTAGTTGACAGAAATGTTTGAATGGATTAAAAATATCTGAAAAAAATGAAAATGTGACATTTGGTCTATACTTCTGAAGAGCCTAGCCAAAATTCTACCTTATATCTGAAGTACTAGAAGAAGGCCAGAAAGCTGTTAGATCTGATGAGCAATATTTTTGTGGTCACAGAAACCCATAGCTGTCATGCTTGGCTGCTGTACTATCTTCATTCATTCAGCTCAGAAGCCAGGTGTGTGTTTTTGTGTTGCCTTGTAGCTGCTGCATTTTTCCTAGAGATGGCATTCAGTATGTGTCATTTAGTGGAAGTCCCAGTCTACCTCTCTGGGACTTGAAGTGGTGTATACTTGGAACCTGTAAGAAAGGCCTGCATTAGATAGCAAACAAAACAATTTGCAAATGCACCCTTCACAGCAGCTTGCAACTAGCAGCATATTATTAAATCTGAGCTAAATAACAATTTCACTTCAGAGAAGCTATCTTTCCTTCTCTTTTACAACAATATGTGCAAATGTTTTGCTCATCATCCTATGTATTTTCCTTTCTGAATAGATATTGATGAATGCAGCATCATCCCAGGAATCTGTGAAGGTGGTGAATGTTCTAACACAGTGGGAAGTTATTTCTGCATCTGCCCCCGGGGATATGTCACATCTATGGATGGCTCCCGCTGTATAGGTAGGTGTTCCATCCTGTAGGCTTGAAGAGCTCTTAAGGTTATTGAGGCAATTTATACACAGCAGCAGGACTTCAAGGGGAGAATGCTAGATGGTTGGGACAAGACCTTGATATATGCTAACTCACTAGTATCACTCTGATCCAACATCTTAAAATTCCTAACATCTTCCTTCTCTCATGGTTGCCACTGCAGCAATCTTTATCTAGATTGTAGATCTCTCTATGTCAGCTGTGCTGTAGGCTGAGAACTCCTGCCAGAGATCTGGATTTTTTTACGGGAAAAAAAGGAATGAACCTCTCTCTCTTGGCAAACATAAGAAATGTTAATTGTATTTCTTCTTAAATCTGCATCTGATGAAACCAAAGGCTAAGCTTACTTCAGTTCTAAAGGAGCAAACATTTATTTTAATACCAAGCAAATTCGGTATTTCAAGTTCCATCTCACATAGGTTAATTTAACCATTAGAAATCACTATGAGACATTAAATAAAATATGCTGAGTTGACACTAATTTGGCCATAACAGGTTATATAACAAACCAAATATTAAGTTTCAGTAGGTTGAACATTTTAAACGGCAATTTATTTAAAATCTGTTTCTATATTATTAAAATATATATATATATATATATATCACAGAATCATCTAGGTTGGAAGAGACCTCCAAGGTCATCTAGTCCAACCTCTGACATAACACTAACAAGTCCTCCACTAAACCATATCACTAAGCTCTAAATCTAAATGTCTTTTAAAGACCTCCAGGGATGGTGACACAACCACTTCACTGGGCAGTCCATTCCAATGCCTAACAACTCTTTCAGTAAAGAATTTCCTCCTAACATCCAATCTAACCCTCCCCTGGCGCAACTTTAGCCCATTCTCCCTCGTCCTGTCACCAGGCACGTGGGAGAATAGACCAACCCCCACCACACTACAGCCTCCTTTAAGGTACCTATAGAGAGCGATAAGGTCACCTCTGAGCCTTCTCTTCTCCAGGCTGAACAATCCCAGCTCCCTCAGCCACTCCTCATAAGACTTGTTCTCCAGACCTCTCACCAGCTTTGTTGCCCTTCTCTGGACTCTCTCGAGCACCTCCATGTCCTTCCTGTAGCGAGGGGCCCAAAACTGAACACAGTACTCGAGGTGCGGCCTCACCAGAGCTGAGTACAGG
Organism: Anser brachyrhynchus; assembly: GCF_964034855.1. NCBI lineage: Eukaryota > Metazoa > Chordata > Aves > Anseriformes > Anatidae > Anser > Anser brachyrhynchus. The sequence continues at coordinate 44,691,456 of NC_137697.1, forward strand.
GGGACAATCACTTCCCTAGCCCTCCTGGCCACACTGTTTCTTATACAAGCCAGGATGCTCTTGGCCTTCTTGGCCACCTGATCACACTGCTGGCTTATATTCAGCCGACTATCAACTAGTACTCCCAGTTCCCTGTCTACCAGGCAGATTTCCAACCACTCATCTCTCAGCCTGTAGCTCTGCTTGGGGTTGTTGTGCCCCAGGTGCAGGACCCGGCACTTGGCCTTGCTGAACCTCATACAGTTGGCCTCAGCCCATCGGTCCAGCCTATGCAGATCCTCCTTCAGAGCCTTCCTACCCTCAAGCAGATCGACACACGCACCTAACTTGGTGTTGTCTGCAGACTTACTGAAAGTGCGCTCGATCCCCTCTTCCAGATCATCGATAAAGATGTTAAAGAGAACTGGCCCTAGTACTGAACCCTGAAAAAACAGGGGAGAGCACGAACGCAGTCCCCCACTACCACAAATTATGCAGTCGGGTTTCCCGCATTTGGGAAAATCGCAGGGGTCAGCATACCCGGAGTGCAGGGGATGAGCCTCGCCCTGGGAAAACCACCTGCCTGATCATGGTGTGTGTTAATTTATATCATGGATCTTCTCATTAGGTTTGTTTTGTACAGCTGCAGATGTGCCGAATATATGGTATAAAACATACTGATGAATTAACTGAAAATACTGTTTATGACAGTAGTGTCATTTCTAGCTCTCAAGCGGGTTTTCTTATTTCAGACATCTCAAAGCACTTTGTTCTCATGTTGGGAAAGGGATGGAAATTCTGAAGGGAGTTCCAGATTACAGATACATGGAGTACGCCAGCAGAAACACAAGACTTGCAGGAGAGTTCACGTTAATAATTTTTTGCACAGTGTAGTCTGTTTTTATTACCAGGTTCATCTGGGGAGTTCCAAGCTTTAAATGTATTATGTCTGGTCCCAGGAATAGTGACAGCCTGTGATTTCCAAGATGATCAAAATTTTGATGGATTTTAGCATGTTTTTACAATTCAGTTTCTAAAGTCAGCTCCCAAAACCAATTGCACACAAAATTGTTTGCCCTAATCTGCTAAGACAAGCCCTTATGTTACAGTCTTTCCCTTAAATTAACTTTGTCTGGATGTTCTTGTGTTCTCAGGGTTTACAGTACTAGAAAAAATAGTGCTTAGGAGAAAAGTGAAGAATGTAATCATTATAAACACATACTTTATTTTTCTCAGTTTAAGATAAATACTTACTTTTCACCAAAATATCAGGATGTACACAGTTATTTTAATTCATACCATGTCTTTCCAAATTAATAGAGTTTTTATCCCAGTCAATGTTCAGAGGTGTGACAATGAAAGACCTAGGATGTATCATTGAAAGGACTAGGATATATAATAAATACTGACATATTTATTTAATTTTCACATGGGAATACTGAAAATACAGTAATATGTTCAGTCTGCCTTTAGCACATACATGGTTCTTCCAATTGAAACTAATTATAGTTGAAGAAATATTCAAAGGGAAATAAAAGTTCTCAGAATTATTTCTGGCTTAATATAATCTGAACTTTAATTCAAGAAAAGAGGAGTAGCTGTCATAACAAATCCTATCTTAGCTGTGAAAATTACCAAGTAATCATGTTAATTGTTTTACTGTCTCTGTGGATAATGTTAGACATTTAAAGCACTTACTAAATCTCATACTAACACTGAAAATGCTATACTAGAGTTAGATTGTTAGAAGACTGGATGGCCTTTATTTTGTCAGATATATCTACACCAAGGGAAAAAAAAAATGGTTAAATCAATTTACTGAGGTTGCAGTTGTTGCATTGTCTCAGTTTTTGTCACAGTGGGCTTTTCATTTTTTTGTATCTAGCTTCTATTTGTATTGCTTTGTAACCTTTGTATCAGCCATCTTTCCTGTTAGCTCAGCAGAATTTAGATCTTAAGTGCTGTGTTAATATGCTGAGGATACGACTTGAGCTAAGCCCCGGGACCTGTCTGCCACATAGATGCTTATATGTGCAGGAGATGGGTAAATGTTTTTGCTCCAGCTATGTCTTTGGGGAAGGCATCTGGAGTGCAAGAAGCTTGTAGATACTGGAGAGGGACTGTGGACCTGTCTTCCGCAAGGTTGGGATGGTTGCTGCACTGACAAAGCTGAGTGCTGTTCCAGCAGCCACGCTGAGCACTGTGGCATCTCTATGACCAGATGCATCATAATGTGTTATGGTTAAAAGTATGTGAATGAATAGTTATTAAACGTGCTGAAAGAAGAAGCTGGAAATGGAATTTTTGGTGTCTTCACATGCCCCAGACCCTCTGCCACACATATTTTACAGTGCCAGGCTATTTACTTCACACTCAAGAGCGTATTTCTGTGAAATATATTGGCTTTTTCTTTTTTAAAGCTGAACATCTTAAACGCAGTTTTTGGAGAGGGGACTGTGATTTCAAAAATACTAGTCCTTAAGATTTACATTTTTGACCATAGCAATTGTTTGTCTATATTTTATGCAGATTTAGGTCATATTTCAGGGTTTCTTATCTTCTGCCTCATGCATCCTATGTTGTTATGATGCTTGTGTTAATTTTAGAAAAGACTTTGTTAAAAATGAACAGTTTACTTTTGTTCCTCTTGCATGTTTTTTATCTTCAAATATTGTTAATTTCACTGAAATGACTCATGGGAAAAGATGCCGTTCAGAAAGCAGAAAGGTTTTTTTTTTTTTTTTTAATAGAGCATGATAACTAGCATGAGGCTACACTGACAGATATTTTGCAGAAAATAATTTCTTGGGTTTGGTTGTTTTATTGTCTTCTTTTTAAAACTTGTGTACAGTTAAATACACATATAACTGTATATATCTGGCTTTTATACCTAGTTGATTCTGTTAAGCTGTTCAAAGTCTGCAGTTTTTTGAAGTTAAGAAAGAAAAACAGACTTTGTTTGTCTTTTCCAGTGTCTAGTTATGGAATCTAATGTAGCCATCCTGGGTTATACTGAAGCTATATTATGAGCAAAAGATAACAAAATTGATCTATCCAGTGTTGTTCCTTTAAATAAATTAGCAGCAATTTGTCATAGTCCAGTGACTAATAAGATTTTCTTCAAGTCTTGTTTAGTGCATGCAAATAAATGTGCTAATTGTTTTACTCTGACCACATTGAAATGTTAATTTTTCTCCCATTTTTGTTTGTTAGCATAGAAGGCTGTGACGTACAGTATTTAGTTGCTGATTATTTATTTTTTTATTTTTTTTTATTGTTAATAGAATCATAGAATGGTTTGGGTTGGAAGAGACCTTAAAGATCATCTAATTCCAACCCCCAAGGTTGCTCAAAGCCGCATCCAACCTGGCCTTGAACACTTCCAGGGACAGGGCATCCACAGCTTCCCTGGGCAACCTGTGCCAGTGCCACACCACCCTCTGAGTAAAGAATTTCTTCCTTATATGTGGTTGGCTTAACTTTGTTCTTATGCAAGCTGAATGTTAATGATGCTGTTAGGAGGCACTACCCATAGTGATGAAGCACAGATGTGATTGAGACTACAGTAAGAATCACGGAATGGTTGAGGTGGGAAGGGACTTCTGGAGGCCATCTGGTCCAATCCCCTTGCTTAAGCACCTACAGCAGTGTGTCCAGGACCATGTGCAGGCAGCTTTTGAAGATCTCCACAGCCTCACTGGGCAACCTGTGCCAGTGTATTGTCACCTGCACAGCAAAAACATATTTTCTGCTGTTCAAGAGGAACCTCCTGTGTTCCAATTTGTTGCTATAGCTTCTTGTCCTGTCCAGGAGAAGAAAAGGAGAAAGGCAAGTAAAGAAGAATGGATAATTGGTCAAGGCCATTTTCTCCCATGTTTAGGAGATTCAATAGTTGGGCAAATTTTGAAATGGCTCTATTCTTTCTTCTACGTACTCATCGAACGCAGTCTGAAATAGTTTGAGTAGTATCTATGGCATTTTTATTCTGTCCAATATTTCTGTACTGGTTGTTGACAAAGCCACTAGAGAAAATATGCCTAGTCCATTCCACAAAGTAGTCTGTGAAAGAAGTTTAGAGCTTGTCAAGACTGGAAGAAAAGATGAGTTTGATAACTAGATGTTGGATTAATGCAAGACTCATATCAATGAATGTATGTAACCTAGCAGTCAACCAAATGTGGAATAGATTGGTGCTAATCTCCTCAGATAATTGTTGGGTGTGTTTTGTTTTGATTTTTAAATACAACTCTTTAAACATTTTAGTACTTACATGAATTGAATAAGGGAAAGTAGTTTTGAGAGTTCATGTTACTATTTTTGGTTTTCTTTCTAAATTAAATTTCAGATCAGAGGGCAAGTACATGTTTCTCCAGCTTAGTGAATGGCCGCTGTGCACAGGAACTTCCTGGTAGGTTCACCAAAATGCAGTGCTGCTGTGAATCTGGCCGGTGCTGGGCTATTGGATCTGTTCCAGAGATGTGTCCTGTTAGAGGATCTGGTGAGTGGCTTGGTGTTTATTTTGTTTGTTTTTTTCTTCTCTTTCTTGCTCTCCTAGTGGGCTGGAGATCGCTGGAATATTTTAAACTACTTTAAAATGTAGGTTAAAAGGAGAAAGAAAGTCAAGATTTAGATTGTTATTCATTCTAGTGTTTTTAATACTGATGTTTCATCTGTATAAATGGTTCATCTGTGAACCATTTTTTTTTCTGGTCCATTATTGTTTGGGACTAGTTTCTTTAACGTCCTTTTGTTGACATTGGAAGTAGTTCTCGGGAAATGGGGAAGATTTTGTGGTAAAGCTCAAAGAGGAAATGACTCTGAGGGTCCATAGTTCATTTCAATTTAAAGAAACAGCTGCTCTCCCTTTCCATTAAACTTCATGTTACTTTGAACTAGAAATGCATCAGCATTTCATTTATTCTTTCAACTCTGTGCTCACAGAGTGCTATTCCACATCCCATGTGAAATGTGTCTTATCTGTATCAAGATCTCTGAGAAATCAGGGAGTTAATGCTGTTGGAAACACAAGTGGTTTTGACATATAGCTGTAAATTAAAATACTTCCTTTTATTATTCTTAGTGTCCTTCCTTAAATAACACCTGTCACAATTGTGGAATCCCCTTGAGATTAGATGTGGGAGGGGGAACACATAACATGAAAGAAATGAGGAACCAGTGTTCTGGTTTCTGCAGCATGCAAAGATCTTTACCTTCCTCAGAAGCTGGCTTTGAAGGGTTGATTTACTTCGTGCTTCTTTTTGTGTTCCTGTTCAACAGATGAACACCGCAGACTTTGTGTGGATGGCACTTCTGCTGGAGGTGGTTCCAGGGGTGGTGGCACAGGAGGAAATGGATTCCTTCCCGGTGGCAATGGCAATGGCTACAGCCCAGGAGGAGCAGGATTCATTCCCATCCCTGGAAGCAATGGTTTCTCCCCAAGCGTAGGCGGAGCAGGGGTAGGGACTGGTGGTCAGAGTCCCACTGGAAATGGCCCAATAATTACAGGGTTAAGTAAGTATTTGCATTATTATGACTTGTTAATCTCTTTTGATTCCTTCTATTTTTTTTTTTTTTATTTTTTTATGCTTTGTTTTTATTCTGAAAATGATACTGTATTCTTAACACATGTTCTAAGATGCCTTTGCATATAAATGTATATAGGAGACTTCAGCTGATACATCAGACTTTGGGAGCATCTTTTTTAGCAAGAGTTCAGATGAATGGATTTTTTTTTCTTCATTTCTGTTATAGAGTCCTTAAGCCTGTAGCTTTAGTATCAACAATTAAGTATAATGAAAAGATTTGTTTATTTTATTTATTTATTTAATATCTCTCCCTGCCAGTGTGTGTATTTTCATTCCTTTCCCTTATCAGCCAAAGGCCAGTCTACCTATTCATTTTCCGACTTGGACTCTTAATAGAGTACCTTTCCTATCTTACTGTATGTCTTCATTTCATTCACGTGATTAATCTTACTACCTGTTGGTTCTATAGGAAAGAATTTCTTACCAGGAGAAGTTTCCCAGCGTGTACTTTACACTTACTTCCAAGACTTGGATAGACTAGCACGGAAGACTAAAAATTCTGTCTGTATTCTGTCACCATGTGTGCGCAATTTTTGTATATGGGGGAGGTGTATATGTGTATATGTATTGTATTTGTGTACTTTAGTCCATTGTTATTATTTATTTTTTATTATCTCTTACTGCCTTTAATTCACTTTTCCTCTCCACCTTGCACAACTGTGGTGACTGATATTCTTCAGAGAACTAGTCCCAGCAAGTTATTTTGGAATTCTTTTAAGTGCTTATACAGTAGTTACAGCTAACTATAGAGAAAAAACCTAATGAAGAATCATTGAATATCCTAAGTTGGAACAGACCCCTTAGGATCATTAAGTCCAAATCCTGGCTCCACACAAGACCACCCTAAAATCAGACCCTGTGTCTGAGAATGTTGTCCAAGAGCTTATTGAACTTCATCCAGCTCAGTGCCGTGACCTCTTCCCTGGGGCACCTGTTCTAGTGCCTGACCACCCTCTCAGAAGGGTGAAGAAGGCAAGACTTCAATGATTTTTATTGATCTTCCTGCCTTTGGCACTTTTAAGTTTGGTGTTTATGACAGTAGTCCGATAAGAAAGAGCTTTATGTTCAGCTACCATGTACTACCTGTATGTGAGTTTATGTACTGGTAATATATATCTCACACATTGGCTTCCCACTTTACCACATATGTTTGAATTTTTCACTTGTGCTGTGCCGGCTGATCTGTCTTGGTCAGCGCTAATAAGACTCCAAATTTCTAACTATTCTCAAAAAAATCACCAACATTTAAAATAAACTGTTCTCTTTCCTTACCTTGCCAAATCTAAAACTTACCCATTCTGCAGGAACACTACCTTGCTGTAAGCACAAGGTGAAGTCACACATACATGAAGTTTATTTGTATTTGAAAGTATGAATATCTGTCTTGTGTTCTCTCTCTTTTTTTTTTTTTTTTTGTACTAGCAATACTCAATCAGACAATAGACATCTGTAAGCACCATCCCAACCTTTGTTTAAATGGACGTTGTATACCAACCATTTCTAGTTACCGATGTGAGTGCAACATGGGCTATAAACAGGATGCAAATGGGGATTGTATTGGTAAGTGAACATTTCTAAAATCCATTATTCATTTTCAAAATACTAACATTTTTCAGGTTAATTTTTTTTTTCAAAAATACCAAACATTTTATCTTTCCTCACATACGTATTTATTTTTTATTTTAATAATACTTCTCTTGTGAAAGAGAATGCAAGGAGTATGTTATTACTTACACTTGAGGAATTTATAGTCTTTATGAGAGTTATCTGCTTCCTAAAAAAAATCTTGAATCAAAATTATGAGTATGGAGTATTAATCTATGAGATAGGTATTGTACATTTTTCTGTTCACATTGAGCAAGTTAAGTTCTGTTCTTACTTACTCTTTTGTTATGCTCGTGTAGCTCCTTTTTTTCTTTTTTTTTTTTTTTTTTGCCAGAGGAGTTAATGTTGAGTTATATCCAAGATAACTAAGGGCAGAATTTATGTTTTTAAAGATATGAAATCATTAGTAGAATGGATGATTAAATTTTGATTATAGTTGTATTTCATAAATTATCGAATGCTAACTTCCTATAAAAAGCACAGAATTTGGGGTTCTACACTTCCATTCAGTACTGTAAACATCAGTCTTGCAGTGCCAAAGAATTATCAGGTGTTCTTGTGGGGTAGTTTTGTGGACAAGAGCCCTGTAAATGAAGGATACAGCATCTTAAGTAGAAAGGATCCTAAGGGCCTAAGTGTAAAGCTCTGTTTCTCTTGCTGATTAAATTGGCTTATTGATTCTTTTTATAAAGAGATTTGAGATTTGTGAATTAAAGATATTATGTAAGAGCTTGTTACCTATAGTTTTTTCTCTCTGAAACAGTGCTTTTAGAATTAATTTCTAGTGTGCCTGTGGATTAGGGGAAAATACAGAAAAAAAGAATCACAGAAATTGAGTCCTTAAAAAGATCTTGTAACCAAGGCTATCAAGCAAATGCTGGGAACCACTGCAACTTCATGTTGTTGCACATTCTTCCATTTCATCTGAATTCCAAACTGAGTACCAGGACCTAGCCGGGTTGGCACCCTGCCTTCTGGAGAAGTGAAATGGAACGATTGTTGAATAGTACTTTTCCTTTGGTGTCTCTGTTTGCTACTGTGTCTAACGTCTCTGTTTTTCTTTCTCACATCGACTTGATACAGTGCCCTTGAAAGTTTGCAGGTCCCCTTAGCTAATCGGTTTTCTTGCACCCAAGAAACCAGTTATAACTACCTTCCTGAGAATTGTCTGTACAACTTGTAAAAAACTGTCAGGGGTGGAGATGCCACCACTTCCCCACTAAGTCGTATGTCCAGAAAGCTTTCAGAGCTTCTAATCTAGTTTAAACACAATTTGACAAAAAAAAATAAAAAAATGTCAGCTCATTATTTCTCGTGTTATCCACAGGGTTGTAAGAAAAGCAGGTTAGTACCTTTCTCTCTGCACTTCTTTGTACTTGAGGAGTGTTAAAGTTCCTCTTCCAAGTTCTCCTCTGTAATATGTATAGAAAATCCAACTTTACCAGCTTTTTATCCTCAGGCAAAAATTTTCTAGTGCTCTGATCTCTGGCTGGGAAATTTAAGAGATTTATTCTCTTGCCACATCCTTCTTGCCTCAGAAAGTATGAGTGCACTGTAAGTGAGGAATGTAGTCTTACTGTAAATCTATCTTGCATTGATATGCTTTTACAATGTATGCAGAGTCCTTGCACTTTTGATAACAGCATTACATTTTGCATCACTAAAATCAGTATCTCCTAACTGTGGTGAATCTTGACTCGTAGAAAACAGTCTTAAAATGTTCTAATCATCTTCTGAAAGCTGGCATATTAAACTATTTCGTGTGAAAGAAAATCGTGGGAAACTAGCTGGTTTAGTCTCTTGCCTAACAAAGTTTCATCAAGTTATTCTTCATGAAATCTAGTTTACAACTTGTGTTCATATTCTTTGTTATCTGGGGGGCAAGTTGAAAATCTTAGTGAAGCACACAGATTTTTGTTACGTAGTTGGTAACACAATATACGTTTATTACATTTTTATTATTTTTGCTTTCTAACTTTGAATGAAGAAGTAAAGATAAATAATGCTAAAAATCTGAGTTTGTGTTTGTTGTAAAGTTTGCAATGGAACAAAATGAAAGGCATTTCTAAATGACTTTTCTGAGGCAACAATCTTGTGTTCAAATCATTAAAAAACAGTGACAATTAACATTATGGTAGAACACAGTTATGATAAATGCTTATTCATGCATGTAAAAAACTACTCTTCATAAAGAAATACACTGAAGGAGCAAGAGAAACATAGCTCAAAAAACTGAGCCTACATACCATGGAAAGGCATAATATCATGTGTCTTTAAAATCCTCTCCTCTTAAGGCAAGAAAAATTTGACTGAGCTACTTTGTGCTTCATATCAGCAGAGAGCGTAAAGGTGACGTGGCATATAGTGATTAAGTAATAGTTCACTCTGGCATATGATATTTTAATGCTGTTAAACTCAAAGCCCTTTCTTACTTTGAAAAGCACAGAAAATAACTTTTACTTCGGTGTTGCTTATTCAATGTTTCGATAGCATTAAATCCGTATGATTATTAATCAAATGCATGTATTGGTAATGTGGTATACATAAGTTAACAGTCTAGGAAACAAAGAACCAAAGCAAATATTGAGATGGTAAGATTAACACTCAAAACACCAGAGGCAACTTGTAGGAAAATATAGTTAGGTAGATAACCAAAGGCCTAATCTGAGCTTCCATGTGCCTTTAGACCTGTGTTTTTAGTGAATGCCAGTTTCTGAAACCATTGGCACAAAAGAAGTGAGTGATACATTGTCTTTAGTGTCCTTTTGGCTTCCCAGCCCAAACAACCAGGCATTCATTTATGCATGCCATCTGGCAGTGGCTTTTGGTTTTAGTCCAAAATAGGATTTAAACTCTGCAGTTGAGTTTATTGTGAAATATTTTATTTGCTCTATCTTTGTACCACTTGATAGGTAGGTTGCAGCAAGTAAAGTAATGTTTAATTTAAACATTTTTTTCAATTCTTATAGAAAAAATCATACAGGAAAAAACAAACTAGGACAACAGTCTGTGGTTTAAAAGACCTATCAGATATAACTGTTTGAGTGATGACAATGATTGACAGAAAGATATAGTGTGTTCTTAGTAGCTGGCTGGCATTCTGTCCCTTTCTCTTCTACAGGGTCACTCTGTAGACCACTAGCATGCCATTCACCTTCCACTCCAGCCTGCGGCAAGCTGTATCAGATTTTGAATTTGAGTTTAAAATTCTTGAAAACTGTGGGACTAGAGTGATAGGTACATTAAACAAAGTTGTTTACCCATCTAATTCTCCAGCAAACAGCTATATGCCCAGAAAAAGAAAAAAAAAAAAAAAAGAAAGAAAAAAAAGAAAAAAAGGAAAAGAAAAAAAGGAGTATTCACACAGGAAACTTAGTCTTGACTTCATAACTCATTATGAAAGAGTAGTCTGAAACCTCCATCAATGCTGGATGCATTCGGATCAAAACAAAGATTTCAGGTGGTTTAACAGAAGCAGATACTCTGCCACCTGCAGTAATGTCCTAGATTGAAAGAGGTGGTTGGAGACATGGCTTCCAGCAAGTTTAAGTGTCATTTTGCCTATTTTTTTTTTCTATGTGAAACAAATCTGTCATTGCAAATTATTTTAACTCTCCAGTGGTTTACCTTTTAAGGAGCTGCTTGTATTCAGGAGACCTTGTCTGGCTGTTATTTTCTGGTTGTATTACAAAGAAGTAGTAAGAGTGTCTTAAGTGCCTTATTGAACTGCTGATTTGTGAATGTTAGTGGCCATAAATCACACAGAAAGTTGTCTTGGAACTTTAAACAGGAACTTAACTGCATATGTGTATTGTGTGTATTGATACATACTAAATTAAAGGGTTGCTTCAGTCTAATTTGGGCACTCTTATTGCTGAAAGAACATACTTGGGGAATGTTACATTTCACTGTATGATATTGGGTTAATAGTACATAAATGAACACTGCTTCCATACTACTCTAAGACACTGGCTGCCTACTCCCCAGGCAATAAATTAAGAAGCCAGAATTTATTAAATATTTTTGTATAGAGTTAAAGAAAAGAAAAATCTTCTTTAAAAATTATCCTGTCAAATCAAAACATAATGCAGTTAAACACTGCCTTCTAACCTAAATGTGTATCATGTTTTTGTCATGACGGAACATTGCTTGATGCGGCATAAGGACTGTAAGTAGTCCTAAGTGATCTTACACTGAAAGATGGTCGTAATATCCCAAACTGATAGATGGCTAAAATATTACTACCTTTATTTCATTCTGTTTATAAAATCTCTGTGTAAAACAGTAGATACTTTAAAAGTGTCAGCAAGCACATTTCTGTGCTCTGCTGAGATTTGTATTTGCAAACTGACTATAATTCCTTATTGTAAATCTTGCAATGGATCTTCACACTCATCACTGTAAGTCTTAAGGGTGTTTTGGGAGTTCCATGCTGTCTCTTCTGACAAGTGTTACGGATGAAATACTGAAAAGAGGAGTTGTGTGATGCAAGTGGTGAAAGAGAAATATTCATCACTGAAGAGAGGCATGTTGGGAGATTGAACAAAACGGGTTAAATATCTCTGTCTCAGATGTTTCCTGTTTACACTGCTTGGATATGCATGCTTGCAATGCAAACTCAAAGCCAACGACTTCTTTATATTAACACATACTTGCTATTTCCCTCTTTTATGAACACCTTATAAAAATAAGAGCATCTTAAAATGCATATTTTATAGGGAAATCATCTGATGCACATGGCTTTTCAAGGATTTTCTAAGCTCAAGTCAGCTATTTCATAGAGGAATGTTGCATTCCTGCTGTAGAATTTATAAATTAATTTACAGTGAGATACATTGCTAGCATGAACATTTCTTTAACAGATGAAGCAAGTTGAAACCTGTAATAAAGTAAGTCATAAATGTCATTCTCTGTAGGAAAACTAAGCAAAATAGAGGAGCGCCATGTCTATTATTTTTAAGTTCCCCCATCCTCCCCTATACCAAAGAAAGATAAATATACTGTAAAGTATTTTAGATTAAGATATTTGACAAAACAGTAGTGTGAAAATGTGATTTAGATTTTGGCATTTTGTTGGTAGCTGGTGACTTCATTCTGATGGAATTACGTGCAGTCCTCCTGCATACTGGCTGAGCACTGAGAAAAAATACCCACTCAGGAGGAAGAGCATCTCAACATCTAGACGTTGTAGAGAAACATGAGGGCAGGAAGCTACTACAATAACATAGAAGTCTTTTGCCATGTAAAAAGCTGATGCACTTTATGTTATCTTCATTGTATTTAACATTCTGAATTTCTCTGTTCTTTATCTTGCTTCATTCTTGTGGTTTTACTGGAGTGGTGCTATCAGCTGCCGATGCACGTGTGAATGAGCTAAATATGCATGAGAGGAGGTATTTGATTCTTCCATTTGCTTTGCCTTCATTCATTTAACTGTTTACCCCAAACAATCTGATTGTATCTAGGCATCAGGAGTGCTGTAAACAGACTCACTAAATTGTTGATTTGGGTGACCCCAGATCTCGTTGATATGTATGTTGATGGTATTGGTTTTAATGAGTATACCTTAACACGTTAAGTCCTGTGAAGTTCATGGTGTTGTTTATGGCTTAATTAGAACAAAACTAACTTTTTGCCATTTTTAGAATCAAGTCATTCATAGTCATTCATCAAGTCATCCAACACTTTCAAGAAGTATGTGTTGAGCATATAAATGAAAATATCTGCATTTAAATTTGATCTCTCATTTGATCCCATTATTTCCAAGATGTAATGAACGGAGTTTTAAAACTAAATCTGATAAAGAGTGATACAAATGATCAGCAAAGTTACCTATGTTTTTCCTGAATTTCTGATAGCTTACACTGCAAAATGCATGGTAAAACGATCATTGCTAAGAATTGTAGCTGTGACTTTGCTATGTGCCAGTTTCCTACAGCAGCTTACAGCCAGATAGGATGGTTACCCAGAACCCCCCAATAAGCATTGACTTTAAAACCTACCTGGATGAAGACGTGTAATTTCAGACGTACAGGGGAAATGGAGGGCATAGCTGGGGGAAACAAGGCACATCAGCAAAGGTCATTGATAGAGAAAGGAGGATTTAATCAAATGATCATTCAGTTTGTAACCTGTGAATTTAGTTGTAGCAGAGAAAAGCTGCTCAGATCAACCTTTGGTAGCTGTAGGAGATACTGCGACCCAGTGGTCCTGCCTGCAAGACCGGAGGACTGCACTTGCTCTGCTCCCAGGATCAGGGAGGGCAGGGAGCAAGCACCTCTGAGAACTTGCAGAGGGCTTTAGGGAATGTAAAGGGGAGGAATAATCAGTGCCTTTTTAGAGCTGGGAGTAGCTGTCTCAGACCAAAGTCACAGTTGACTCATAGGAAACCACTGGAGATCAAACTTGAGAAAGGTTCTTGAAGGGGATTAAAATTTTCAGAGCCCTGTGTCAAACAGGAGTTATTTCTGAGCAGTTACCTAACACTTAAAGCAGTTAAAGTGTATTTGTTTGCACCCAAATAACAAAAAACTTTGGGAAGGTCAATAAGGTACATTATAGAAAAGAGCTAGATTAAATGCAGCACTACTCAAATGCAGACTGTGGTTGAGAAAGCAATGATGCATAAACAACTGAGATGTGGTGCACAGGCTATAGTCTCATTAAGAATCCCTCCTGCTGATGTGCAGCCCCTCCTCATGTTTCTGTAATAAACCTGTGACATAATGGGGGATTTTAGATGCCAAGATCCACTCCTTTTACAATGCCAGTTTTGATCTGTGTTGGTTTTATTCTGAAGAATGAGTGGTCATTCAGTTAAATGAAATTCTGTTGACTAAAGGGTTGTTTTAGTAGGTGATCCTGTGTCTCAAAATCCTAATATGTTATTTTTCTTTTGTCTTCTAAGATGCATACAAATGATGCAGTAACATTTTGTTTCTTGAAAATGTCTGCCTAGTTGTACTAAAATCAGCTCTATGATCTTATGAAAGTCATGATTTTGTATCAAGAGCAAGTTTTAAGTTTCAGCATTTGTCAGTTACTGTCTTTTTAACTTAGAAACTTCTAGACTTGGAAAAATGTTGTATATATGGTAAATTCACTAATGTTCCCCTGTACTGCCAACAGATGTTGATGAATGCACATCAAACCCATGCTCTAATGGAGACTGTGTCAACACACCTGGTTCATATTACTGCAAGTGCCACACGGGTTTCCAGAGGACTCCTACCAAGCAAGCTTGCATTGGTAAGAAAATTTGCTTTGTGTCTACTGATGTTGCAGAGGTTCTGACCCCTTCTATCAGATCCTATTGGAGTTCAAAGAATAGTTACTAGTGCAATTTCAGTAAATCCCGACAGATGTTGTATTAATTGGAACCCTAGTTCTGGGCCACTACTCCATTTATTGTGCTGTTCTATTATTCTGGAGTATCTGTTACTTGGCCAGCCCATTCTAACTGGGAATTTGACAAAAGATCATGAAATAGACTATTAGTACGACAGGTATGTATTTGCGTATGGATGTAGATGAATGTGTAGGCAGTTTTATAGAGTTATTTATAATGTAACTGTTGAGCATAGCTGACATAGCATTTATTGTAAAAGTGTGAAAAATAAAACTTTTTATATCTCTAATGGAATGAGAATGAATTCTTAACCATTTTTGGATTTATTTCTTAAGTAATATTTAAATAAAATGGCAGCATTTTTCAAAGCAATAATTGTCACTATATAAATTTTATTTTATGGTAACTGATTGTATGATTTTTTTTTTTTTTTTTTTTTCCTTAGATATAGATGAGTGCATCCAGAATGGTGTTCTTTGTAAAAATGGCCGGTGTGTAAACACTGACGGAAGTTTCCAGTGTATTTGCAATGCTGGGTTCGAACTGACTACAGATGGAAAAAACTGTGTGGGTAAGATCTCTTCATATGTGTCAGGCATTGGCTTGGCAATACTAGAAATTGTACTTCATAGTGCTGTAGCACAGTGATGATTAAGAATTACCTTTTGTATGATAAGGCATGACCTGAGGTGAACTTACCGCCTCTGCAGTGAAATAGACATTGTATGGAACTGTATATTTTCAAAGAAAACTGGAGGTAAGTTTTGTTTTTGAAGCTACATTTCTCCACAGGATACCCAGGTAGCTCAGTGCCAGGAATAATATTTTTTCTTAAAGCTTCATAGTAAGTGCTTCGTATATCATAGAATCCCAGAATGGTTTGGGCTGGAAGGGACCTTAAAGACCATCTAATTCCAACCCCTCCACCATGGGCAGGGACACCTTCCACTAGACCAGGTTTCCCAAAGCCCCATCCAGCCTGGCCTCTAACGCTTCCAAGGATGGGGCATCCACAGCTTCTCTGGGCAACCTGTTGCAGTGCTTCACCACCCTTAAACAATTTCTTCCTTATATCTTATCCAAACTTACCCTCTTTTGTTTAAAGCCATTACCTCTTGTCCTATCACTACACTGCCTGACAGAGTCTCTCCATAGCTTTTCCGTAGGCAAGGAAAATTTCAGCACTGCTGAGGAAATAACTCTTTTTAATTTTGTCTATACTGTGTCAAAAAATCTTCCTAGATAAACAGCTAGTTGTAACAAGCTCTTAATTCGATCAGGTGACTGGAGCTTTTTATTCGTTCACATAAGAAAGTGTGATGCACCCTGTTCTTCCATACAATCTGCTGAAACACACAAAGTAACTGGTCACGATGGGGGAAAAGTTTACTGCTTTGTCTGTAGAGAGAAAGCTTTTCAGATGCTTCATTAGAGTTACTGGGAGTATTTAATCTACAAGTGAAGGAATCTTTCTTATCATCTCTCCTGTTATTTACACTATGTCATTTTCTGGAGATGAAAGAATATAGGAAGTTTTCTTTGCAATATTTTGCAGACCATGATGAGTGTACCACTACAAACATGTGTTTAAATGGGATGTGCATAAATGAGGATGGGAGTTTTAAATGCATCTGCAAACCAGGATTTGTTCTGGCTCCAAATGGGCGTTACTGTACTGGTATGTAGAACTGTGGGTAACTCATTAAGACAATCTTGATTGAAAACAGTTTTTCCTGTATTCATTAAGAATGGTAATCTCATCACAGGGACTTAATATCATACCTTCCTAATTCATTATGGTAGATGTCTTAAGCTGCCTAAATATAAGTTTTTAAATTACAGAAAGAAAGAAAGAAATTATTTAGTATTGTTCAAATAGGACAGCAGGTGTTAAATCAGCTTTTGAAACGTCTTGAAGTCATCTTAAATGCAGCAAAATATGCAGACCCTTAATGAAATGGTAAAGTGAGTAGCAATATGGGAAGTTTACAAGGGTTAAAATATTTTACTTTGATAAACACAAATGTATGCTTTCCATACCACTATTCTGGCAATTCAGAATGCATAACATTTAAGACACCATATTTGGCATAGAGAATTATAAGCTTTTTAAAATGAGGTCATGGAAATATTGCATTAAACATTTTAAGAATGGAGTCTGATTTAATTTCAAGTAATGGAAGATACCTGTTACAGCCAGTAGAAATAGGTTTGGACTTATTTTTGACTTATTAAGTATTTTTAGGAGGTGCAAAATCATGCATATACATTAGCTATCTGCTTTGAAGTTAAACCTTTTATATTAGCTGTGTTTTTCTTAATATACATGCAGCCAGACTGTTCACTTGGAAATTGATGACCATTAAAATGTTCTTTGAAATTAAACTTTACTATCATAGAGATATTCTGTGAATAATGTTTCCTTAACCACACTTTAAAGCAAAGTTACAATATCATGAGATGGACAAAGAAGAAAATTTATTCCCAATTTTGTTTAATGTAGAATCTGAAATACTTTACCACTCCTTACAGTTTTTCTGACTTTTTAATGCACAGGTGGAATTTTGATTATTTAGTGTGATTCCAAGGTGAGACATTACTAGAAACAAAACAAGGATATATTAATGATTTATTCATTAATAAAGCCATTAGGTAATTCTAAAAATGTTAATTGTATACTTGTTCGAAAACAGCTAATATATTGTTGAATTGTGTTGCCTCCTGGTAGATATTGATGAATGTCAGACATCAGGAATATGCATGAATGGTCACTGTATAAATACTGAAGGATCCTTTCGGTGCGAATGTCCACCTGGCTTGGCTGTTGGGGTTGATGGTCGCGTGTGTGTAGGTAAGTGAGATTTTTCTTTATTGAAAAGTGGAATTATCGGGTGAAATTAAAGATATGCATTACGTAACATTCTGCTATGCAATGTTGACATCACCTATAGAATTAAAACAAACCAGAAAGGATTTTTTCTTAAATAAAACTGATGTCTTTGTCTTTTGTTCTGCTATGAGTTTGTGTTGATTTGTGTGCATATACGTATTCAGATTTATATTTAGTTGTGCATAATCCACTCCAAATCACTAAAGGAGGTACATCTCTTGATTGCAACACTGTTATTTTTGCACTCCTGTTTCCATGCCTTTCTTTAATTGGAAAACATTTTTATTCTCTCTGTACTATATTGTTAAAAAAGAAGCTCTAGCAAGAGAAATGGCAAAAACTAGATAGATAGTTTCTGTGAACTCAAGTATCATTATTACTGATTCTTAGGAAATCTTGCATTAATTTATCCAATATGCCTAACATTAAAAGACAAGAAGCTTGAAGCTGTGAAATCAGACTGGCACCACCTCTTGTTTACCTGTTATTCCTATAAATTAAACTTAATACTCAACTCTAGCCTTCCTGTCATCTCTTTTTTCTTGAGGAATACCCTTTTCTAGTCTGCTGATGAGTAAGCTTTTGTCACGTAATCTGAACTGCAGTCTCTTTATCTGTTCAAATATTATTAGTTGACAGTAAAGAGATTCTCCACCTTGCTGCATCAGGAACTCTACCATAGTGTCAGGGCTAGAGCTCTCCAGATGAAAAAAGAGCATTTTCAACCCAATGAAGAAAAAAGGGTAGAGGACAAGACATATTCAATCCATTGTTTTCTAGCGATTGCTGATAAAAAGGGTGGAGAACGTTATATATTTTACAGAAATCTGAGAGTGATGAGTCTGCCTGCACTAGGGACTGTGATACTGCAAAGTTTCTTAAACCAGTTTTGGCTAATCCACAGGAGATTCCATCTTCCCCTTCTTTCGTGTATCAGAACATCACCTTCACTGTATCTCCTAAACTTCTTCTCTCTAACTCATGAACATATCTATAATCAGGCATATTAATGAGCCAAGGCTCAGTAAGTAGATAGGTATGGTGTTAAGCTTCAGCAGGGGAATGTGCCTATAATGGGTCTTCCTTGAGTGAAAAGTGCACCACTGGTAGCAGCACAATGCATCAGCTTCTCGATTGGTACACACATGTCTTTGCTAGATGCTGCTGCTGCCATTGGAGCTGGTATTAGATCAGATTAAGTAATTTTGTCATGATGTTTGACAGGTTCATGCAGCAGTAAAGGCAGAGAGCACCATTGGCTTAGCTCTGCAATTGTTCCATAAATTAATAATTAATTTCTGCTGCTGGATACTTATATATCTTATCAGCATGAGTCCAGATAAAATGACTTCACCACAGAATTTGGAGTTTATCTCAACATAAAGGGATGTGAGATACTACATGCTTGTGTTACTAATATCCATTTCAAACAAAATTTTAAATTGGGCAGAAGTTCTTGAAAGTAAAATCTGGTACAAGCATTCATATCAAGTACCTCTGCTAACTGGCCCTTTCTGGTATCAATTCAGTTTTAAAAAAAAATGCATGTTTAAAGCTCGGAATGGCTTAATAAGTAGTCTAATAAAAAGCACTTTCTCAGTCCCTCAGTTGGATCCCAAATATTTGTTGTTTTTAAACAAATGAGAATTTTGTACATTTTAGCATACTAAAAAGTTTGAGCCAACAAATGCAAGGATTCTTCTCTAGCCAGGTTGTTTGTTTTCTTCCAGTTTATTAAATGTTTGGAGAAAAGCAGTGAAAATATAAAACAATGAGAAAAGGCTTGGTGTACTGTTTTCAATATATGAATTTCGCTGCTTAGTGGCACAGCAGCAAAACCAGATTTGAGTACAAGCTGTTCAGTACCCTTTTTGTGGTCCAAGTTGGCCTCATCTTCACCCTTGTCAGTGATACAGCTGCAAAGAATCAAGTCAGTGCTCAATTTGCTGTGTTCCCATTTACCTAAAGCTGCCACAGTTCTAGCAGCTAAAGGCTTCGCAAGTTGGCTATCACCTGTGAACAAAACTTTTTATTTTAAAATGTTCAGTTCCACATGTGACATATCCTTAAGGTTTACCATGAATGCTTAAATTTTCAACAGGAAATATCCTTAATGTGACAAAAATCCCAAGGCAGAATTGTGATTTATTTGGAAAATTCATTTTAAAAGGATGATGATGTTATTATTCCAGGCATAAAGTAAAATATGAGATCTCAAACAGCGCCTAACAAAAATGTCCTTATACATGACCTTCAGAATAGAATTTCAGAGCCAATCTGTAGTTCAGAATTTTGTGTGTGTCTGTGTGTATATATATATATTTACACAAGCTGTGTTAGCTACAGGAATTCTCTGGTTATTCTGTCATATACTACATGATAATAATAGTTTTCAGACACTCTGGCGGCTAGAAAAATATTCACACTAAGAGTATTCATAGTCTGAAAATTAGTAAGTTACATGTAGTTTCCTTTTAACAGTAATCCCACAAATGTTCCAGCCAATTATCAAAAATTGATAAATAAGTAAGGGTGTACAGTTCAGTTCTCTCACTTTTACTTTAAGCAGTATTTTACTTATGAATAGTAACATTAATTCTAGTGGGACTATTCATAGAATAAAGTGCTTTTTTATTTAATATTAATAAGTATGGCAGACTCAACTACAAAATATTATACAAGTTTGGGAAAAAAATTACAACAAAGGAGAACAAATGCTTGGAAAAGGAACAGTTAGATAACTTCTCAGAGCCAAGGTAATATTTGCAGGCATTTCAGGTTTGGCTGTTCTTCTAACTGCAACTTCATGCTCAGATACCTCAGCTGGCTCTGTGTATATGCGTGTCATCTCAGAACTTGCAGTGACCTAAGGCTGTAGCTTTGTGCAGTGTTGTTTGTTCTTTACTGAGGTACTTTTTGTTATGATTCAGTCTGCATTTCACATCTCTGCCCACAGCTGTAGCCATCTAGGGCAAAGGAGCTAAGTTTTATTTCAGTCTGTTTAGGTATTTTGCAGAACCATGCCCCAAAGTGTCGGTTATGAGCACTGCATGATTTGGCCTTCTCTGACATTTGGATGGTTGCAGTGACTTTTACCGGGAATAGGTCAACCACTGGTCCACCAGACCTTGACCACAAATGTAGTGGTGATAACACCTGCAGGTGTTGAAATGCTTCATCACAAAATTTGAGTCTAGAAATGCCATCCTCCAGAAAACTGTGTAGTGAAAGCTCAGAAACAGATGTATAGTTAAGCCAATGCTAGGCTCTGATCCAGGGCATGAAAAAAAAATTATGCCTCTCTTTCCAGCCGTTTTGTCAATGTCCCCTTCCCTAGAGAGGGATTCCAGCCGCTTGTCTTCCTTGCCCAATAATTGTTGGCTACTGGCCCCATTATCCCAGCATCAGAGCATCCAGGTGACACTGTGTTCTCTTGGACAATGGGTGAAATCTTTTTGCATATCTCACAGCTCACCTAAGGATAAGGATTGGGTGTTTACGACCTCATTTATGGAATCTGCCTCTTCTTCCCCCGTTCTCATGGTGGCCCTGCTTCAGGATAGCCTGCATCATCCATTTCCCCCTTCCCCTTCTTAGTAGGAGTTTCTTTTCTTACTAAACGAGCTGACTTTCATATCCATTGCTTTGTCTTATGTATGCGGAAGACTGTTACTGGGGCATGTTGAGTACAAATGAGTATGAATACCAGATTAGTATCACCACTGGTAAATTTATCATATTGTAAACCAGTGTTATGCAGTACAACAAAATGAGATCCTTAAACAAGGCCCCAGAGATGATAAACAGCATGCCAGGGAACACATCTAGTGAGTAAGCTGTTATACAACTCTGAGAACAAACATAACTCCAAGAGCAAAAAATTCAAAATTGTGACCAGCAGCTATTAAACAGATATAATGCTTATAACTATTTTTTTTTAACATACTCCGGTCGAATTTGTCATTATGTTAACCCTTCGTGCCCCACATAGAGCACCAAAAGGATTGTTGTGGTTTAGCTTAGCAGATAGCTAAGCACCACATCTTACCATTTACTCACTACCCCACCCTAGTGGGATGGGGAAGAAAATCAGAAAAAAACAAAGGTAAAAGCTCATGTGCTGAGATAAAGACAGTTTAATAGAACAGAAAAGGAAGAGAAAATAATAATAATGATAAAGGAATAAACAAAATAAGCAATGCACAATCCAATTGCTCACCACCCACTGACTGATGGCCAGCCAGTCCCTGAACAGCATCCCCCACCAGTCCCCAGCCAGCTCCCTCACAGTTTTGCTGTTCAGCATGACACCAAATAGTATGGAATATCCCTTTGGCCAATCTAGGCCAGCTGTCCTGGTTGTGTCCCCTCCCAGTTTCTTGTGCACCCCCAGCCTTCCCACTGGCAGAGCAGTATGAAAAGCTGAAATATCCTTGACTATGCAAACACTGTTCAGCAACAACTAAAATATCAGTGTGTTATCAGCATTATTCTTACCCTAAATCCAAAACACAGCTGCTAGGAAGAAAAGTAATTCTGTTCCAACCGGAACCAGGACACCAACATTCTGAAATTAGTAGTCCAAGGTTGATCAAACTATACTTTGGGAGCAGCACAGGTCCATCAGTAAGGTTCATGGTCAGAACTCTTGGGACGTGGGTAACTTGAGCTTGGTGAGTTGCCTCAGGCAACTAATGAACAGACACAGCGATGGCTGTCCTCATCCTCGCTATCAGCATGAGACAAACAGACTTGGGAGGACATTCTTTCTGACATAGTATTGCTGTTTAGGTTCATGAGGTATAAGCCTGGTTCTTTCTCCTGCACAGACTTTGTGAATCACTGGCTGTGTAGATAAGACTGTTTTCCTGTAATTAGCAAGGCAGTCCTACACAGGTTCCCTGCACTTCTTTAAAAACATTGTGCTATGTGAAAGAACACTTGCTCCCTGCAAGTGGGGAGTCATTCAGGGCAGGGCAGTCGTTCAGTACATTTGTAGCTTCCTCCAGCTGCTTCCCACCTTCACAGTTTTCAAGACCTTCTTACTGAGTATTTCTTCCACACTTACCAATCTTTTCTCCCCCTGCAATTTTCCACTGGTGCCATTTCCTCCCCTTGAAATTGCTTCTTCAATCTCTACCAGACACATAACTAGGAGAACAGTCTCAATTCTGTGAGAGGACAATAACTGAAACTCCTTTATTCGAGACAGAGCAAGGCAGTATGGCATCTAGACTTTTTAGAGGTGGAAGGAAAGTATTGATGAAGCTAATTATTCTGCAGGGTACTTAAGCAGCTTTTCTTGTACAATACCACTTATCATTGTCAAGCATAAAAATCTTTTCCTGCTGTCAAGTGCAAGCAAATTGTACTGGCTTCACCTAGATTCTTGGCAAGCAATAAGTCCTGTAATCTGGGCCACATTTAGCTGTGCTCCAGAACTGTATGTTCCATGGGAGACCAAAAGCAAGAGAAAACATTTATGTACAGGCTATGCCTTTTTGTAGGAGCCAGTTTACAGCAGTCAAAGAGCAGGCAGAATGCATAAAGAATTGCCAGTTCTTATTGGAATTGGCACAGGATATTCAACATCTACTTTCATGTAACTTTTCTTTGTTGTTCTGGGGACGCGTTTAAGCAGACATCTATCTGGATTCCCCCAGATTCTCCTCAGTTTAAGTGCGTCCAGACTCATGTCCAGACCATGGTGTATTGTAGTTTTACTGGGAGATCAACAGAGAATGTAATTAAGGCCTAGGCTGGCCTAGTCTGTAGATACCTGAAACAAAGGGTATTTGTGTAGTTCTAGCAAGGGTTTATAGAGATATAGGAATCAAAACTAAAGGCTATTTATTCTGTCTGTATCCTGCAGTTTTCAACTACACATTCAGATGGACTGTCCACTCACGCTCTTGCTGGAAGATAGACAATATTATCCTATAAGCAAATGTATATATATGCAAAAGACATCTAACCCTGAAATGACAAAAAACAAAAACAAAAAAACCCACCCTCCAACCAAGAACAGAAACGAAACAAAACACACAAAAAGCAGTCTAAGAGATATTCTTACAGTTCTTGGTTAAGTATAGCACAGCAGAAGTTGGTTATACCTGTAAAGTCAGGCTGAAGGACTGCCAAGGCATCTTATCGCTCTTCAGGGTTCAGTCATGATTTACATGAATAAATCAGCTGGAAGACTGTCAATGTACACACGGTGAAGAGAGTCCTATAGCTGTATGATTGTCCTGTATATTTTTTCTTCTGTCTTTTATGACATTATTTTCAAGGTTGGAGACCTTCCAGGTATTTTCTGTTTCTTTCTACAGTGAGTGGTGGTATGTCGCAGCCATCATTTCCAGCCCTCTCCCCAGAGCTGGAACTAATTTCCTTAGTGGCTTTTTAATCACAAACCTCCTGTAAATTCTCTTACTCAAGGAAATAGTGCTGCTTCCTCACATCCTTTAACCATGTGTGGACATTGCCCAATCACTTGTGCTAGCAAGGTAGTGTGACCTCTGATATCCTAGAGTTTATCCAGCACTGGTGCCAGATTGTGTATAATCCTATTAAGACCACCAATCTCATATATGTGATGGTCTGAACAACCTGCTGAAACAGCATTTCTGTTCACAGTTGGTACGTACAGTAAGAGGCTATGCTCTCTTGGAAATAGGTAGCCTCCCAGGTTACCAGGCCCAGGCTGCTGGTGAGATTCCTACATGAGAAACCATTCCAAAAGTAAATGCAAGATCCGTGTCACCAGTTTATGGTTGCAGTCCTTCTCAATGGGAATGTTGAGGCATGACATGGAGATTAAAGACTATTCCGTGTTTCTTATTGAGATAGGTGTTGATAGATACATAAAGCTGCTCACATGTGAAGGTCATCTTTGTTGGGTCCTGTGGAATTCTAAGTTAGCCCACAACTAACTAGTTAGTTTAGGTAGTTTTAAAGTGCTCTGGAGAATACTCGAAGAACTGTTTTGAGGATTGGTCTTGATGCCATCAGGATTATTGTATCAAAGCAATGCAGCTGGAGGCAATGTAACTGTTTTGAAGAACTAAATTTTTTAGCTCTGATTGAGATAGAATAGAATTGACTAGTTCAGTTGGATGGGACCTACAAAGATCATCAAGTTCAATTGCCTGAGCACTTCAGGGCTACCCAAAAGTTAAAGCATGTTATTAACATCATTATTCTAATGCTTCTTGAGCACAGACATGCATGGGGGCATCACTCATCTCACTTTGAAGCCTGTTCCAGTGTTTGACCACCCTCATACTAAAGAAATCTGTCCTAATGTCCCCCCGGCACCATTCCCCACCCGTCCTGTCATCGATTCCCAGGGAGCAGAGGCCAGCTCTTCACCTCTGCCCTTCCCCTCCTGAGGAAGTTGCAGAGAGCCATGAGGTCACCTGTTGGCCTCCTTTTTCCCAGACTGTACAATCCGAGTGTCCTCATCCTCTCCTCCTAGGACATGCCTTCCAGACCTTTTCGCAGATTTGTTGCCCCTTTTCTGGTTGCTTACAAGTACCTTAACATCCTTTTTCTATTGTGGAGCCCAGAACTGCACATGATGTTGAAGGTGAGGCCGCACCAACACTAAATACAGTGGAAGAATCACCTCTTTTGACTGGCTGGCTATGCTGTGTTTAATGCATCCCAAAATGCCTAGCACGTGCTGAGCCTACTGTCACCAGCACCCCCAGATGCCTTCCATAGATAATATACTTCCATTTCACTTAGAGCCTAAGGAAATAAATTATTTCTTTGCTTGCCCTTTCTTAGATACTCATATGCGTAGCACATGCTATGGAGGCATCAAAAAGGGAGCATGCGTTCGTCCGTTCCCTGGTGCTGTAACGAAGTCTGAATGTTGCTGTGCCAATCCTGACTATGGTTTTGGAGAGCCATGTCATCCCTGCCCTGCTCAAAATTCAGGTAAATTTTCACATTTAAAAAACAAAACAAAACTTGTCCAGGTTAGTTTGCTCATTTATTTCATGCATTTGAGAGAAATGAATAGTGTACTTAATAGAAATGTACACTGAAAATGGTTTCTTCTCTAAAGAAAAACAAACTGTCTGGTATTCTGTGTCAGGTGTTTGTGTTTTTACGTACTGCAACATTTGAGGCAAACCTCCTTTCAGAGCTGGCCAGACTGTGACAAAATTCAAGATGAAGGAACATGAGTATGCTATGAACGAATCTGGGTCCCTGAATTTAATGATGCTTTAGAGAGAATAAGCAGATATCTCTGATAAATCTGTACATTTCATAGTTAAATCTAGTTTAAAAGTGCATCTCATATTCATTTGAGAAATATGTATTTTATAGGAATCAGTTCTCCAAACATACTTGGAGACTGATTAAAAAAAAAGTTCCTGAAAACAGAATTGAGATGATGGGTCTTGGATAGCAGACCCATTCAGTGTTGTTTTGGGAGACAGCAGAAATTTTAGAAGAAATGAAGAAATACTGGTATTATGGTTGAAAGCAATAGCTGAAGGAGACAGTATTGTCAAGACTATAATGAAGTAGCTTAAATGTTTCATTCTTGTTATCAAATTTCACTTTTGTATATATGGGAAAGTTCAGGGTGGAATGTAACAAGACATGTTTAGCTAACTTATATATAGATAGTTATTTCATATGAACATTGGCATTTTGTTACTTACACTGTAGAAAATTTATTTTGAGGATTAAAGATAGTAAAACACTGCAAATAACATTTTATTTTTATTTCTGACATCTCTTGCTTCAACTGAGTAGCTGAATTCCATGGCCTGTGTAGCAGTGGCATAGGTATTACTGTGGATGGACGAGGTATGTTGCACATTTTATTTAATGTATATGTTTGAAGGTAAAATAAAGATATGCTCAGAAGTAGATTTTTCTGTAACATGCTAGGGTTTGGGTATTTTTGCCTTAAGACTAATATTTTGCTTTTAATGTTTTTATTATTAAAATAGAATAATTAAATTAACCTTGGATCCTTAAACCTAGTAACAGCATACATAACTTTTAAAAACAGTACTACATTAGAGGAAATACTGTTTCTTTTCAGTACAGTAAGTGCATATGCATAGTTTTGTCATTTCTATGAGCTCATTTCTTTAACGTCTTGCCAGACTTAAAAAAATGTGAAATCCACAGAGTTTGTACATTCTCTCAGTTTT
The DNA here is from genome assembly GCF_964034855.1 of Anser brachyrhynchus. Classification (NCBI taxonomy): domain Eukaryota; kingdom Metazoa; phylum Chordata; class Aves; order Anseriformes; family Anatidae; genus Anser; species Anser brachyrhynchus. The sequence goes on from NC_137697.1 coordinate 44,718,045, forward strand.
CTTTTCAGTGAATTCTGCAAAGTCCATTTGGAGAGTCTCTAAATCTCATGGAGAAATAATGGCAGTGTACCATAATGCTGTTGTACAAATAACATCTTACTGTGAGAATTTGCATGTAGGGAGGTTATACATTCTTTTGGATACATGGAAAAAATCTAATTTCTTACTGAAAATGTAAAACTAATTATGGACTCCACCAACTGCAGGATAGACTATAATCTCTGGGATTCCATGTCTAATTAAATCCCTCTTTGTTTATGTTTCTAAAGAAAACTGTAGCATTTTCTGTATGTCTTGCATAGCAACCTTACAGGAAATTTTCTTGCTGCTGCTCCTACCACCATTTATGTCAAGGGAGCATGTTTGCCAGCTCTGTTTCATAAAGGAGAGAAATACTGATCCTGCAACCAATCACTGATAAAATTGTATTCTTTTCCTTGTTCTTTCTCATTATCAAGAGTGAGTGAGAATACATTTTATCAGTAAAGGTCTTGGCATATAAATTTTACCTTCAGTTGATTCATAGCTTGTTAATTAAACTGCAATCCATCACCACATACCTACTCCTTATACTTAGCTTGTGATTAAGAAGCCCAAAACCTTCATTTCTTTGTATGAGAGGAATACAGACAACGGTGAGAACAGAACTCATGCTATTGTGTTCAATATAAAAAGAAAAAGGAGGATTTAGATCATCTCAAAGCATTTACTTTGAGGAGTTGGAGATGATCATCCCTGTGGGTCACTTCCAACTCAGGATATTCTATAATACTGTTATTAACTTGATAAGGAGAGACAGAGTCATGAGATTTTGTGTTTTCTTTTTTTTTTTTTTCCCACAAGATACAAACAAGCCCAATAAACTACACAAAACTTTATGCTTAAAAGAAAATGTGCAGCTGAAATATTACAGTAATTCATATTTTGTTATGAAAATTTCAGATGTCTCATAGCTTTCAGTTTAATCCAGCAAATATGTTAGCAATAATAATCCAGCAAATTTAATAGCAAATTTTTTCAAAAAATATTTCTGAGTATAGGTAAATATCAGAGAATATCCTGATCTAAACTACACTGTGGTTGAAGAGGGAATGACCTTTATAAAAAGTTGAACAGTGCAAGTATAAAACAAGCTTTTTATGAAGTCACAGCTAGGCCAGCACCCCTACTGTTCTTTCCAGTGTTTGGAAAGGGAACTATTTAAAGTAATGGGCTTACCGTATGGGAAGAAATAACTTAATATTGAAAAAACTCTTTTCCGCAGAGGCAAAAAATATTAAAAATAGTCTGTTCCTGTTCTTATAGTTCATATGAATATTCTGGAATTTTCCAACTACAGCAGAAATTCTATATGGGACTGTAAATTTAGGGAATATATCTCATTCATCATCCTATTCTGTCCATCCAAGAGAAATTTTAAATTTCCAATGAATACTATAATTTCTGTAAGACTGAATATGCTGTGGTATTGACATATGCACTAGTCCTGTATTAGGAAAGGTATTTGTATCACCTAATAAATTATAACTTCTTACCTGGATCCTTAAACCACAGACACTAAGTGCACAGGCTAGATATTTTGCATCAAGGTATTCTTACAAACACATAGTCATTCTATTGATTTAGGTTGGAAAGGATGTCTGGAGGTCATCCAATCTAACCTTCTGCTCAGAGCAGGGCTAACTTCAAAGTTGAATCAGGTTTCTCAAGGACTTGCCCAGTTGTGTTTGGCAGATTTCCAAGGATGGAGTTCCCACAGCCTCTTCGGGCAGCTTGCTCTAATGCTTAACAACTCTCATGGGGAAGAAATTTTTCCCTAGAGTTCAATTAAAATTTCCCCAATTGTAATTCCTAAGAGTGTTGTCTCTTGCCTTTTTATTCTGTAACTCAGAGAAGAATCTTGCTCCGTCTCCTCTGGAACCATCTATTAATTATCAGAGAACTGCTATCATATCTCCCTGTCACCTTCCCTCTTGCTGGCTAAACAAACCCATTTCCCTCCGCCACTTTCACGCATCATGTGCTCCACCCTTCTAATAGTCTTTGCAACCATTTCCTGGATACTCTCCAGTCCCTTGGTATGTCTTTATTGGACTGGGTGGCCTCAAACTGAACGCAGTATCCCATGTTTGGCCTCACTAGTGTCAAATAAAGAGGACTAATCACTTTGTTCAGCCTTCTGGCTGCATCCTTGCTATATCCTTGCTTTGAATGACAGCCCCAACCTCCACCAAGTCAGATGCTACCTCCAATTTGATGTTCATGTCTATAGCTCAGGTTTTTCATATGTTTCAGTGTCTGGTTGTTTTCTGTCTTATGTTAATACAGATATTAATGAGTGTGCATTGGATCCTGACATTTGCTCCAATGGAATTTGTGAAAACTTACGTGGCAGCTATCGTTGTAACTGTAACAGTGGCTATGAGCCTGATCCTTCTGGAAGGAACTGCGTGGGTAAGTTGCTCTATTTATTTATCACTGTTGAATAATTAATAACTACATTGATGATAATTTGAATTGTTAGAACTTAGATTACAAGGAAGACATCTACTTTTTACAACTACAATGAAAACACTAAAAATCTCTGTTGAGTCCATTTTTCTCAGCAACTGCATAGCCAATATTTTTACTGGTATCTTTTTCTGTTACTTGGCGTTGCTTTTTTTTTAATGGTATTTGTCTGGGATGTGTAGGCAGGAGATACTGTTGTAGATTAGGAGTTATTTTTCTCAAAAGTATGGATCAGTTTGTGTTATATTTTATTGTACAAGAGAATCTAAAATATGTCATTTTCAAGGCTGGATGATAAAATGACAATTGCTGAAGGTCATAATTTTGCCTAATAAAATGTAACAGATGGCTATCATTACCATAATGAATGATACCTGATGGCCTATGTATACAATTTTTGCAGTATGGAGGAATTTTTGATGTCCCTGAGTTACACAAGTACAGCAGAATGCATTGCTGAAATGCCTTGGCTTTTAGAAGAAAGCTGTGATCCACACTTACGATTTCCGAAGTCCTGCCTGAACAGTGGGCTGAAGCGTAACAGATAGTCTTTTGTTTTTCAAAATATTTCTTTTCAGTCACCACCAGAATCACAGGAGTGATTCAATTAAGAAACTTTTAGATTTAGTCACTTTTAGTTTGGCTTAGATTTATACCAGGCTGTCATTGCAATTTCTATATAGATTTTCTGGAAGTGTTTGGCAATACCCAACAGAAGATACCTACATTATACATTTCACATTCTGTCTAGTTAATTTTATTATTCATGGTCATGTATGATCAACAAAACACAACATTTTTGGTAGGGAAAACCTGGACTATTAAGTGTGATATAATTTTAAAACCGAACATTCCTACCTTTTGATGCAAAGCAAACATAAAATGGTAAATGTGTTTCTTTTCATCTGCTTGAATTAAGAAATTTTGCAGCTCGTTACTTTCTAAAGGCCCTAAATATGACCTTTTGGCAGGAAATGCAATCCTAAAAAAAAAAACTGACAGGTTTTTGTTCGTTTGTTTGTTTGGTTGGTTGGTTTTGAAATACTTCACATAATATTCTTTTCCAAATTGATTTCATGGCAAGGAGTATCACTTGTCTAGTTACACATGCAATTATGTAACTGCTGGCATAGATATCTGTTTGTTTAATTACATAAATTAAAATGCAGTGTATTCACTGTGAGGATGCTTTTATTCTTAGTTAAAGAGTTTTTGCACAAAGCAATTTAATTGTGAACACTCAAATAAAGAGCGGAAAAGTTTTAACTGATACAGATTAAGAGTTGTCAAGAAATAAAAATCCTCATCAGACAGAATGCAGTTAGCACTTCTGTCAGCATCAAGTGTTTTTTGGTGCATGAGCTATATTGTTCTTTGTTTCACAGTGCGTGTCACAACAGGTGACTGCCCAAATCTGTAGTTTAACAGCGACACTCTAAGGAAATAACATATTTATCACACTGCTAATTTGGGTTAGAAGATTATATGACAACAAGCTCAAAACTGAAGTCTATTGCTCTTGAAAGCGTCAAATTCCAAATCCATCCTTCTTTATGTAGTTAAAATTAGATGAGGTTAGATTAAGGACCAGGTAGCTGAGGAGCTTCTTTGTGGCTACAAAACTTAAATTTCAGATTTATCATCTGGGGAAATTAAGACTTTATTGTCTGAATCTTAACAGAATTTATAAGCATATGTTCAAAAATCTGATGTACTTGTCAAAGCAGTAGCCTTTAGATTGTAATTATACTGCTTTCTTATTATTTCTCTTTATTTATAACTTAAACTCTCTAAAAAAGATAGTTGATTGAAGGGAACAATTTCAGCTACAGCTTTAAGTTTGGGAAATGAAGCAGTGAAAATTCAGGAGACACCCTGAAGCAGGATAAAGCATCAGGTTTATCTTTCTATAAACTTAAGATTGTGGCATGTGGTGGGGATTATAGGAAAGTAATTTAAATTATGATTTTTTTACCTTTTCTTTTTAAAAATAATATGAAAATGAAGATGTTTGATTGTTTTGTGTTAGCAATATTTAGTTAGTCTAGAAGAAGTTCAGGCAATGATGTTAATTGATGAGTTTTTCTTGTTCTGTATGCTTGGTGTCTTGTTCCTTTTTTTTTCCAAAAGTGGTGTGTATACGCATTCTTAAGATGTCTACCATACATCTGTAAAATTTAGATTTTAACACATATATTAATTTAGTGGATAACAAATTCAGGTTTTGTTGCCCATAAAAGAGGATTTAGAATAGTAATCTATCACATCCTTATCTACATACATTAAAAAAAAAAAAAAAAAAAGCTGTTTTCAAACCAAATAGACCTTAATAAAGTTGTAGTGGTAATAGTCATACAGTTGACAAAGCTCCCAAGGTCATTCCAGGAAAATGTAATTATCAATGAAAGACTAACTATGAACTGTTTATAAAGCCTGATACTGAAAAACTAAACGGAAAATAGAGTTTTTAGAAATAAGAATTAGATTTTTGAAAACAAGAATTGGGATTTTTTCTTAGTCATTGTAAATAACTGCACATCTGGCAACCTAATTGCTGCTGCAGAAAGCAAGAGGAACTAGCTGGGGAGACAAAGGTGTCTCGTGACATTTGCTCTTATTGGTATTAACTCGTCTTGTTACAGACATTGATGAATGTTCAGTGAATGGTCTGCTGTGTGATAACGGGCTCTGTCGAAACACCCCTGGAAGTTATAGCTGCACTTGTCCAAAGGGTTATGTGTTCAGCACCGAGACTGACACATGTGAAGGTGAGAAATCTGCAAGTGTGATTTTATTGCTTATTATATAACCTTGAAGCTAAATGATCAAAAAAGATTCAGTGATGACAAAAGCAAGATGAAAAGAAAGAACTAAGATACAGCATAAATCATTGCACTCCTCTTGGAATTTCTCTGCAGTGTTTTTTAAAGTGTTGGGTCTTGCTAGTGAATTTCTGTTCAAAGTAGTCAGTTCATTGTTCTATGAAAATATTTTCCTTTCTTTAGACAAGATATTTTGAAGTGGAAGTAAAGTCAAATGTATGCTTGCCTTTGATCACAGAGTGGGGAAATACAGTTTATCATTTAGCGAAATACATCAATTTTGATTACACAGTCTTCTTCGTTTTCTCTCTTCAGTCTATGTTGATAGTTAATTCTATATCAAATTCTGGTATTTGTGATGTTTTATGTGATGTTAATAGTTCCTGGATGTGTATATTAGTGGTTGATACTAAAATCGTCTTTTTTTTTTTTCAGTACATAATTTATAATCAAAATTGCTTTTCTATATTACTAACGGACACAGATGCTAGAGCAATGAAAATGTTACGCTGCAGAAACTAAACACAGAATCACAGAATGGTTGGGATTGGAAGGGATCTTGTCCATCTCCCCCGCTCAGACAGGGCCACCCAGAGCAGGTTGCCCATGACGGTGTCCTGAGAGCTTTTGAAGACCTCTGAGGACAGAGCTTTCACGAGTTCTCTTGGCAACCTGTGCCAGTGCTTGGTCAGCTGCACAGTAAAACAGTGTTTCCTGATGTGCAGGAGGAACCTCCTGTGTTCCATTTGGTGCCCATTGCCTCTTGTCCTGCCACAAGGCACCATCAAAAAGAGCCTGGTTCCCTCCTCTTTGCACGCTCATATTGGGTAGGTTTTATGCACGTTGATAAGATCTCCCCTGAGGCCTCTCTTCTCTAGGCTGTATAGTCCCAGCTCTCTCAGCCTCTCCTCACAGAAGAGGTGCTTCAGTCCCTTCATCATCTTTGTGGTGCTTTATCATTTGTGAATGTACTGAGGGTGCACTCTACCCCATCGTCCAGATCATTAATGAAGATGTTGAACAGGATTGGACCCAGCGTTCACCCCTCAGGTACACAACAAGTTTCTGGCCTCCAACTACACTTTACTTTATAGATCATCAACCCCTGGACTTGACCATTTAGACAGTTTTTGATCTACCTCACCATCTGCCCATTCAGCCCATACATCAGCAGCTCCTCTGTGAGGATCTTATGGTGGCAGTGTCAAAGGCCTTTCTGAAGTCCAGGTAGACTATATCCAGTGTTCCCTCCTCATTCATCAGGCTCGTCTTTTCCTTAGAGAAGCTTATCAGGTTGGTCAAGCATGACTTCCCCTTGGTGAATCTGTGAGTCCTGCTGATTTTCTTCTCCTTCATGTGCCTGGAAATGGTTTCCAGGAGTAGCTGCTTCATCACTTTTCCAGGAATTGAGGTGAGGCTGACTGGTCTGTAGTTCCCCAGGTCCTCCTTCTTGGCCTTCTTGAACATAGGAGTGACATTTGCTTTCCTCCAGTCTTCAGGCCCTTCCCCCAGTTGCCATGACTGACCAGATTATAGAGAGGGTCCTCACAATGACATCTGCCAGCTCCCTCAGCTCTTGTAGGTGCATCCCATCAGAGCCCATGGCCTTATGAATGGTCCAGTTTGCTTATGTTTTCCCCATCCTGACCCTTTTCTACCAAGGGTACACGTTCCTTGATCCAGCCTTTCCCCCTGGTTTCTGGGACCTGGGATTCCTGAAGGCTGTCCTTTCTGGTAACATCTAGCAAGTTTTAATGAGAATTTTTGGTTATAAAACAGTTTCAAGCAAGGCTCTGCAAAAGAGGAGTTGAAATAGAAACTTTTCTCTCTTTTTTTAATTAGTATTCAGAGCAAGAGTATTTTACTAGTTTTTTGTATTGTTTTTTATTTGGTTCCATAATCTATAAATCTCAATATTGTTACGATTAGCAAGTTTTTATAGGAAAATAGTCTTATGTTTGAGTGAGTGATAGGGAAGCTATATACCTTTTGGAGTATCTACTGTATGAACCAATATCATCTTCCATATTTATCTGAAGCAGTGGAAGGCATTAGTATCCTCAGCTGCTTGTTATTACTGGTCAGCCACAAGTTACTGCTACACAGCTAAGCAAACATACAGAATGGAAAGTGGAAGCGCTCTTTAATCTATTCTTGCTGTGTAAGATCAGTCAGGTTAACTTAAACCATTTCATTCGCAGTGTATGCTGGACTGCCTAACTTTACTCTGAAGTGGGTGAGGAAGGCCCATGTGCTCTTTGCCAGTTTTCAGCAGAGGAGTGGAAGCAAGCAGCATGGGGGCAATAGCATTTTTAATGTCTCCAACTGTTTGGAAAGTGAACATGTGTTTACACTAAAAACATCTAATGAAATGGTTTAAATTCTGGCAGTATCAAATCATTCACCTCTTCACCCCTTCTGTTCAAAAGGAATCATGTTCCTTTATATTTCAGTACATGTGTGTTTCACAGGCCACTTTTAAAAGTTAGAATTTCTTCTCTCCTTAACTGTTACAAATTCGTAGCACTTGCTCAGGTTAGGCCTCTTATACCCCCCCTGATTTATACCACACTGTGCTAAATTGTCTTAATGCTTAGTATCTATTCACAATGTTCAGGTGAGATTTTGTCTTCACAGTCTGTCTACAGGTTGCATTTCTATGTGTAAAAACATCTCAGTCACTCATCACGTGTTTTCCATCTGCATGTTTCTTAACAAATATCCTCCACAGAAAAAAACAGAATAGTAACGCAAAAGAAAATGTTAATTAACAAGATGGAAAGACCATCATCTTCAAAGCGTAACACTGACCAAAATATAGATGAATGAGACAGCAGAATGCAAATAACCCAGTACAATTATTGAAATAATAGTGTATCCAGATTTTCAAATGTAAAATTAAATTTGTATTTTAACAGCAATAGCAATAGTAATGGTCATAGAAATAGTAACAGAGAGGCTTAATCAACCAAAAAAAAATCAAATCGAGTCAAATTGACCAAAAAAAAAAAAGTGGATTCATGATTGCATTGAGACACAGCATCTATAGGAAAAAAGGGATCCAAAGGGATTTTCTATCTTCCGGAAATCCTTGTGACCATTCCAGTGTGCCTTCTCTTGTGCTAGCACACGTTTTGGGGATCACGATGTAGTGAATGACATCTGGGAGTTCACTATGTCCCTATTATTTTGGGGGAAGTAAGTGGGGAAGAGTGTGAGAGAGAGTTATTCTGGTGTGGAAATTAATTCACTGGTCCATTTGAATTAATAGTTCACTGAGGAGTGTGGGTGACTTCTTTAGATAGCATTGCTAGCTGATACTGTCTGCTAAACCATAATATCAAAAAATATTACAGTTAAGATAAAATAGAGTTTGCAGGAAAGTTCTAGTAGAAATCTGAATGGCAGACCTCTCTCTTCTTAATAGCATCTTAGCTCATTTTTATAAGAAATGTGAAAAAAGAAAATTACTTTTGGATTTTATCTAAAGGAGCTAGGGACATTCCCTAAATTAATCGTTTATGGGTCATGTCTGAAAATAGGAACAGGGAACTCATGATTTATTCAGACTAGCACGGTGTAGTGCTTTTGACAGTTGTCTCGTAATACACGTAATGAGACATTTCACAACTTGAGCCAGCCTGAACCGTAGGCAGAAAATGCAAACGTGCTTTACTTGAGCAGGTAGTTATGTAAATTAAAGTCAATGCTATTGTAAAAGGAGAATTCCCTAGTTGATCATTCAAGGTACATAAGTACAGCAGATCATGTTTCTGTTTGGTGGCTTTTTGATTAGCTGAGTTTGGAGAGAGGTTAATTAATGCATTTAATCTCTTGTTTCTTTTTTATGTGGAAATGTTCACAATACATTTTTTAGCTATTCATCTAAGGATCTATTTCCTTCATAAAGTATCAGTTCCTGTGCATCCTTTGGCTCTATTTCAAAATCCTGTATGTATACTGAACTCGGAGGAATGAGTGCATAAATGGGCATGAATGCAGGAATAAAATAATAGAACTTTTTATAAATGTAAAAAAAAAAATCCTACTTTCTCACTTTCTCATTTAAAAAGCAAAGCAAAACAAAACAAACACTAATGATTAACTACTAAAACTCCAGTTTTGTGAGAATAATTTCTTTTTGTTTGTTTTTTTGGCCATAGTTATTTTAGTGTAATCCAGCCTAAAATAATTTTAATTTTATATTGTCTGTGCTGCACATTCTGAAGGATTTTCAGTTTCTTTCAATAGTGTTATATACATGAAATCACACACATAGGTTATGAAGGATCTGTCATCTCCATCTTGAATATTTTAGTTAGACTGAAGTTTAGATTTAGCTGATCAGGCACAAAAAGATTCAGGAGTGGTTTGGCATAAAAGTGTCTATAAAACCTATTAAATGTATTACATTTTTTCTAATTTTGAGTGGGTTGGCAGTTTGAGGAATAAATTCATCTCTTTTTGTCCAAATTCTGTTTTCAAAGAAACACTAAGAAATTCAGTTTGGAGTTACAGGTTCACTAGTTGTAGAAGATTGCTGTAGCCAGAAGCTTTATATTATGCTCTGAAAATGCTCTGATGCTTATTACTCACTAGTATATTTTTAATTAGTATAAATGTCATCAGTAACTGTGAAAAAAACAACAAAACATACACTGCTTTCATTTGTAGTTCAACTGAAAATTTTCATCAATTTGTTGCGGGGAGTGGGGGAGTTGTTTAAGCTTTCAGAGTCTGTGAAAGTTGAGATTTTTACAGCAAGCTCTGTGGTTTAGATTGTGTTTCCAGTGACATAACTAGTTAAATGTAAACCAGATGTGCTTTGAAGTTTATTTCCAGGAATGTACAGTGAACTGTTTCAATTTTTGTTTCTGTGACATTTACAATGTACACTCACTCCACTTAAGAAAAAAATGTTTAAAAAAAAAAATCCCTGGTAAATATTTTCATACATTCGCTTTTTATTTTAAAATATAAAATTGTATTTTAAATCAAATAATTTTCTCACTTACTCTTTTTAAAGTTGCCATTTAATATTGTTAATAGAAGGTGCATGGAAAGAATTTTCAAGTTTGTTTACATTCTGCATATGACACTTTTTGTCCTGATTCAGCAATGCACTATTGGTGAAGTACATTCATCCTTTTATTTTTTTTCCTGAATGGTGGTTTTGGGGAGCAGTCAGTGCAATATTATAAACATGTTAATACATAAAATACTGAGCTTAGAGAAGTTCTTGGTTTGTTTTTAGTTTCTTTCTGTTCCATTTGTTTGTTCGTTTGTTTGTTTTTTGACATTGTGCTGAAGCACATCAAATGCAGAACTTAGCAAACTATATTTTCAGGTTTGGGGAGCCAGAGTACAGTAACAAGATCATTTTAGAAACAACCACAAATTCATGCCTCCAGATGTGCATATCCTAAAGCTGCAGTGAAGCAGTGAAAGCTGCTCTCCTTGTTCCTAACCCATAGAAAGAAATGCGATGGGATGAGCATTCCTTCATCTATACCAGGACAACGTGAAATGAGGAAGAGTGTAGTTCTGTGATAGAGCTTTTCTCACCTCTGATCTTAGTTACATGCTTTTGCCATTTTCATCCAGAAACTGGAAAGTGAATATTTGTCTGTGGGATCAGTAAGGAACTTACTGATCAGTAAGCATGGGTTACAGTCCCCATGGACCACAGTGGGTTACAGTACATGCTTACAGTCAGCATGGGTTTATGAAAGGCAGGTCCTGCTTGACGAACCTGATCTCCTTCTATGACAAAGTGATGCGCTTGGTGGATGAGGGAAAGGCTGTGGATGTGGTCTACCTTGACTTCAGTAAGGCTTTTGACACCGTTTCCCACAGCATTCTCCTCAAGAAAATGGCTGCTCATGGCTTGGACTGGCATACGCTTTGTTGGGTTAAAAACTGGCTGGATAGCCGGGCCCAAAGAGTTGTGGTGAATGGAGCCAAATCCAGTTGGAGGCCGGTCATTAGTGGTGTCCCCCAGGGCTCAGTACTAGGGCCAGTTCTCTTTAACATCTTTATCGATGATCTGGAAGAGGGGATCGAGCGCACTTTCAGTAAGTCTGCAGACAGCACCAAGTTAGGTGGATATGTCGATCTGCTTCCTGGTAGGAAGGCTCTGCAGGAGGATCTGGATAGGCTGGACCGATGGGCTGAGGCCAACTGTATGAAGTTCAACAAGGCCAAGTGCCGGGTCCTGCACCTGGGGCGCAACAACCCCAAGCAGAGCTACAGGCTGGGAGAGGAGTGGTTAGAAAGCTGCCTGGCAGAGAAGGACCTGGGAGTACTGGTTGATAGTCGGCTGAATATGAGCCAGCAGTGTGCTTAGGTGGCCAAGAAGGCCAACAGCATCCTGGCTTGTATAAGAAACAGTGTGGCCAGGAGGGCTAGGGAAGTGATTGTCCCCCTGTACTCAGCTCTGGTGAGGCCGCACCTCGAGTACTGTGTTCAGTTTTGGGCCCCTCGCTACAAGAAGGACATCGAGGTGCTTGAACGAGTCCAGAGAAGGGCAACGAAGCTGGTGAGGGGTCTGGAGAACAAGTCTTACGAGGAGCGGCTGAGGGAGCTGGGATTGTTCAGCCTGGAAAAGAGGAGGCTCAGGGGTGACCTTATAGCTCTCTGTAGGTACCTTAAAGGAGGCTGTAGCGAGGTGGGGGTTGGTCTATTCTCCCACGTGCCTGATGACAGGACGAGGGAGAATGGGCTAAAGTTGTGCCAGGGGAGGGTTAGGTTGGATATTAGGAGGAACTTCTTTACCGAAAGGGTTGTTAGGCATTGTAATAGGCTGCCCAGGGAAGTGGTTGTGTCACCATCCCTGGAGGTCTTTAAGAGACGTTTAGATTTAGAACTTAGTGATATGGTTTAGTGTAGGACTTGTTAGTGTTATGTCAGAGGTTGGACTAGATGATCTTGGAGGTCTCTTCCAATCTAGACAATTCTGTGATTCTGTGAACTTGTGCTTGCACTAGAGAGAGTTGGAAACAAAGGAAGGGTGAAATGGAAATGTCCCCTGTAGATGGCAGCAACCTGATAGACAGACTCAGTTGTATTGACATGGAATGTGTTCAATACAGGCTTCAGCGAGGGTTAAGATTAAATGCCCTGACTTTGCCTTGGAATGCACAGGCAGTTCTCCCAGTCTAGAAGGTGGTCAGCTCAGACAACAGATCTTCCTCTTCTTCCCCATTTTGCTCACCTAGCCATTCAGTTTGGTTCCTTTCGTCTCCTTCATCTTTTGCCAGAGAATGAAGAACATAATCCATGAAATCAGGAGAGCTGCTTCATTTCTCATAAAGTGCTGAACTTCAGATGTTTTGGCCCCTCCATCTCCATTTATTCACTTAGCTTTAGTTTTACTTTTTGGGATGTTGACTTTCAGCTATGGCCCTCAACTATTTTTTTCTTAGGTTTGGGTTTCTTGTTAACTCAGAAAACCCAAAGCAGAAGATTGCTTTTCCTACAATAAAATTGTATGTAAACATAACTTGCTAAGTATCAGGGAGAATTAAAGATAAGCATAGTAACCTGCTACATTTTACAATTATAAATGAGAATTATTTTAAGTTTCATGCATTTTTGATATTCTATATATGAGTGAAGTAGTGTTTTGGATAGTAGCACTTTCTGCTCAGTATAGTGCTTTGTCTTGCACATTGATGGTGTATGTGCAGACGTGTGTGGTTCAGCTGCCAACTTTTAAAAGCATATGACGCTTTCCATGAAAATCTCCTACTTTCAGCTGTAAATGTTTTTGGCAAACTTCAACCATTTTACCTATAAGTTTCTTCACTGTGTGTCTGACTCAGACAAAATTATAATTTTACCTTTAAAAATTTCAGACAAAATACTTTGTTTATTTCCAAGAATGACTAGCTACTGAAAAAATGTTAGTCTGTGCATTTAGATATGTGCAAAAGTTGTGACATTTTCTTTAAAAAGCTCTTGCTTCTCGGTATTACTGCAGCTTGAAATTTCTTAAATAGGCTTTCTATCAGGATAGTGCTTCTTTCCTCTGAAAATGTGCTCAAATTTGGCCAAGTTGTAAGACTTCTTTTGCATATGCTCTCTAGAGACATGTTCTATTTTTAGTGTGCAAAAGCTCCAAAGATTCTGTGTCACTGTTCATGCCTGGTCCAGCATGGGAACTTTTCTGAGTTGTACCTGAGCAGGTAAGAGTGCTGGACTGGTTAGAGAATCATACCTGCGTAAAAACAAAGACATAAATGTGGAGACCGATCAAAGATTCCTCTGTCCCAATGCTAATTATAGCAGAGCAAGTACACAACTTTACTTTCCAGAAATACTCTCCGATTTCTCAGCAATTGTGGTTCAGAAATAGGATCTTTACATTTAATAAACCATGGTGGATTTCTTTTCCATAACTTGTCCAGACTGCTATTGATTCGTGAATGCTTTGAGCAGCCTAGGGTAAGCATCTCCAATTCCTCTACTTGATGTGTAAAGGACTGTTTCTTTATTTGGCTACAAGCTAGCTTTGTGAGATGTCTTTTTGTTCTTGTACTGTAAGAGATAGTGAAAGTTTGATGATGTCTTTGACAGGGAGCAACTACACCTCTTTGATGTAGTTCACTTGTCCTTTCTTTCATTTCTATTTTCTCCTTTTTTTAAAGCTAGCCAAACTGCTGAAAGCAAGATGGCATATCAAAAGGAAGCAAAAGCATACCTTTCTCCAAAATCATTTGTATACTGAGAGCTATTCAGCATGTAGTGCATATTTAAGATGATGCCTCAGCATGATCTGTTTCTAATCGTGGGAACAGGATATGTGGTTTCTCTGTAAAAGCAGCAGACACTACCCTCTGCTACCAGGTATTGCTGGCTAGGGAAAGACAAGAAGACTGGGGAGGCAGGGAGCATACTCTGGATAATAAAACCTCAGGTAATAAAGTGTGAAGTGTATTTATGGGGAGGAGAAGGGATGCAGAGCAGATCAATGTTGGCAAGCTCTCCAGATTGCCAGCTGGGATACAGAGGTGCTCAGCAAGTGCTCTGTCGAAACTAACTGGCTGCGGTAGATCTATGGGATTACCTCCATGTTGCACTTCCCAGCCGATCAGGTTGGTATGTGACCTGTCCTTGCCCTGCGTGCTCGCCCATGGTGCTACACTCTGCCCGGTGAGCTGGCTTGGGCCTTGGTGGGCTAGGACTGAGCCTGAGATAACACAACCAACTGTATCTAAACAGGCTGCTTGCAGAGAAACTTGGAAGCTGTGCCTGGTGCCATATGGGACTACCAGCTCCAGAGGAGTAATGCAGGGCCAGCATTACTGTTAGGGGTTTACCAGCTCAGATATTGCTGCTTCAGTTAACCCAGTACAGGCAGCCCTTGAAACTGCAACACAGTCTTGATATTGTGAGGCCTCCTGGATCTCATGTCTGCATCTGTGTATGATGTACGAGTAAGCTGTGTAACTCACAAGGTTAGGAGTAGACTTCACTAACACAAGCTCTTTTGTTGTTCAAAAACCTTCTGGCATTCAAGGACAAGTTTTGCTATTTGCTCTTTGTAGTAGTAAGTAATTCCATTAAGTAAAGGGACAGTGAAAAGTGGGCCCTAAATTAGGTGCTTTCTTTGGGGATGAAGAGGGAGATCACAGTTTCATAAGTATATAGATTTCTGCATGTTTTCTATCTCTCTCTCCCCCTTTCTACTCCCCCCCCCCTTATTTTTATATGTATATATATACACATATATGTTTATATACATATGTCCTTTGGTGAGTATTCTAAACATATATCCATGAAGATACCTTCATGGAATCTTCCTTCAAGTCTAGTCAAATGTATAGTTGTATACATCTAGTATAAATCATAGCAAACCAAATATCAAATGATACATTTTTCACGATTTCTAAACAATGAGCAGGACATTCCAGTTTGCTTTGAAAATGATCTATGGTGCAATTAATATTACTGGTGCATAACTACATCCTGCATTAATTTATTCTTAATTTACATCATGCTATTTTTTTTTTGTATCAATATGACATTATTCCTCAAGCAATACTAACAAACATAACTATGCACTAAGAGCTTTATTTCTGGCCTGCCAAAGGAACTGTCTGGTTGGGTTAGAATGTATGGCTTGATTCAGGACCCAGATCAAAACAATTGAATTGGTTGAGTTCAGGAGGAAATAGTGGATATGCATCTGCAATTGTTCTTTGAAAGAATTTGCTAGTATTGGTTTAATCTTAAAACTGGTTTCACTTCAAATAAAAAATCAGTAAATAATACTGTCTGCAGGACTCCTATTCTTACATATGAACAGGCTCAAAAAACTCATGGGGGCAATAAATAGAAGTAGCTAGGGGGTAGAGGGAAGTACCATTTACACGATTCCTGTTTCAACTCCTATTTCTTGAATGCTTTCCAGAACTAGAGAATCGCAGCCAGCAATGGAATATTTTGATTCTGACAGGGTTTTCTTAATTCTTCCAAAACCTCATGGAGCCATAAATGACAGAAACAATAAAGCTGTTGTTTGTGCACAGCATGTTGTGGCTGGAAATGCATTGCTTACCATGATAAAGGAGTTGTGATTTCTCACAGGACAGTTATAATTTATGCTGGAAAACTTTATAGTCCAAGTTCTTCTAAGTTACTACTTTTGTAGAGAAGGGCCATTTAATTAACACTTTCAAAATATACACTTGTATACACATGTACATACATGCTAACTGCCTAACCATGCATCGTTTGCATGTCATGTTTTAAAAAGACAGGCAGACAGGAAGACAGACAGACAAAGAGAGAAAGAAAAGAGAAAAAAGCCAAATACACCAGGCAGTTTTGGCAAATCATGGCCCACAGCAGTATTTGTACTCTAGTATTTTCCAAAAGCACATCACAGTCTTAACAGTGTCTTTCCCTTCTGGATTATAGATATAAATGAATGTGAAAGCAGTCCGTGTGTCAATGGTGCCTGCAGGAACAATCTTGGTTCTTTCAATTGTGAATGTTCACCTGGCAGCAAACTCGACTCTACAGGACTGATATGCATTGGTGAGTCTTTCCTTCTTTTTTCCTTTTTGTTCTCCTGTTTTTCTTACTAATTTGAAACATATTGTTTTTATTGATTAATTAAGCAAGAAAATAATGTATTCTGCTCATTTTCCCTTTATAGCAGACTACATATCTTGTTGTGTAGGTAATACTAAACAAACCAATACTAATTTTCTTGTTTCCATGGAAGCAGAAGCAAGTTAAAAAGAGACATAGGTATAATGCATGTGTATGTCCAAACTATGGTGAAAGTGGTGAAAAGCAGATGTTCATTGGTGGGAGACAGTGGGGATGTCTTATTGTTAATAGGAATTTTTGTCATTCTCCTAAAAGACTTGATAGGAGTGAAAACAATAGATAATAAGCCTGATAGTTGAGAAATTGTACAGCAGAAAAGCCCATTCAGTTCCCTGGCCACTTTTAAATTTGAGCCAAGAAACTAAGTAAAACTGGAGGAACATCTACTCAAATAGTGATTTGAAAACACATGGCTTCTAGGATTCACACCATTTTTCATAAACTGCGAAGAGTGGCTTTCCAATCTGTCAGAAAACAATAATGGCTTTTGCTTTATAGCACAATCTTATACCTTCAGTCTTTCGTAGCAAGTTGATAAAGGAGAGTAAAATACATCTGAATTTATCAATATGCCTACTGCCCCTGAAGCAGAAACGTGATAATGTCTCTCTCTCCCTATGTATTTTATATATATATATAATTTACCATATTGTGACATATAATAATGTAACATAAATAATGTTAACATCCTTTTAGGATTCTATTGCATTGAAAAAAAGCAGAACATGGCACAGATTTTACTAGAGCTAGCAGCAACAGTTGTCTGCAAGATGTCATTGGCATTACTTCTGGAAGTCATTCATTAATGTTTTTTTTTTCCTTGTCTTTCCAAGAAGACTCAAAGGTTTGAACACATCTGCATTTCTCAGGTGCTCAAAAGCTGCCATTGTTTCATCTTATTAGTGTAACATAATTGGAGCCATTGTAGAATATGTGGGATAAGTTGGATTGGAGTGCTTTAATAAAGGGATGATGCTGTTTTTAAATGTTCTTTTTATTGTAAGATGCATTTGTTTGGTGTTCTTGTTTCAACTTTCTTGTCTTGCCAAGATTTTCATAAGACAGGAAATATAATGCAAAGAGTCAAGTTCCTATTTAATGTTGCTATCTGTCTATGCCTTAACATGTTTTTTAAGTGAGTTACTTTTGCACCTAAGCCTTCTCTTAGATGCCTTCCTTCTAGCCTTTCTCATAGATTTTTAGGGATACTGTCACCATCATTGGCCTGTACAGTTTAGTATTCTTTTTGTTCTTTTTCACATTTTGCTTATGCCTTGATGTGACCACAGTAATTTGTGCTTTTTTGTACTGCTTGTTTTAATTTTCATGTTCTGACATCCAAAGGTATTACAAGTTCATTAAGGACTTAATTATAATAGTTTTCTGGATTTACTTTGCAAATTGTTTCCATTGAATTGGTTGTCATGTGAGGTCCTATTTGGCTTGAGTAGTAGTGGCAAATAATGTAAAACAAACAAAATAAATAGTTGAACAGTCAGATTAAAAGTGAAGGATAGGAGCCACCCATACTATAAGCCTAATAGTTACTTTTCATGTTGATCAGCATTCCCACAGGAAGAGTTTTCAGTGCCACAGGTGAGAATATGTTAGGACAGAAGGGTCGGGATAGCTCACGTGAGAAGTACAGATTTGTACATGTAGAGTCCATTTATGTTTTTCTGTGTTGGCAAAATTTCCATTAGAATCAGTAGTGATTGAGAGAAGGGCAGACTAGGTTACTGAAAGGGGAGTGAGGTTATAGGCAGTTTCTGGTGTGAAAAACTTGCAAACATTCATTGAATGTAAGCTGTTTTAAATCTCCACAGTAGAGAAAGTTGTGTTTCTCCACTTGTATATTGACTATAATTGACATAATTTTTTAGCTGATTGTTCCTGTAAAGCATTATTGTAGCATCAGATATGAAAAGCTTACACCAGTACAGAAGCATATGTCTAGAATGGTGTTCTGGTTTGGGTATGTATTGTATTCTTCATAAGAATGATCAAACTAAGGTAGTGTCAGTTTGATTCTGACCTCTCTACAGTTTTGGTTTAGTTCCAAATTTGGTCTCATGTCAGAACCAAAATCACTCCCGTTTGTAAGGACATATTTTTCTTTCTTTCATGATGGCGATGAAAGCTTGAACTTAAAATTCACATAAATTTGCACATGACAACATAATTAGAAGAAAAAAACATTAACATTACAGCACTCTTAATTTTATTTTTACAACATCTTGTTCTCATGTGTTTGTTCCAATTGGCCTTATTGCTGATTTTCACCGTTCTCTTGTGGACTCAGATAATACCCAAGTTATGTGGCTGACGCATGTTCTTTACTTAGTTTGTGGACAGATAACTTCAGTCTGTCATTTCCTCTGGCTCCTTTGCATGGGCTGCTCAGCCTTAATGCTGAAGAACCAGGTGGCTTAAGCCATTTGCGTCCATATTGCTTGTAGAAATCCAGCATAGATGTAAGCCATTTGTCTCTCTCTGTGAGGTTCCCTGCATAAAAGAAAAATGACTTGCTCAAGTAATAGCAAGATTTCAAGTCACAACATTTGGCCTCATATTAGAGCTCCAACTTCCAGCAAATGAAAGTTGTTAGTTTAGCGTTTACATTAAAAGCATTCAACAAAAAAAGATGATGTATTATGCATTTCTTTTGCTTTCACACTGACAGTGTCTGCAGTATTAAGGCTGACATCCTGTAAGGAAGGGTAGAATTGGAACTGTTTTTGAAATACTTCTGTTGGTGGTACCAGTGCTGCATTTCTATTTTGGAAACTGCTCATGTAGTAGAGATACTGCAATTTGTGGTCTTTGAAATGTGCACTTAATAAATGCTTTTTATGCACATTTCAATATTTTTGGAATTCACACAGTGCACAACCCGTAGGCTGCCATCTGCCTGTAGTATGCGTATATTCTTCTTCAAGTCAGAATCAAAGAGTTGCAAGCAGCAGAAAGAATGCTTTGATGCTGGATAATAAATAATTTTTTCACCAAAGTAAAAGTCACAGTGACTGCCCTTTGTAAGTTTTGTCTGGACAAGAGAGGTTGTGTAAAATAAAGGAAATTAACTCATAGCCTGAAAAAAAATAAGACAAGCAGACTTTGGCAGCGTAGTATAGATGCAGCTGGTGTGAAGGAAGTCACCTGCTAATTTGTATAGTTTAAATCATTTTTGAGATACTGTTTTGACTTTTTCATCCTGTAATGTTGGCTACTAAAAATGAATAATATCTTGTTCAGAAATTTCTAGTGAATGAAGCAATGGAAGCATTTACATTTTGATAACATAAAGCAGAGACATCAATGTATGGCCAGTAAGCTAGATGTATCATGAAATAGCAGCTAAAAGGGCCTATTTTGTTCTCCCTGTGTTAGTCCCCTGTATTTGGGACATATGATGTGAAGATATTATGACCAACCCATGACTGGCCAAGGGCAGATCCAGGTAGCCACTTTGTAGCTTATGTCTTCCTTTGGTCTTTTGATGTTAACCCTAATCCTGACTGTCAGACAAAGGTGGAACAAGGCTTAGAAAAGATGACTTGCCCACGATCCTCAGCCCCTCATTGGTTCATGCACTTTTTTAAAGGTAGTATTCTGCCCTACATGTTTGAGACCAACATTAATCTAAATAATTGCACTCTTTTATAATTAAATGTGTATGAAGTACATTCTCCAGTTTCTAAAACTGGTTCCAGGCACATTCTTTAGCCATTTTTCTCCTGTTACATTACCCAAAGAAAAGTTGTGTTCTTGGTGGTCTAAGTAATTTTTTAATGACAGTTTTGTAGAAAAGTTCAAGTTGATTGAAAAAAAATAAGCTGGAGCGCGTTGCGCCTAAATATGAGGTATCAGTAATAATAATCCACAGCACCTAATAGATTGTCTGGCTTTTCGTATGTATATTACATGTAAATCTTAAAAGCCAATTCCTATTCATCTTGCATAAGTCATCTTGTTAAATTCATCTGTGCCACTTTCTTAGCTTTGAACTTTGAGTATGCACTTGCATGTAAACTCTGTCAAGGCTGATCTCCAAATCTGGGTTAGATATTTAAAGACTGTTTTTGCTATCCAGTGACAGGGATTGTGGTCTGCTTCATGGAATCATAGAATGGTTTGGCTTGGAAGGAACCTTAAAGATCTTGTAATTCCAACCCCCTTGACATGGGCAGGAACACCTCTCACCCACTAGACCAGGTTTCTCAAAGCCCCATCCAACCTGGCCTTGAACAATTCCAGGGATGGGGCATCCACAGATTCTCTGGGAGACCTGTGCCAGTGCCTCACCACACTCGGAGTAAAGAATTTCTTCCTTGTATCTAATCTAAACCTACCCTCTTTTAGTTTAAAGCCATTACCCCTTGTCCTATCACCATGCTCCCTGACAAAAAGTCCCTCCCCAGCTTTCCCGTAGGCCCCCTTTAGATACTGGAAGGCTGCTATAAGGTCTGCCCAGAGCCTTCTCTTCTCCAGACAGAACAACCCCAACTCCCTCAGCCTGTCTTCATAGGAGAGGTGCTCCAGCACTCTGATCATCCTCAAGACCCTTCTCTGGACTTGTTCTAATACATCCATGTCCTCCTTGTGCTGGGCGCTCCAGAGCTGAACTCAGGGCTCCAGGTGGGGTCTCACGAGAGCAGAGCAGAGGGGGACAATCACCTCCCCAGCCCTGCTGGCCATGCTGCTTTTGATGCAGCCAGGAATACAGTTGGCTTTCTGGGCTGCAAGCGCACACTGCTGGCTCACATTCAGTTTCTTGTCAACCAGCATCCCTGGGTCCTTTTCCTCAGGGCTGCTCTCAAACCATTTTCCACCCAGCCTCTATTTGTGCTGGGGATTGCCCTGGTCTAGATGCAGGACCTTGCCCTTGGCCTTGTTGAACCTCATGAAGTTTGCACAGGCCCACCTCTCAAGCCTGTCCAGGTCCCGTTGGAGGGGCTTCCTTCCCTCCAGCATGTTGACTGTACCACACATCCTGGTGTCATTGGCAAATTTGTTGAGGGTGCACTCGATCCCACTGTCCATGTCACCAACAAAGACGTTAAACAGCGCCGGTTCCAGTACCGACCCCTGAGGAACACCACTTGTCACGCATCTCCACCTGGACATTGACCCGTTGACCGCAACTATCTGAGTGTGACCATCCAGCCAATTCCTTACCCACCTAGTGGTCCATCCATTAAATCCATGTCTCTCCAATTTAGAGACAAGGATATCATAGGGGGCAGTGTCAAATGCTTTGCACAAGTCCAGGTAGAAGATGTCAGTTGCTTTTCCCCTGTCCACCAGTGCTGTAATCCCATCGCAGAAAGCCACCAGACTTTTTAGGCACAATCTGCCCTTAGTGAAGCCATGGTGGCTGTCCCTAGTCACCTCCTTATTTTCCATGTACCTTAATACAGTTTCCAGAAGGATCTGCTCCATGATCGTGCCAGGCACAGAGGTGAGACTGACTGGACTGTAGCTCCCCAGGTCCTCCTTTTTCTCTTTTAAAATGGGGGTTATGTTTTCCCTCTTCCAGTCAGTGGGAACTTCACCACACTGTCACAACTTTTCAAATATGGTGAATTCAAGAAATTTGATCTCATTTTAATATAAATGCATAAAAGTACTGAGTCAAGGTGCTGTACTTTCAAATGTATATACCCGATTTAGGATCTAATTGACATTTTGAAAAGTGGCTTGGGCTTTGAAAGCGTAGTTTTTTATACTTGAATATTTGGGTACCTAAAAGAGAATTTCAGAGAATTTCAGGCAGCATAGTTGACACCGGTGACCGAAAATCTCTCTTCTTCATGGCTGGTTAGCTGGAGAGCAGTCAGGAGGTGCTGCTTGTCTCAGTTGGGCATTTACTGGAATGGGTTTGCCCTGAGCAGGTCTCAGTTCACAGCCTGACAATCTAATTTGTGATTGAGGAGCTGGATGTGCTGTGACTGCATCCTCAGGAGCAGAGAGTGGAGTGTAAGCTAACAGACATAATCAAAGCCCTCCTAATGCACCGGGAGGACTGCACCTCTAAAACAATCTAGCACACTCCTGCCCCCCACACTTTTCTTTTTCTTTTCTTTCTGACAATCTTGAAGTTTCGTTGAGTGGGACAGAGGTAAGAGCACCCGGTGATTATAGCCCAGTGGTTCAAGCAGTCAGCTGGAAGGGGGAATCCCAGGTTACAATCTCTATTTGCTACTTGTGTATTTTAGAAATGAGCAGTCTCTAGATGAAACAAATAAATACAATTGCTGTAGTTGCTGGAGGACCTCAACTAGCTATAGGACCTGGACTATAAAATGCCTCAAGCGGTGCACTCTACCACTCATTTTTAGTGGTAGTGGTATTCATTTCCTCTGCTTCTAAAATAAAATACATACAAAATGACTCTGATGCAAAGACAGACTGTGCTTTCTTTGTACTCCATCTGCCAGTGGCATGAGAAGATGCCAGCTCTTTTTACTGTGACAGTTCCATTTTGTTTCTATTGCAGATAGCCTGAAGGGGACTTGCTGGCTTAACATCCAGGATAGTCGCTGTGAAGTCAACATCAATGGTGCTACACTGAAATCTGAATGCTGTGCTACCTTAGGAGCAGCTTGGGGCAGCCCATGTGAGCGCTGTGAATTAGGTATGCTGCTGTGCTTGCATATCCTGTGACTTTTGTGAGAAGAGCAAATGTAACACTAATAAATTCTCATCATCTTCTGTTAAAAAATAATAACAAGAAAACACTATGAAATGAGTTTGTTTTCTTCAGCATCACTTCTAATCTCCACCATCAGGTATTATTCTAATAACTTTGAAGCTACAAGGAAATAACATTTGAATTGATCTTTGAATAGCTATATATGTTTCTTCTCAACATGGACTGTGCATTGGGGTAGGTTGAATTAAAGACTATAATAGTAAAGTGAAATATCTGCTAAAAGTCTTGAGGGCTTTTTATTTTGTGGGCTGTTAACACTTGTTCCAGCTGTTTTCAACCACATAACTTATGTACAATTATTGATTGCAGAATAGTACTAGTATTAGATCACAGGGGTAGGGCTAGAGGTTGGAAGCAGGAATGCTAAATGCATGCTTGTTTTTATGGAATAAACACCGTGCCACACTCTCGCCATAAGATTTGAATAATGCCACTTGCAACTGAACCAGCCTTTATTTTTAAGTTGAAACAATAACTGTGGTCACATGTATCTCACCTAATAAGCATGGTGCAAACAAACAAGCTTTTGAGATGCAGTAGAGCATCAAGAAAAGATACTACTTTGAACTCCAGGAAGCAGCATGGTAAGGTGAGGGTGGTATAACTGATCAAAAACTAATCAATCTAGAGAGCCCATTAGTTCAGACTATGTTTGGCCATTTAATTTCCTAATCTCTAACTCACTTGATTCCAGCAAGCTTGCATATCTCTACAGCATGCTACATTTTACATACATATCCTAGAATAACATCTTTGCTGATATCCTTTATTAAGCTGTAGTGGAAACAAACAAACAAACAAAAACAAACAAACAAACAAACACTTCAGTGATAACTAGCATCACTAAAGCTTGAAATCTTTAGGGAACTTTATAAAAATTTACCTTTCAGTTACATCTGAGTGCAGAGATTAGTCTGATTCCTCAATTTCAGATTGAGGAAACCATGAGAAAAAAATATATAAGATTTAATTTCCCCAGCTATTATTTGTTATAAGTAACATGTATGAGTCCATAGTTTTCTTCATTGAGGCTAGATCACTCATCATGTTATGCAGTCAGAAAATATAGAAAAATTGCAAAGATACTTTTATTTTTAAATTACTTGCTCTTATATTTCTGTCATTCTAAAGCAGTGATATATCTTTTTTGGCTTGATTCCAGACACAGCTTGCTCAAGAGGATTTGCCAGAGTTAAGGGTGTTACCTGTGAAGGTAATGCTTTTGCTTCTTACTCAAGATGTCATTTTTTCCCCCTGGAAAACGGTATAAAAGAGGATTTATTTTGCTGTTCATTTTGCCAGGCATAATCATACTGATCTTAGATGAATGCCATCACAGTTACTGACTGTTGGGGACATAAAAGTTAACACTATTGGAGAATGTCAAAATGGTACAAAAAGGATGGAACTACTCCTTCAATTTATTTATTAGAAAATATTACTTATCCTAATACATTATGAATGAAAGTGTCATGCTTTCTTTCATATAGCTGAAGTTCTCAAAAAAGTTGTAGCTTTCTACTTGCTGGAGCTGGCATACAGTCTGAAATTTCTTTCACCCCTTCATTTACCAACAGATGTAAATGAGTGTGATGTTTTCCCGGGAGTTTGTCCCAATGGGCGATGTGTTAACAGCAGAGGTTCATTTCACTGCGAGTGCCCTGAAGGACTGACACTGGATGGAACAGGGCGAGTGTGTTTAGGTAAGACCACAGTCAACTCTGCTAACTTTTAGGCTCTGTATAAGAAATATCTGAAATAGGTCTCAAAAGAGTATGAAAGGATGTTTGATTTGTTTCTGTATTGCTGACTTTGTTAAATGTATGTCTTAGTTTTTGCCTGCTAAGACTTCAGATACCTGTGCCAGTTCAGGGAAGAGTTGTTAATCCCTAGAGGGAATGTGAATGTTTGTGTTATGATTTGTCTTGCCTTCAGTGCAGTCAATAGGTTTTGCTAGAGTGCTGCCCTTAACTGTGACTTCTGTTCCAAAACAGAAACATCTAACTCACTGGGAGCTAGACAATAAGCAGTTAGCTGTCCAACCAGAAGCTTATAATGCAGTGTGACTTCCTCTTTTCTCTCTTGCTATCTAGTCATGTTGTGAAAATGAGGTACTAGCTTGTAGCACAAACACTGGTGCAAATTGTTCTGTTTGTAAGAAAGCAAAATGGATGTAGATAAAAATAAGAGCTCATCTTCATTGTACAGAACTTAAATGTCTTCTACTGACAAAACATGATAGCTGTGAAGACAATGTTCTCTACAGGAAAGTTTTGAGGTATAAAAAGTACTGAACCCCTTATGCAAATTAAAGAATGCAAAAATATCCAGTAGCAAGTGTAGTTAGTTTTACTAGTCTGCTAAACGTTTTTGTTGTTGTTGGCAGAGAAAAAAGGAAAGAGCTAGAACTCAATTCCTGAGGTTGCAAGATAGGGAAAAAGAGCAAGAGAGACTTACCACAGTTCCTACACTACCACCAGGAAAGTGTATTCCCCTGGAAAACCCTTAACTTTTCTGTAACTTTTTTTCTAGAGCTGGGGAAGTGCGTGAATGAACATATAATAGTGCTTTTTACAATCACAGGTATTATAAAAAGTCACATTGCTACAAATTTTTGAAGCATCTGAATTATCGTAATAAAACAACAATATATATCAATGAATGTACTTGGTTTTCTTTTTCTTGCCTTTTTAATTGGAAATTCTATCCCCTTGCTCACTCTCTTAGGGAGCTTGTATTTTTTACATCTGAGAAGCTGTAAAATCCATATTCAGATACCACAAAATGTTTATATGGTTTTAAATAAGCCATACCTAGTAATTTAGAATTACATTTATCTATAAGATTATGGGGGGGGGGCGGGGGGGGGGGAGAAAGAAAGAAAAAAAGACTATTTATTGTGAGTTGTAATGTATTCTATAAAAGTGCATGTCTGTTTTAACTGAAATTAATTTGTACCACACACACCTTCTCCATCCAGGAATTCAGTGTTTTGCAGTACATCTGTTCAGATTGCTTTTTTGAAATCTTTAAAAATCAGTAGTCAGAAATGAAAAAGATACAGTCAGGGAACTGAATACTTAAAAGATTCTGGAATTCATGTTAATTTTTTTTTTACCTGTTTTAAGGACTATAAAAATATTATTACTTACAGCATTTGCTTTCTTTTAAGAAAACAGAACAATAGAACAAGTACAAATTTTCAGCCCTTGCTTCATGTCAGTCCAGAATTTGCCTGCTCTAATCCACGTTTTTTATTTGACCAGTGTTCTCTTTCCTCAAAGGAGATTCAAGTTTAAGCAAGCAATTTTCCTTTAATTGCACTATGCCTTACCAATAGCTGATACAAACAGCTACCAGGTTTTTTTTTTTTAATGTCAATGTAATGCTAGAAATATTTTTAAAAATAGAATTTTGAAAGGAAACAGATGTGTATAATCAGCATAAATATCTCATAGAAAAAAAGAAATAATTCAAAACCAAGTCTGCCAAGTTGCATGTGTGTATTTTTTAGTGCATAGCATAAGTAGTTTTGTTAGGTTTTCCTTCCTCTTTTTATTTTTTTTTCCTCAATAGTTAGCAAATCTGTTGCCTGTCACTGACATCCGTGGCCATCAACCCTGTACTACTTCTCAGTGAGAAATTTCATAAGGACAAGTGTGGATTTAGGTGTGGTTGACTGAGATAATGAAAGGTTGGAACAAGGGAGTCGTTTTCATGCAACACACAGGATTCATTTACCCTTAAAGCCATATTCCCTCTTCCTAATTTATTGAGAAGATGTCCCTTTATATTACAAGATATGTGCCTTCTCCTCTGCTACATAAGCACTGTGCTATATATTTCTCAAATATGTTTATTTCCTGCAGGGTCCACTACAGTGATTTCAATGAAAATAAGTATTTATTAGAAATACGTTTGCTGAATCTTTTGAAATGAAAATAAATATGATCCTGAAATAGAGTAGTTTACAGGAAAACATAAGTATTCTTTAAACAATTTCTAATTCTTATACTTGATTCTAAATTGTTTACCTTAAGATGTGCATAGGGTAAATTTATACTGTAAAACTGTATAACTCTGAAGGACTTGTATGGAAAATAATTCAGAAGCTCATCCATGTTATTTTTTAGATAATGCATTTTTACCAAAGCATTTTGTGCCAAGCATTTAAAATATCTGTTAGGTTTCCTGAAGCCTAACTTCCAGTCCAGTGTATGATATAAAAAATTAATGCTTACATTTATTCTGACAACACAGCTTGAATTCCAGTCCATCTAGGAAGATGTAGAATCACAGACATCTTCTCTAGCCCAGCTGTAATTGATACATTTCCCATTATTTGTATGTTGTAGAAACTAGCATTTAGATAAATACTTCTACTTTTATGTGCTGCAACAGAGATTCAGAAACTTACCAATAGCGATTTCAAATGGTTCAACACTGTGCAGAAGTGTAGCATCTTAAGCAGAAATCTGTCTCCCAGAAACTGACCCACTGTTATACACATGTACTCAAATAGCTGCTTCTGAAGAACTGAAAACCTAGCAAAGGGTAAAATTTCCCTTTTTTTTTTTTTTTTTAATGAGCAGATATCCGCATGGAGCAATGCTACTTGAAATGGGATGAAGATGAGTGCATTCAGTCTGTGCCTGGCAAGTTTCGTATGGATGCCTGCTGCTGCGCTGTGGGTGCTGCCTGGGGCTCCGACTGTGAGGAGTGTCCAAAGCCTGGCACAAAGGAATATGAGTCTCTGTGTCCCAGAGGTCCTGGCTTTTCCAACAGGGGAGATATTCTAACTGGCAGGCCATTTTATAAAGGTAAGGGTTCATTATTGTCTAACTGATCTAGAAGTGAATTATATGTACATCTTGGTGACTATTCTAAGGAAATGCCAGGATTTATATTTCGTATGTACTTGAGATGAGAAATATTATAAAGATGTTTGCCTTACAGAGCTGACAGTAAAGGTAGGGAACCTACCTCTGTTTGCATGATGTTCAAGAGTGTTATAGGAGTCTGCGAAGAAAAGATGCAAGGTCTCATTTTGGTAAGGACAAAAACGAAATGACTATGATAGGACTATGATAGGGAGAGGAGATCTCAATGATGAGAATAACAGAAAATACACACCTTTTTAACATTGTGCTTTGCAAAGAGTGAACTGAGGATGAGATGGAATTCTATGAAGTCAAGGAGTTAAAATGTGAACATAAAATATTACTGCAATTTGGTGAGGGTTCTCTGAACCACAGAATCACAGAAAGTTTGAGGTTGGAAGGGACCTCTGAAGATCATCTTGTCCAACCCCCTCGCAGAGCAGGATCCCCTCGAGGACATTGCACAGGATGGCATCCAGGGAGTTTTGAATATCTCCAGGGAAGGAGACTCCACAACCTCTCTGGGCAACCTCTTCCAGTGCTCTGTTACCCTCACAGTGAAGAAGTGACCCCTTATATTCAGCTGGAACTTCCTGTGCTTCAGTTTGTGCCCATTGCCTCCTGTCCTGTTGCTGGGCACAACTGAAAAGAGTATAGTTCCATCCTCTTGACACCCTTCCTTCAGATATTCATATACATTGATAAGATCTCCCCTCAGTCTTCTCTTTTCCAAGCTAAACAGGCCCAGCTCTCTCAGACTGTACTCATACGACAGGTGCTCCAGTCACCTAATCATCTTAGTAGCCCTTTTCTGGACTTGCTCCGGTAGTTCTATGTCCCTCTTGCACTGGGGAGCCCAGAACCGGACACAGGACTCCAGGTATGGCCTCACTAGCGCTGTATAGAGGGGGAGGATCACCTCCCTTGGCCTGCTGGCATCACTCTTCCGAATGTGCTCCAGAATACCACTGGCCTTCTTGGCCACAAGGGCACATTGCTGACTCGTGGTTAGCCTGCTGTCCACCAGGACTCCAAGGTCCCTCTCTGCAGAGCTTCTCTCCAGCAGGTCAGGCCCCATCCTGTACCGGTGCTAGGGGTTATTCTTCCCTAGGTGCAGGGAGGACCCAATACTGACCCCTGGGGGACAGACCCCCTAGCTACAGGCCTCCAGCTAGACTGCACCACTGCACAGCCCTCTGAGCTCTGCTATCCAGCCAATTGCCAATCCAACTCACAGTCCACTCATCTAGGCCACACTTCCTGAGCTTGTCTATGAGGAGGTTACGGGATACAGTGTCAAAAGCCTTGCTGAAGTCAAGGTAGACCACATCCACTGCTCTCCCCTCATCTACCCAGCTGGTCAACCAATCAAAGAAGAACAGCAGATTGGTCAAACATGATTTCCCATTGGTGAATCCATGCTGACTACTCCTGATCACTTTCTTATCCACCACATTTGTGGAGATGACCTCCAGGACGAGCTGCTCCATCACCTTTCCAGGGATGGAGGTGAGGCTGACTGACCTGTAGATATACAGACTGAAAAAGGATGGGTTCCTTCTGTGCTTTGCAGAGTTTTTTCACCAATTGGTTTTAATCACCAATTAAGTGATTAAAAGGGAAGGGTGTCTGATATTACACTCAAATTATGAGGGCGATGGAGCTGCAGTGATAAAGTAAAGTAAAAACATCTTGTCCATTTTTTCCTGTCTTTCGCTTCCACAGAGCACAGACAAAACATAAGAGGCTGGAAAACCTTAAGAAACAAGATATGAGATTATTTTAGATGACTGAAGTCTGAGAAGAACAGTAAATTTCTGTGTGTTCAGAAGCTGAGGTTATCCTGAAATGTTTTAATACTTGAACACAGTATTCTGAAACATTTGTCTTGAAAATATGTTGAGCTGTTTGAGAAAACTTTAACAGATTGGCGCTCTGTTTCACCATAAATAAGCTCCATTTTTCAAGTGTTACTATTCTAATTCAAAGCTCTCAACATTCAGTGGTGATTTGCTAAACAAGTATGGAATTCTATCCACCTCAAGATTTTTGTAAGATTTTGCTGCATGTTTCTGCTTTTGCACCATACTTTTTTAGTCCTCAAATAAGGATATTCATCCAGCAAGTTACAGAGTATAAGAAAAGCTCATTCAACTCTGTAAATCCCCTTGTGCACGTGCTTATGAGAGAGGTTGCAAGAATTTTAATAGCCTGTGTTATCCCAGCTGTCCAGGAAAATACATTTAGAAGAGGTGAAACATTTTGGTTGATATTCTACAAAAGAAAAGTTACCCTTTCCTAAACTGATCTTGAAATATCACTCAGTTAAAAACAAACAAACAAAACAAACAAACAAAAAAAAAAACAGATGATAATTACATCTCTTACAAGAAGGTTCAGCAAAACCATGAATATTCATTGTGTTAGCCAAGTAAAGAACATGATACATATTTGTGTCACAAGCAAAACAGTGTCAATGTGGGAAATTTCATTGAATTTAGTGGATTGCTGATAAACATAGACTTTTAATTACCGATTTGTGTATTGGAAAGCAAGGAAGGCATAAACAATTGAACAGGCAGGCAAACACCTTTTCTGCTTTTTTTCCAGGCTCAACTTCAGCCCAGCATTTCTCCTCCACTCTTCTTGGTGTCTGTCCCTCTGTTTTTATTGCAGGTTGCACTCAGTCCCAGACCCATAGGTGAGGCATTGGGCAGCAGGTCCTTGGGGATGGTTTCTCTCTTCCACCCCTTGTTGTTTGTTTACTGTTTTCTCTCGCTCTTCTTTCCTTCTTAAGCATTTCCTGTACCCCAGCCCTCAGGGTTGTCACTACTCCAGAGTGAATTGCCAAAACAGCCCATTGTCCCTTGACCTGGTATGGGTCACCTACAGGAACAGTCCCTTAGAGGTGTGACTACTCCAACATAGGTCTTCCATGGGCAACAGTCCCTCAAGGATGCCTCCTAGGACTTGGAGTACTGCCTTCCAGGAGTGCATCACAGCTGTGTCTCCAGCTATGTCCCCTCCTACTTGTCTCCTTGGTTTTATTTTTCCAAACTCCAGACCTGTAAAGGATGAGGCCATCCCTGCAGTACCCTGCTGCCCAAACCATGCCTTTTATGCTCAGTACAACTGGTAAGCAGGAAAAGGAAATTCCCATTCAATATACATTTATATATTAGTGTTTAAGAATGTTATTTTCTTTTTTTCTTTTTTTTTTTTTTCCATAGATATCAATGAATGCAAGGTATTCCCTGGTATGTGCATGAATGGTAAATGCAGGAATACAATCGGAAGTTTCAAATGTAGATGTAACAGTGGGTTTGCTTTAGATATGGAGGAAAGAAACTGTACAGGTAAGTCTTGCACTTTCCCCAGTTCTTAAAGGAACTTGTGATTGTTGCATATGTTGGTGATCTGGAAGCTCGATGTAATTAATTTCCTTCAATTTCTAAGAGCTTAATCTTTGTACAGAGTGGTCAACAGTGTTGTTTCCCTTTCAGGAAGTGATTCTCTATTAAATTGAACATTCTTCTGGTAAATGGACATTAGGAATCTGTTAAATTGGTGTTAAAGATGATCAAGTCATGCTCTGTCAGTACAATCTGAAAAATCTGGAAGAATCACCAGTGAAGCTAATTTCTAGTTCTTAACATATAGATTAACTTAATTTACAGTCTTTACTCTGTGGATGTTTTATTACTAAATGAACTGAGGGACTCCACTACAAATTAATTTTCATTTAGCTTTGATAGCCAAGCACACACAGAGGCACCCTTGCAATTCTGACATCAGTGCATTAACGCAAGAAGAGGCATGCATTTAATTTAAAAGTTTATTTACTGCCTGGACTGAAATAGAAGATAAGTGTGATAGTTTCCTGGTTATGAGAACCTGGATGCCTGCATTGTGGGTGGCTCTGAGCTGAAAATGAAGGAGGTTTTGTTTTACCACACAGGAGTCCATAAGTGAGTCTGACTAATACAAAGTGTGGGTGGTAAGGCATGTTAACTGAGGTTGGTCTGGATGTTAATGTTGCCCTAACTGGTGATTTCCTTGTTTTTATAGTGATTGCATTGATGAGAAATGCATTTAACTAACTTTATTTCTAAACTAACAAGAATTGGTCACAAAACTTCTCACTATGAAAGCTTCTTTGGGTTCTGTTTTTCACTGAAATTTTGTCCTGATGAAAATGTTCCACAGAAAAGCCACAGAGACCCAGGTTTTATTAAATAGAAGACTTTTATAATTTTAAATTAGCAACAAAATGTTTTATAAAGCCTGTAGAAAGCCAAGCACTCAGTGACATCCCAGATCCACCACATGGATTACCATCCCACACCTCCACACATCTGTGCACGAGAAATGAACTATCTTCTCCCAGTAGAAAACTGGCCATTGGGAGTAACAAGAGGCAGAAGAGATTCTTTCATGTAGTAAAAAAAGAACTGTTTAAAATCTTTTTTTTTTTTTCTTACAGTTTCTTCAGTTAAGCTTGCACTAGCTTTGTTTTCTGGAGCCACTTTAAGAAATAGTTCATTGTCCAGCTCACCACCTTACTGCAGACATGTTGATGCCTTTCTCTGCTCTTTTGTTCCTTGCTCCACAGACTTCTCAGATGACAGCACTAATTCTATGCCTTATTGCCTTGGACTAGTGTCTTCATTGTTTCAAATATTCTGTTATTTTTTATTCCCTGTGAATCCTTCATGTTTTCTTAATATGTAAAAAATTAATGACAAAATTATGAATTACTAGAGAATTGTATTCATAAAAAGCAATTTAATATCAATAGCGCTGTATGCATGGAGTCAAACGGTACCTCTATAATAATAACTCAGAATTTATTACAGTAGCATCCTTAGAAATGTACTTTAACATAGTTTAATCTACAGTTGAGAGCTCTAAAGGCATTACATTATGAATCTTCCACAAACTTTTTCACATAATCCGATTCTTTTAAATATTAAAATCAATTTCATTTCTCTATCACTTTATGTACTACGTATAATTTCTGTAGAATTCATTTATAATGTCCAAGTCTTAACTTCTGTGAAAGCAAGGATTACCTTAAACTCTTTTTGATTTTTCTACATTTCCATTTACTGTAAAACAGACATTGATGAATGCCGGATCTCCCCAGACTTATGTGGAAGTGGAACTTGTGTCAACACTCCTGGAAGCTTTGAGTGCGAGTGCTTTGATGGTTATGAAAGTGGGTTTATGATGATGAAGAACTGTATGGGTAAGTGTTGCCAGGATGAGCTGGAGACCTTCCATTTGCTGTACTCTGTACTATACTAGTTCTACTCCACTGAACACTTCATATGTATAATTATTGTGACTTCTTGAAAAAAATGATCGATGTCCAATATATAGGACAGATAACTGATTTGCGTATATAGCTTCGCACATTCTTTTTGCTGATTACATTCACACATTCCTGTATAGCTAATTGAGATTGTCAGGAACTATTCATGTAGTTTAACAGTGGCTCATGAGGTATTGAAACATTTAATGCATCTAAGAACAGAACGCTGAAGTTTCAAGGGCAACGTGATTCATGTTTCCTTGATTCTTTTAGGACTTAAGAAATTCTGAGACCACTTTGTGAAAAAAAGCCCCACATATTTTTAAATTGTTTAAAGTCATAAGAATAGGTACTGAGACACCAAAAGTTACTAGCCACCTTAAAAAAATCTGGAGTTGACATTATGGAGTACTTCTGCATACACCATGGAAATGGAAAGTCTGAAATCTTTATCTTGGTAGAATACTCTTAACCTTATTTTAGATGTTCAGTTTTATTATTTTGACTAAATCCTAACTTTTTTAGTTCTGTTATGCAAATATGTCTTTGAAAGGGACAAATTGTTTAAGCTCTATTCAAAGGCTGCTGAAACAGAATCACAGTTCCTCTCATTGAGGTTGGAAGACCTCTGGAGGTCATCCGGTCCAACCCGTGCTCAGTGCAGGATAAACTACAGCAAGGACCATGCACAGTTCAATACTGGAAATCTCCAAGGACAGATATTGTACAGCCTCTCTCAGAGACTTGTTCAAGTGCCAGAGCTTTCTCTCACTAAAAACATTCCTTTCCATGTTTGAATACAATTTCCCATGCTTCAGTTTTGTACCCATTTGTCTCTCATTTTGTCACTGGACACCACTCAGAAGGTGACTTTCTTCTTTACCTTCCCCAGAAGATATTTATACACATTGATAGACCCCCTGAGCCTTCTTTTTCCCATGCTAACGTTCACATGTTCACTCTCTAAGCTTTTCTTTGCATGTCGGAACCCTCAACCTCTAGGTCTTCTCTATGATCTTTAATGAGACTTTAACCAGTACGTCCATGTACTGAGGAGCCCAGAACTGAATGTAGCACTCCAGATGTAGTCTTTTCGGTGTTGAGGGTGATGTTCACCCCCCTCCAACCTGCTTGTGGTGCACTTCCTAATGCAGCCCAGGATGCTGTTGACCTTCACTGCAAAGGGCACATTGCTGGATCATGTTAAGTTTGTTCCCTGGGATCCCCAGGTCCTTTTCTGCAAACCTACTTTCCAGTTGGTCAGTCCCCAGGCTGTGCTGTTGCATCTGTTTATTCCTCCCCAGGGGCATCACTATTTGTTGATGAGAGTTTCCCAGTTGCTTATTTCTCCAGCCTCGCAAGGTCCAATTGAATGGCAGCACAACCATCTGGTACATTAACCAGTCTTTCTTCCGTCACCTGCCAACTTGCCGAGGGTGCATTCTGACCCATCATCTAGATCATTAACGAAGATGATTAACAGTATTTGTCCCATTATTGACCCCTGAGGTATACCACTAGCAACCAGTGTCTAGCTGGACTTTGTGACGCTGATTACAACCCTTTGAACATGGCAGTTCAGCCAGTTTTAAGTCCACTCCACTGTGCCCTCATCTAGATCATACTTTATCAGTTTGTCTGCCAGGGTCTTAGGGAATACAGTGTCAAATGCCTTTCTAAAGTCAAAATGAAAGGCATTCACCGCTCTCTTATTTGCTGATCTAGACATTTCATTGAAGAATACTGTCAGGTTGGTCAGTTTTGATTTTCCCTTCGAATCTCTGTTAACCCACTTTCATGTAATTCATATGTTGGAAAATGGCTTCCAGGATTCTTTGCTCTATCACCTTCCCAGAGATGGAAGTGAGGCTGAATGGTCTGGATCCTCTTTCTTGCCCGTTTTGAAGACTAGATTAATATTCACTTTCCTCCCATCCCAAAGATCGTCACCTAATTGCCATGACCTTTCAAAGATGATCTGTAGTGGCCTCACAGTGCCATCAGTCGGCTCCCTTTGCACTCATGCGTACAACTCATGAGGTTCCATGGCCCCATTGTTTAAATGTTCCTTAACTTGACCTCTGTGACTGAGGAGTGAGTCTTCCTTGTTCCAGACTTTTCCACTGATTTTAGGTCTCGAATTGCTGAAAGCAAATGTTACCAGTGAAGATTTATGCAAAGACAGTATTGAATATCTTGTCTTCTTCCAGGCATCCTAGGTCACCAGTTCCATTCAGCACTGGGCCCATATTTTCCCTCATCTTCCTTTTGCTGATGCTCTGCATCTGAAAGACTTTCTTGTTGCCCTTTACATCCCTTGCCAAGGTCACATCCTGGTGGCATCCCTGCATACTCAAACAGTGCTTCAGTATTCCTCCTGGGTTGTCTATCCCTGCTTTTGTGTATTTTATGCTTCATTTTTATGTTTGAGTACTGTCAGGAGCATTCTGTGCTCCTTGATTGAACTCAAATATGTGGTTCTGTGGCCTCCATGCAGGCCTCCTGTCACCTTTCACTGATTTCCTGTACATTATGATGCTTGAAACCACAGTCATCAAAATATCATTGCCTGAATCACGGAAAAAGATAACAAGGAAGCTAAACTGTGGAAACCTTCAGGAGAGACAGACACTCTCTACAAATGCAGAGAATGAATACTGTTTGGTTTCTGTAAGTCAGAGGCAAGGATGCAAGATGTCAGATAAACACACAGAGAGTGAGGAAATAAGAAGAGAAATGACTTCTTGAAGGCCTTTTGCAGAAACTAAGAAAAGGAAGGAATGCTGAATGAAAACATTTTGGAGCTTTGAGAATTAGCCAAGCAAGAGTCTATCAAAAGAGAAATTGGATTCTATCATCAGCCAGTTTATCTCCTTATGTGAATAACCTGCTAAACCCTATGATGTCTTGGCTAATTTCTTAGGCGAATGAAATAAAAACACTAGTCTATTTATTTGAATAAAAGTCTTTTTTTTTCAAGGGTAGCTAGTCATGCTTCCTGGGAGACCAAAAGTCTGAGTGCATCCTGCACCTTGAAGGTCCATTGTTCATATTTCTTTCCATATCTATAGCATTAGCTGTTTTTTTCAGATTCATGAGTCAAATATTCAGTTTTACATTGTACGTTGTAACATGTCTATTTCTCAGCCACATATCTACATACACAGCAGTTAGCAAGCTATCAATCCTTTTACAATCAGAGAATCATCTAGGTTGGAAGAGACCTCCAAGATCACCTAGTCCAACCTCTGACATAACACTAACAAGTCCTTCACTAAACCACTAAACCATATCACTAAGCTCTGCATCTAAATGTCTTTTAAAGACCTCCAGGGATGGTGACTCAACCACTTCCCTGGGCAGCCTGTTCCAATGTCTAACAACTCTTTCAGTAAAGAAGTTCTTCCTAATAACCAACCTAAACCTCCCCTGGCGCAACTTTAGCCCATTCCCTCTCATCCTGTCATCAGGCACGTGGGAGAATAGACCAACCCCTACCTCTCTACAGCCTCCTTTAAGGTACCTGTAGAGAGCGATAAGGTCACCCCTGAGCCTTCTCTTCTCCAGGCTGAACAGCCCCAGCTCCCTCAGCCGCTCCTCGTAAGACTTGTTCTCCAGACCCCTCACCAGCTTTGTTGTGCTTCTCTGGACTCACTTGAGCACCTCAATGTCCTTCTTGTAGCGAGGGGCCCAAAACTTAACACAGTACTCGAAGTGCGGCCTCACCAGAGCTGAGTACAGGGGGACAATCACTTCCCTAGCCCTCCTGGCCACACTGTTTCTTATACAAGCCAGGATGCTGTTGGCCTTCTTGGCCACCTGAGCACACTGCTGGCTCGTATTCAGCCAACTATCAACCAGTACTCCCAGGTCCTTCTCTGCCAGGCAGATTTCTAACCACTCCTCTCCCAGCCTGTAGCGCTGCTTGGGGTTGTTGTGCCCCAAGTGCAGGGCCCGGCACTTGGCCTTGTTGAACTTCATACAGTTGGCCTCAGCCCATCGGTCCAGCCTATCCAGATCCTCCTGCAGAGCCTTCCTACCCTCAAGCAGATCGACACATGCACCTACCTAACTTGGTGTTGTCTGCAAACTTACTGAAAGTGCACTCGATCCCCTCATCCAGATCACTGATAAAGATGTTAAAGAGAACTGGCCCTAGTACTGAGCCCTGGGGGACTCCACTAGTGACCGGCCTCCAACTGGATTTAACTCCATTCACCACAACTCTTTAGGTCCGGCTACCCAGCCAGTTTCTAACCCAACAAAGCGTATGCCAGTCCAAGCCATGAGCAGCCATTTTCTTGAGGAGAATGCTGTGGGAAACGGTGTCAAAAGCCTTACTGAAGTCAAGGTAGACCACATCCACAGCCTTTCCCTCATCCACCAAGTGCGTCACTTTGTCATAGAAGGAGATCGCGTTCGTCAAGCAGGACCTGCCTTTCATAAACCCATGCTGACTGGGCCTGATCGCCTGCTTGCCATGCAAGTGCCGCGTGATGACACTCAAGATAATCTGCTCCATGAGCTTCCCTGGCACTGAGGTCAAACTAACAGGCCTATAGTTTCCCGGGTCTACCTTCCGGCCCTTCTTGTAGATGGGCGTCACGTTTGCTAGCTGCCAGTCGACTGGGACCTCCCCTGATAGCCAGGACTGCTGATAAATGATGGAAAGTTTCTTGGCCAGTTCTTCGGCCAGTTCTCTCAGTACCCTCGCATGGATCCCATCCGGCCCCATCGACTTGCGTACATCTAAGTGCTGTAGCAGGTCACCAACCTTTTCCTCGTGGATTGTGAGGGCCACGTCCTGCTCCACATCCTCTTCCACCAGCTGGTACTGGGTATCTAGAGAACAACTGGTCTTGCCGCTAAAGACTGAGGCAAAGAAGGCATTAAGCACCTCAGCCTTTTCCTCATTTCTCCTCACTAAGTTTCCCCCCGCATCCAGTAAAGGATGGAGATTCTCCTTAGTCCTCCTTTTCGTGTTAATGTATCTATAAAAACATTTTATGTTGTCTTTACTTTACTATCCTTTTAGTTACAAGTTTACATGCATGTCCCCATTAACTGCAATCCATGTACAGTAATTTCAGTGCATGCCTAAAATGGGTGTCTGGTTAAATTTAGTAGAAAACTTTTTTGAAAATTGCAACAGAATGTTAATACATTGTTCAAAATGATGACCATCCAAACAGATTCTGTCTTTTCTTGTTTCAGGTTTCTCTTAGAGTACTTAATTTTGAATGATACATTTATCTTATTTTCTTGGAAAAAAAAAAAAAAGCCCAACTTATTTTAGAGTTCAGTAACTTAAAGGACTTTTTTTTTGCACTGTTACATAGAATGAGGAAAGGAGGAGCACTGCTTCAATGAAAACTTCTTTTTATTTGTAACCTTCAGATTTTGTCACTTCCAGGCGCTGAGAACTGCTTTTCCCTTTGTTGCTCCTTAGTAATGATTTTATACTTTCTTGCCATGGTTTCTTTTCAGATATTGATGAATGTGAACGCAATCCTCTGCTGTGTAGAGGTGGCACTTGTGTGAACACAGAAGGGAGTTTTCAGTGTGACTGTCCTGTGGGACATGAGCTGTCACCATCACATGAGGAATGCATTGGTGAGTTTCAACTAAGGATAGCAGTCTTCACCTCTCTATGAAGAGCAGTCATTTCTGCTATGAAAACTTTTTGTCACTGGCAAGGATGTGGCCTTAGGAATATCTCAAACAAATTCATGTTCCTTCTTTGAATACCTTCAAATAAAATAAATACCTTCAAATTAAATCCTTATAGCAGATCCTGTAAAATCTCCAGTGCCCTCAGCACTTTTGGCTTCAAAGAGGAGTTTTTTAGCAGGACTCTAGGGGTTATTAAGCAGCTCAAAGGACTGTACCACTCATGTTGGCCATTTTCAATTAAGAGGCATAAAAGCATAAAGTGAACTTCATTCCTACAATCACAAAGAAGTGTTTCTGTCCCACAGTGAAATGCAGTTCTCCTTTTTGCACATAATTCAATACTGAAGCAGTAAAAGAAAAATAAAAATGAAAAAGCCATAAATCATATTACCTTTTTGTCTTCTGTGTTTGATGAATAGTCACTGCAAGAGTTGGCTTAAACCAGCAGATTGGAGTACCATGGACTTTATGAGGGGGTCTGCTACAGTTAATGTTCACAGAACAAAACGAAGAAAATAAACATTTGGTTACTGTTTCAGACATACTATTTAGGGTCCATACCTTGAACGGGAATGTATTAAGAGCCAGAAACTGAAAGTGTCTGAAATCCAGTGGTTTAAAATGTATTCCTTACCCCCTTTCTCTGACTAAGAAGTAATTGATATAAATGATTCTTTTCCAGATGTAAATGAATGCTCACTAAGCGACAATCTCTGCAGAAATGGCAAATGTGTGAACATGATTGGAACATACCAGTGTTCCTGTAACTCTGGATACCAGGCCACTTCCGACAGACAAGGCTGCGTAGGCAAGTGCTCTATTCCTTAACCTATGTATTCATACTTAAGCGTGTATTGTTTCATATGGCTTTACTTCTATTTCATGCAGAGCCATCTTCTCATTTTTTGCTATTAAGTATATCATGAACTATTGTGGACATTTCACCTGAAGAGTATTAAGAAAGTGTAATACCATTGCTGTACTGAACTCTGAAGAATGCTTTGGGAAAATAATACTCTTATGGTGCTACTCCATTAAAATCACAAGCTTGAGTGTGAAACAATGAGAAAATATTGCTAAGTTTCTTAATTGAGCAAGAACAGCCCAAGTTTTTCTTCCACTTACTGTATAAATTTCTAAAAATCCTACACTTGTAGTAATACTGAACTATGTATTTTTCAACACATTGGCAATGAGAGCAGAGGGACTGAGATTTTGTTGTTGTTGTTGCTTTTGCTTATTTTTTGCAAAAACATAAATTTGTGCTGCATGTCAAGCTTACATTAAACTTCAGTTTCTTAGGGCTTTTCTTTCTTTTTCTTTCCACCTGTTGTCTTTTGCACTTTTTTTTAAACCTATATCCTTAATAATATATGTGAATATAAATAACTTAAAAGTAGTCACTTGCTCCCATAGATGAAAATGCAGTTGAAAGAGGGAAGGAAGGCTGAACAAAATCTAAATCAAGAGAGTGTAGTGTGAGAATGAAAACTCAAGATCATCACCAGCAAACTGCTTCATCTCTTAAGTAAAATGACAAGAGAAGGTGACTTCTCCTTATAAAAGTAGACTTACTGTAACTTATGTTGCTTCCCCAGATATTGATGAATGTATGATAATGAATGGAGGCTGCGACACCCACTGCACTAACTCAGAAGGCAGCTACGAATGTAGCTGCAGTGATGGCTATGCTCTAATGCCAGATGTCAGGACATGTGCAGGTAGTTTTTAATATCTTTATGGGTTTTCATTAAAAATAGATTGAAAGTTCCAGCATGGTGCCTTTCAGCCAATCTGAATATGGTATTCTGTTAGCCAGTCTGTACCAGTGTGACAGAGTTATTTTCTGCTTTTATTTCAGATATTGACGAATGTGAAAACAATCCAGATATCTGTGATGGTGGGCAATGTACTAATATTCCAGGGGAGTATCGCTGTCTCTGTTATGATGGATTTATGGCGTCTATGGACATGAAAACTTGCATTGGTAAGTAGCTCTACAAACCAAAGGTAATGAGAGTCTAAAAGTTGTACAGCTAATGCTTTGGAGTCTTTGAAGGGATAATGAATACTTGAAGGCATGTTATAGAACTATGTATGTAATTTTAAAAAAAACAAAAGATCTATTGATCTTTCTTGCTACAGTATAAATGATAGGAAGTGTAGCAGAAAATTTGAAAAGTCCATATGCATAAATAAACTCCTGTAATTCCAAAAATAGGATTGATATAATTGTAATAGTAGGATTTGCCTATAACATCACTATAGAGAAGAGAATGTTTGGGTGCCCCAGCATTTTCTTCTGTCTCTTGTAAATGTTTTAGTTTATCCTCTCAACTACATTAAATTACTATGAGTGATTATGAAGGAAATCAAAATAAAAATATTTCTTCAGATTAAACTAACTTGTTTAGTTAGTTCTACTGTTTATACAAAACCCTAACCTTTTACATTTAATGTTTTGTATACACTATACTTTAAGGTGGTT
Organism: Anser brachyrhynchus; assembly: GCF_964034855.1. Classification (NCBI taxonomy): domain Eukaryota; kingdom Metazoa; phylum Chordata; class Aves; order Anseriformes; family Anatidae; genus Anser; species Anser brachyrhynchus. The sequence goes on from NC_137697.1 coordinate 44,759,569, forward strand.
TGGGTTATATTAATAAAATTATATTTTGTGAACATCTGTCAAATAAACCTTTCATTACTCATTTTATACGTGTGCACACTGAGAAGAAACTAATCATATGTAGTGATGAATAAAGGTGTCATAGAATCATAGAATATCTCTAGTTGGAATGGACAAGGATCATCAAGTCCAACTCATGACTCTGCACAGGACCACCCAAAAATCAAACCACACATCTGAGAGCATTGTCCAAATGCTTCCTGAACTCTGGCAGGCTCAGTGCTGTGACCACTTCCTTGGGAAGCCTAATCCAGTGCCTGACCACCCTCTGGGTGCAGAACCTTTCCCTAACACCCAGCCTGACCCTCCCCTGTCCCAGCTCCATGCTGTTCCCTCGGGTCCTGTTGCTGTCCCCAGAGAGCAGAGCTCAGCGCCTGCCCCTCCGCTCCCCTCGTGAGGGAGCTGCAGGCCGCCATGAGGCCTCCCCTCAGCCTGCTCTGCTCTGGGCTGAGCAAACCAAGGGACTTCAGCCACTCCTCAGATGTCTTTCCCTCTAGACTCTTCACTATCTTTGTCACTCTCCTTTGAATGCTCCCTAAAAGTTTTATATTTTTCTTATATTGTGGTGCACGCAACAGCACACAGTGCTCAAGGTGAGGCTGCACCGGTGCAGAGCAGAGCGGGACAATCCCTTCCCTCAACTGGCTAGCTGTGCTGTGCTTGATGCATCTCAGAATACAGTTGGCCCATTTGGCTGCCATGGCCCACTGTTAACTCATATTCTACTTGCCATTGACCAGAACCCCCAGGTACCTTTCCCCTGGGCTGCTCTCCAGCCTCTCGTCCCTCAGTCTGTATGTACACCCAGGGCTGCCCCTTCCCGGGTGCAGAATCCAGCACTTGCTCTTGTTAAACTTCATGTGGGTTGGTGATGGCCCAGCTCTCTAATTTGTCAAGATCTCTCTGCAAGGCCTCTCCACCCTTGAGGGAGTCAAATGGCTCCTCCTCATGTGCTTCTGGTATTTTCACCTCAACAACAATATTCCAAAAAGACAAAGTATGCTGTTAGGTGTTGTTAGATGTTGTTAGTAATTTTTAAGTAATAATGAATTTATGTGCATTTACAGATGTAAATGAATGTGATTTGAATTCCAACATCTGTATGTTTGGGGAGTGTGAAAACACTAAAGGTTCATTCATTTGTCACTGCCAGCTAGGATATTCGGTCAAGAAAGGAACCACCGGTTGCACAGGTAAAGCAAATTTCTGGCATATGTGTTACAGTGTGTAACACATCTTGATTGGCTTTCAGGTAAAATAAATGCACAAGTGTTCATGCACAAGTGTTCACACACAAGTGAGAGGCTGTAATTTCTACCATTATGTAGTAAATGTAGGAGTCTACCTATATTACATGTATCAGCATGTATTCAGGAATTTGAAAAGGTTTGCTCTTTGACCAATATCAATATGATATAAGAGACCTCATACGTGACTGCGGTTTTAAAGGCAAAACTTTTTCTGCTATAGACTGGAGGAATATCTAGTACCAAATAGAGCCTGGCTAGGTATGGCTGCATCTGTGGTAGAAGTATTTAATCTGTACCCATTTGTCATGCATACTGAAAGTATGAACTCATCTGTCAACTACAGCTGTGAGAAATGACCCAGGAGTCTAAGAAAAGGTCAAAAGGGAAAAAAAAATAGAAAAAAAGAAGGAAAAAAATAGTGATGGTGTAAGAAGAAAAGTATATGCCTTCCTTCAATCCATGCTAACAAATTTTAAAGAATCATAGTAATTCAGTTTCAAACTGTACAAATTCCCATGCTAATTGGCATGTTTCCTTCTGCAGGCTGGGTCTACTCTGTTCTTCTTCTTCTTCTAGGGGGAAGCTAAGGTCATCCAAGATGACTCTTCTTGGAAGGTTGATGGAATTCCTCCTGTAATTTCATATTTAAGAATTTGTTTTATAGTTTCAAAAATCTTGGACAAGTCATTTCTATAACTGAAATGTGCCCACACAATCAAGGGTGTCGACCCTTTTTAGGCATATCGGCATACTTGTCTGTAAGACAGCTTTAATTTCACACTGAAAAGCAACTGTAGGAAATCAAACTAATTTTACCATGTTTACTAACAAAGAATGTTATGAAAACATAATGAAAGTACAATTGAAAATGCAAGTATAATTATCATTAATTTATAAAGTAATGTCACTTGCTTGAATTATTATATGGTTTTGAACTTTTTGTTTTTAAGGGATTGCAAAACTACACAATGGAAATGAGTAAAATCCAAGGGGAAAATCATTTGTAATATTCTGGTTCTCCTGATGTAAATACTAATAGTTTATTTTGTGCTTCTAGATGTGGATGAGTGTGAAATTGGTGCTCACAACTGTGACATGCATGCCTCATGTGTCAATGTACCAGGAAGTTTTAAATGTAGTTGCAGAGAGGGATGGGTCGGGAATGGCATTAAATGTATTGGTAAGTATATAGAAAAATAAAGTTTTTCTCTCTCTATTTTTCTTTTTTTTTTAGTTTTCTTTTTTATCTTTTCTCTTTTTTCAACAAAACATGCAATATGACTGTGATTACTCCATTAGAAACAAAAGTATTATTCCTCTATTTGCTGTACTCTGTGGATAGATGAGTATACAAGATTCTTGTGTTTTGGGAGTTTGTTTTTTTTTGGGGAAAAAAAAAAAAGGTTTTGTCTCAGGAGCCTCTCTGTGTAACATCCTACTGTGTTAAATATGTATTTTGCAAAGTTTATATACAACTGCTAGAATGGACAAAATACAAAATTCAGTCAAAAATATGGTGGAGTTTGTTTTGAGATTTCCTGCCATTAGATATTATTTCTGTTACTCAATACCAATTTTCTGGGAAAAAAAAAAATAATCCTGTAGTGTTTCTAGTTAATAGGCCTAATATAAAACACGTTGGACCTGAAGTATGGGAAACTTGATTCTACATTTGCTGGGCTGCTACAGTCACATTATGTGTCCTTGCCTTTGTTTTAATTTTGGTGTGTAAAAGAGATTGTAATATTTACCTTTTTTGCATAACATTTTGGGATCTGTGGAAGATGAGATTCACTTAAAAATTAGGCTTTATTGGTATAATATGTGAAAGAAAAAATACCTGTACTATGACATTTTACTGCAAGCCAGATTTTGTAAGATTTTAAAGCTATGTCTGAGAAAAAAAAAAAAAAAAAGAAAAAAAAAAAAAGAAGGCTCCCTGGTCTTTATAGTTATCATTTAATTAAAAATAGGTGAGGTTCTGCTAAGCAAATAAGACATCCTGTTTGAAAGGACTTAAACAAAAAGATGTGGTAGAACCCATATTGTTAAAATAGGTCCTGGGTACAGAATGTTCTTCCAGGAGTCCCTTATACAGATGTCTGCTGATGGGCAAGGCAGAGTGTGAAAAGGACCATCAGGTACCACATAGCACCTGTCACAGTGCGGCACCTGATACTGACTCACATCATGCACTCGAATGGCCATTTCCATCAAATCAAGCTGCAATTGCCATTTAGCGACAGGAGGGTCTTCTGGTTTTGTTGTTGGTTTGGTTTGGTTTAGTTTGGCTTGTGTTATTTTTAAATCCAAATTGGCATCCAAGTTAGAAATAAAGCCTGCATTGATTTTCATAGCGTTAGGCTGCTTTTATGTTCTGTTAATTGAGAAGGCTCATCAGATGTGTGTTAGATTTTCACCTCACCATATCTCTTTGTTCTGTTATTTTCAACACACTTTGATTCCAAGCTCTTTATGAGGATATTAACACAACACACTTTGATTCCAAGCTCTTTATGAGGATATTAACATTTAGGTAATGATATCAACATTTACTCTAATGAATCAGCTGAATTCCATCCATTCTGTGGATGTTGTATGCTTGTTTAGTTTGGCAGTTAATTGCAAGCAAAGTACACTACCTGCTGTATTACTGCTTATGCTCTTTTGTCCCTGATGTATAGATCTTGATGAATGCTCCAATGGGACACACCAGTGCAGCGTGAATGCCCAGTGTGTAAACACCCCAGGGTCATACCGCTGTGCTTGTGCAGAGGGATTCACAGGGGATGGATTTACTTGTTCTGGTAAGAAGTTTCTGTGAAAGCTGATTTGTCACTGATGGTTTCTGTTTCATGGAAGAGTTCCAAATTTAGACCTAAGCCCAAAGTGCAAGAGAATAAATGTAAAAGTGTCTATTAAGACCCATCTCCTGAAGAAATGTTAACAAAGACAGTCGACCCTTAGATTTGCATGCCAAACTGGATGCAGTGAGACCAGTTGTTGGGTGAAGCTCCTGTCTGCTCCTTTCTCCTTTTCCTTTTTGCTCCAACTTTTTTGAATGTACACGCGCAGTTTCAAGAGGACAAGGATTCAGCTGTCGTCGACCCTGCCCTGTTGACTGGGTCTGCCTCTGACAGGGAAGAGATCTTTTATTTTGCCATCGCTAGGGGAAAGAGGACTGAATGGGATGTAATCATTAATGATTAAATCATTATTTTTAATGATTTTCTTTTAAATAAAAACAAGTTGCAATTGAAAAATGTTGCCCACTATCTCTGCATTTAAGCTTTTTTGAACATCATTTACCACACAGAAAGTGTTTTAAAATAGCTCAAAGTGTAAAAGATTATATAAAGTGTAAGGATTTTATATAAAACATAAATGTATGAGCATTGAGTTACTGTGCTTTTTATCACTTAAGTAGTGGAAATGCAACAATGTCTCTGTTCTACAGTACTTATTTGTTCTCTATGTGGTCAGCAATTTCTGAGGTTTGAAGGAATGCATCCTAAGCATAGTAAAATACAAAGAAAGTAATGTGAATGCATTCACTATTAGCTAACTAACCAAAATCAATTTACACCTTAAATATTATTAAAACTTAATATAAGAATAAGTCAGAAGACTTATTAATATTAGTTTTTGATCTCAGAAGTAGGATCTTCAGATTTTGCTTATTTATGTGTTTCAAGTTTGTGGTTCATGAACATGAATTTTAATCCCTATTGTTAATGAAGTATGCGTTAGATTTGTCAATTTAAAATTTAATTTAATTTAAATTTTTGCTCTTTTTTAAGAGCTATCAAAAATCTTAGAAAAATGAAAATGAACCATGTTGTTTGAAAGTACCAATGTTCAAAGTAACACTTAGAAAAAATGTTTCATGTCAGACTAACAGAGCAATATCACAGAATCACAGAATCATCTAGGTTGGAAGAGACCTCCAAGATCACCTAGTCCAACCTCTGACATAACACTAACAAGTCCTTCACTAAACCACTAAACCATATCACTAAGCTCTGCATCTAAATGTCTTTTAAAGACCTCCAGGGATGGTGACTCAACCACTTCCCTGGGCAGCCTGTTCCAATGTCTAACAACTCTTTCAGTAAAGACGTTCTTCCTAATAACCAACCTAAACCTCCCCTGGCGCAACTTTAGCCCATTCCCTCTCATCCTGTCATTAGGCACGTGGGAGAATAGACCAACCCCTACCTCTCTACAGCCTCCTTTAAGGTACCTGTAGAGAGCGATAAGGTCACCCCTGAGCCTCCTCTTCGCCAGGCTGAACAGCCCCAGCTCCCTCAGCCGCTCCTCGTAAGACTTGTTCTCCAGACCCCTCACCAGCTTCGTTGTGCTTCTCTGGACTCACTTGAGCACCTCAATGTCCTTCTTGTAGCGAGGGGCCCAAAACTTAACACAGTACTCGAAGTGCGGCCTCACCAGAGCTGAGTACAGGGGGACAATCACTTCCCTAGCCCTCCTGGCCACACTGTTTCTTATACAAGCCAGGATGCTGTTGGCCTTCTTGGCCACCTGAGCACACTGCTGGCTCGTATTCAGCCAACTATCAACCAGTACTCCCAGGTCCTTCTCTGCCAGGCAGATTTCTAACCACTCCTCTCCCAGCCTGTAGCGCTGCTTGGGGTTGTTGTGCCCCAAGTGCAGGGCCCGGCACTTGGCCTTGTTGAACTTCATACAGTTGGCCTCAGCCCATCGGTCCAGCCTATCCAGATCCTCCTGCAGAGCCTTCCTACCCTCAAGCAGATCGACACATGCACCTACCTAACTTGGTGTTGTCTGCAAACTTACTGAAAGTGCACTCGATCCCCTCATCCAGATCACTGATAAAGATGTTAAAGAGAACTGGCCCTAGTACTGAGCCCTGGGGGACTCCACTAGTAACCGGCCTCCAACTGGATTTAACTCCATTCACCACAACTCTTTAGGTCCGGCTACCCAGCCAGTTTCTAACCCAACAAAGCGTATGCCAGTCCAAGCCATGAGCAGCCATTTTCTTGAGGAGAATGCTGTGGGAAACGGTGTCAAAAGCCTTACTGAAGTCAAGGTAGACCACATCCACAGCCTTTCCCTCATCCACCAAGCGCGTCACTTTGTCATAGAAGGAGATCGCGTTCGTCAAGCAGGACCTGCCTTTCATAAACCCATGCTGACTGGGCCTGATCGCCTGCTTGCCCTGCAAGTGCCGTGTGATGACACTCAAGATAATCTGCTCCATGAGCTTCCCTGGCACTGAGGTCAAACTAACAGGCCTATAGTTTCCCGGGTCTACCTTCCGGCCCTTCTTGTAGATGGGCATCACGTTTGCTAGCTGCCAGTCGACTGGGACCTCCCCTGATAGCCAGGACTGCTGACAAATGATGGAAAGTTTCTTGGCCAGTTCTTTCGCCAGTTCTCTCAGTACCCTCGCGTGGATCCCATCCGGCCCCAACGACTTGCTATTATATATCCTTATATATATATAATAGGATATATATATAACATATGTATATATATATAATATATATAACAGAAATATATGATGTGTATATTACAGAAAATAAAGCTTTGACTTTGTAAGCAAAGCATTCAATGTATTTATTAGAAGTAACAGTACTGAATCTGAAAACCTTGCATTATTAAAATGAATAATTCTGTTAAAAAAAAAAAAAAAAGTACGAATCTTAGCAGGGTAGAAGGAGTCATTTTGGAAATGACATTAGATTTGCCTTTCTGCATTCTTTCAATATGGTTCATCTTCAGGTGTAAACATGTTGTTCTATATCAACAAAACTCTGCAACACTGAGTGGTAGGATAAAATTATTTGTATTTCGAAACATGGTTTCTAGCAAATTTCTGTCTCCCACAGATGTTGATGAGTGTGCAGAAAATGTTAATCTGTGTGAAAACGGACAGTGTTTGAATGTCCCTGGTGCATACCGTTGTGAGTGTGAGATGGGATTCACTCCCTCCTCGGACAGCAAGTCATGCCAAGGTAAGCTACCGGTACTTCAAGTTCATTTTCTGAGTTTGGATTGGCTGCCATAAAGCAAACCACGAGAACTGCTGGAAGGACCTCAACCTGGAAGCAGAATACGTAACACATGCTTCACATATAAAACTAATTTCTTCAACCAAGGATTATTTTACAGTTTTAATTACGTTGAAGGTAGCTGTCATCTCTTTATGAAGTTTTCCTGGCTGTGGCCCAGAAATCTCAGCAGTTTGGATTGGCAATTTTGTGTTGGTATTTTTTTTTGTTACTATTTCTCTTAGTCTTGTCACTAGTGAATAGTGTCTGGAAAAAAACTGCATTCATCTCTATTTTATTTAATGTGCTTAGGAAATATAAACTGCATTGAGTGACCTCATTTTTAATAAACCATACTTGACAACTTTGTAATACTCCTTGAAGTGTGTCCTGAAGATTTTTTTATCATCATCCTTTCACTCTCTGTATTGTAGCAGATCATCTGAAGTAGAGAAGAAATGATTCTCTCTAATCCAATGGAGCTTCTGTTCCTTGTTGTATTCTTACATCCTTTTTCGGTTTGATATGAAAACTGGGTATTAGATAAATTCTTTTTAACTAATGTTCCAAAGCATTTTACTTTATTGGCATGTTCACATATTCATGTGTATATATAAGAATCAGACTTCAGGCAGAAGCTTGTGAAAAATTAGCTACACAAGTGTTCTGGTCGGAGCTATTATAATTACCAAGTATTATCAATTGTTTAAATTAGCAAATTTCTCAGTGCAGCCCAGTTAGCCATTTTATAATCATGCCAATGTTCCAATGTTCTAATAATAATAATAAAAAAAGATATCACCCAATCAGTATATTGATAAACAAAATATTCTAATTCTAGAGACAGTAAGTCATGCAATTTTGGCTTTTCAGTTGGTCCACAGTAGTGTGCTGAAAAACAAATTGAAGAATTTTGGACAAAAATCTTGGTATATTATTGTGATTCCAACAGAAATCTGAAAGCATTGCATAGATTAAATTACACTGTTCAAGAACTAGAATGTATGGATGCTGAATGCTGTAGAGGAATTCTTTTGTTTTGTTTTGTTTTTTTAAGTTGATGTATTAATTTGTCCTGTGATAGGGTGACTCCTTGGCTGATTTCTGCCATCAAGGGATAAAATCCAAAGCCTGTTATTTAGTGTGATAATTTTAATATTTCACCCAATTTCTTCAGAAATTCCTTGAGATGTTAGTATGTTAACTTCTCAATGATAGTCTCTTCCACAACTTTATAAAGCTTTATCTTAACACAGATTATCTTCCTGACCCAATTCAGAGTTCATTTCATGGCTATAGTCCAACTTAGAAAACTTTCTTTAATTTCCAGTTTAAATTAATTGAGAACCATTGAATACTAGGCATTTATCTTAAATTTCTTTTTCACCTAAATATTTATCCCCATTCCCCACCATTCCAAAGTTACCCTTTCTCATATGTTCCTATAAAGAGGCATTATATCACTTCTCAAGCTTCGACTAAGGCAAGCAAGCCAAGTTCACCATAGATCTTTCGTTACTCTGATCATTTTAATATTCCTTTTTTACACCTCTTCTAGTTTTAGCTCATCACTCCTGAACAGAGCTCTGTACCCAGAATTCCAAGTGAAAATTTAGCTGTGCTTAGTAAAACGGTATCAATGCTGTCTGCTTTCCTGTCTCTGCTAAAAATAGCTCACTAAGGCATGCTAGAGCTGAATTCGCCTTTTACACAGATGCTTTAATTTAGAAATTTAGGAATCTTGCTATCAGACAGTACCTGCCTATTTTTTTTTGTCTTTTATTAATTTTCTTCCACTCAGAAGTTACATGTGTCTACATTTGCACTTTGCAATACAACACTACTATAGTACTAATATGGTAACAGTATCTAATTTTCTTAATATGTTTCTTCAGATATCGATGAATGCTCCTTCCAAAATATATGTGTATTTGGTACCTGCAATAATCTACCAGGAATGTTTCATTGCATCTGTGATGATGGCTATGAACTAGATAGAACCGGAGGAAACTGTACAGGTATATTTCTTCTGTTCAGAAATATGTCAAGGCTAAAATACCTTTCTAATTGCATCGGGTTAATTGAAACAGGAGTTCACAACATGCATTATATTCTCTAGCAACTATGCAAGCGCATTCTTTCTCCACCAAATAACAAGTTTTTAGCATTGTAAGCTTTTGATTTAGTTTAAGAATTAAATTTAAAAAATGCTTCTTATATACGCAGCTGTACAATGGTTATTCTTAAGTGTTTGATGAATTATTAGCAGCTCTTTGCTTCAATTTCAGGTAGAAATAACTTGTATTTGAAATTTTCTTGCCCATTTTGCTTTAAAATGTAAAATGATTCCTCTTTTCCATCAAGTGAATGGATTTATAAACATAGCCTTCCTATTTCAGATATTGATGAATGTGCTGATCCCATTAACTGTGTTAATGGTCTCTGCGTAAATACTCCTGGGAGGTATGAATGTAATTGCCCTCCAGATTTCCAGCTGAATCCTACCGGGGTGGGTTGTGTGGGTAAGTAAAAGCCACCTAAAACATCACTGTAGAAATCAAATGTATAATCATATTAGATGGATAGTAGATATATCAAACATGGGTAGTTTTGGCCTCTCTTCGAAGGGAGGGTGCCTGTTTTGATGCACATGAGGGTAGCAAGATACAAAAATTATCATTCACTTGCTGATCCTTCTGTATAGTTTTCTATAGCTTGTTAGTTATTGTAAATGATCGATGGTGTTTATAAAGTCTTTAAAATACACTTTTTTTATTTGTTCAAACATATATTATCTGCATTTCCATTTTCCTGAAAGTCACCAGTTCTTTGTTTAAGTTAAGTCTAAACCGGAATTAAAACTGCTTGTGGTACCTGTTTAACTAAAAACAAACTAAAAAGCACATTTCACTGTAGTTTAGTTCTCTCTGGCATAATCATCTCTGGCTTATACTGACATAAAGGGAATTTTCATTGTATCTTCTACTTTCATTACGTTTTTCCACTTGGTATAACTGTCATGTGATTAGGATATATAAGCGCGATCAGTCTAGGGAAGTTTTCGGGAAGATAAGGTTGAGAGAAGGGCCAAAGTTCAGCCATAAAGATTTGTGTGGGTTCCTGGGAAAGCCTTTTAGTTTTTATTTGGAAAACAGCCTTTTTAATTTTAATACTTTGGGAAGACTCAGATTTGCACAAATTGGGAAGTAGAAATCTGCCCATTTTCTAAATATTGGCAATACTACTATAGTATGGTAATAAATAAATATATTCTAAACAAATCATTTCTGTAGAAATGCATATTTCCTTCAGAACACATTTTATTGCTCATCTTTTCCATATGTCTCTCTTTTCTGTGTATATTCTCTGTAGCAACTGTAGAGTCCCAAGTGAGAGAGCAAGTCCTCCCTCTCAGAAGAAAAAAAAAAAGTTTAATAAGAAAGTGAAAGAAAAACTGTTTGACCCTACCTTATTTCTGTCTTGCAGAAGTACTACTAGGCCTCTCTCTGATACTAAAGCACTCTTTTCCTTTCCCCTGTGTAAGAAATATTTTTAGTTCCTCAGTGACTGCCTGCACAGAAAAGAGAAGTTCCCGAGGCTTAGACTGATGCACAAACATGGTTTTTGTTTGTTTTGTTTTGTTTTAACCTCAGTTTCAGAGATTGGCAGAACTGGAATCCTTTTGTCTGTGTGGCAGGAACTATAACTCTCAGATGCACAATTTACATCTCTCTATTGCCTGATTTCATGATGAAATGCAAAAAACATTCACTGAACATTCAGCTTTTGTTTTTAATAGGAGTGTGCAAAGACTCTGCTTCCCGTGAAATATCATCAGATTAAGATACTAAGTAAGTCCTGTTCCATGAATGAAATGACACTTCAGTGCCCTTTTTTTAGAAGCCCTTTAAGAGATGGGGGCATCAAGCGTAAATAAAGACATCTTAGTTATACTATGTTATATGATTTTAAACATTGTTAGGTTTTGATCTGTTTCCTTTCACCAGCAGTTCTCATTTATAAAATTTCTAGAGGATTAAATGAGTTAACATGGGCAAAGGAAACACCAAGACAGTTGCCATTCCAGTGCAGCTATACTAATTCTGTTTTAAGAGGTGGTGTACTTTGGATATGCCTACCATACTGACTTATGCAGTCCAAAGAGGGAAGAATTAAAGTTCAGTTTGCTTGTGATCCTTTATAGTCTCAGGACTGCAAGTCCAAATTGCAGCTTCAGTGACAGTGAAGTTTGGGTCATTTGCAACTGTAAAGCCTTACCCATTTTTCACTCTAAGATTGTAGTCACTTGGGGAAAAACAAAACAAAACAACAAAAACAACAACAAAAGACACAGGCCAGTAGACCTTACCAAGATACATGAAATTTTCTTACTTCTGGAATTAAACAGTTGTGCCAATAAATGTTCCAGAAACTTCTTGTCAAAGGACAGTACTTCTGGTTCTCTTCAATAGCAACTATCTCTTGCACGCTTGAGCAAAAAGTGGAATTTTAATTCCAATTCCTCTCAGAAGGAACAGAATTATTATCCTTGGCAAAGAAGAACATGGTGCCTTGTCAAGACAGTTCATGTGAGTAGTAAACCGAAACCTAAAACCCTTTATGGACTCCGTATTGATACTCTGCTAGAGAATTCCACACTCTGCCTTCTTTCCAAGGACTATTATCTCCTATTGCTCGTAATGGACCTGAGGTCTTTAGCCGAAGTCATCTTCCAAAAAGCTCTTTTTTTTCCCACTTTTCTCAAGAACCATGAAGCCAAATCTCGGCTTCACGTAAAAAGGCAGATGTCTCCCACTGTCACAAATGGAGAAGAGCATGCAGTTCCTCTGAGAACACGAGGAAATAGGTATTCTGAGAATAAGTGTTTGGGTTTTTTTCAGCTCAAGTCCATAATGAGAACAACAGGATATGCCCTTTTTTTCTTTTTCGGAAAGGCTGTTCATGTTACTTTGATCTAACTTAATATTATTTTGCAGCCTTAACAAATTGTAAAGCTTGTATTTATTACTAGGAATCTGTTATTATTTTAAAAAAATGTAATAAATTTAAAATAAATAAATAAAAAAGGACTTCCACTCAACATGGGCTGATCAGTGATATGTACCAAATCTCAAGATAATTTAAAAAGCCATGTCATATCAAGACATTTGTTAAACTCTGAAGATTTTGAAAGGATGAACTACACATATTTATGATACTTGGTTCATCTCACTCCATGTAAAATGCTAAGAATGTAGTGTGTGGCACTTGCTGCAAGTAGTAAATTAAAAATGTGGTATCTCTGGGTAAAATATGCATTTAGAAAACCATTCAAAAATTCATATACAAGTTTCTTAGTTATACTATTAACAGAAATAGTAAAAATGCAGAAAGACACTGTGGCCTTTATAAAATGAATATATCATCTTTATTCCAAGTTGTTTCTATGCTTCTTTAGTAGCATACTTTGATAGCAAGTTAATTCATATCTGTGATCTTTAAAATTATAATACTAAACTTGAGGAAATTAATTTCTTCTTATTTGACTGTAATAGGAAATACTGTCATAATTGACTGTCTTCTCATTTCTTGTATTTATGATTCACTGCTAGTTACTTGTTATTTATACAGAACAAGGAGGTAGTATTGGCAGTAGAAAGAAAACTCAAAGCTTTATTTCTCTTAGTGGATTCATTGCTCATTCTACCAATGCCAATTGTTGTCTACATCATGAAGTTACAGTTTGAGTGAACTAACAATTTTTCCTCAAAGTTTCTGGATGTTTAGATTATTTTCTTCAATGCTAATGATTTTTGGAGATTTTTCTTTTTTTTTTTTTTTTTTTGCTAGTAGAGCTCTTCCAGTGCAATGACAGATGGCACTTTTTTTCTGCAGTTCCATGGAGAAATAGGTAACTTCTAATTTCCACAAGAGAGTGGAATTCAGCCTAGTCAAAATCAGAAAATAGAGAAGAAGTATTATCAGCAAACTGCAGCAAGGCTTCTGGATGTTTTCTGGATTGAAAGACTGGGAATAGTGTATGTTCTACACTAGAGTATGGTGTATCTCTGGAAGATACTCAAACATTTAAAACTGTTCTCTGGGTTCTTAGGAGGCTGAAGGTACCTTTTCTGCATGCTATCTCTCTCAACATCAGTAGCAGCATACATGAATGTTTTCAGCTTGCCAGTGACTTTAAAAGAATGATGTTATCCAAATTCCTGCTTCTAGATATGGAATATTAAAATGAATGCCTACTGTTGCTTTGCCCAGATTATTTTGTGCAGCTGTAGCCATATGTGCTTTATATGTAGATAATCGTGTTGGCAATTGCTACCTGAAGTATGGACCACGAGGGGATGGAAGCCTATCCTGCAATACTGAAATTGGAGTTGGAGTCAGTCGTTCCTCGTGCTGCTGCTCTCTGGGAAAAGCTTGGGGAAACCCCTGTGAGACGTGTCCCCCTGTAAACAGCAGTAAGGAAATGTTCTCATATTTTCCCCTGCCCTCTTATTATAGAAGATTATTATAAAAGATACTACTAAGGACTAGAAAAAATATTTGAAATCTTTTACTATATTATCATTTAAGAAACCGATTTACTTCGAGAATCTGAATATATTGCATACATCTGTTTGCAATTTTTAATCAGCAGCTCCACGTTGGTAGGGTAATAAACACATGACTAAAGCTTAGAATTCAAATTATGTCTTTAATTCAAAGAACTGTGGTGGTTCTCAAAGGGAACCTTGGTAACTGTTATATAACAATTTTTGTCACCCTTAAGTACTTTCAAAACTGTTACGCAGTGATACTTACCAACTTTGTAGATATATGAAATAATGCAAAAGAAATATAAAGCAGCTTATTCTTAACAGTCTCATAGTAGTATGAATTGCAATTTTAACATCTCTCTTTATCTATTGTATACTGGTGTTTTGTATTGAAGAACTAGTAAAAGCTAAAAGTGGAGGATGCATATATATCTTATACAGGCAGAAAATGAAGGAAACAGTTTTGTCCCTGCCTATAAGAATATCCATGGTTATGGTAATGGTCAAAGCAGACTTGCTTTGTTTCCAGTAAATAGTCCAAGGAAGGTAGAAGAATAATGGCAGTAGGGAAAAAGAAGTGTTAGAAACACAAATGAAATGCTTTGTTTCTATTCTTAGCACTTTATTCTTCATATAACTGACATGCTCTCTCTTGTTATACTTTACTTTAGCGGAATACAATACTCTCTGTCCAGGAGGAGAAGGATTCAGACCAAATCCCATCACTATTATTTTAGAAGGTGAGTTCATCGTAAATGACAATGAAATTTGGTAATAAAAAAAAATGCCATCTTTGTTGAGATAAATGCATGAACTGTATTTTGAAGAAGCCATTACATTTATTGCAAACCAAAAAGTTAATATGAGTTGAACAATAGCATGGTGAAAAGGAGCATTGTAAAAGAACATTGAAGAAGTCCAGCAACATTTCAGTAGGAAAATAAACTGATCTCATACCTTTTGTGTGCCTCCTTCCTTGAGCTGAACTTTGAAATTGGCCCTGAAGAGTAAGTCTTCTATGAAAATTATAGTTTATCAGTGGAAGGTATAAGTTTCAGGAAACATTCATTGGACAAAGAAACCCTGGTTCCAGTGAGCATGAAGGAATGGGGAATTAGATGCCAAATTCCTGTAAACAGTAACAGAAGCTGAACTCCAGGTGCTCATCAAGCTGAAACGTGCTCCGGAAAAACTAGTTATATAGGAGAGAATGAGCATCACATCCATACTTTCATAAAGTGCAATTTAGAAGCAACAAAAATCCACGTGACAGTTAAAAGCTACTAGTTGGTAAAATTTCAGGGGAGTACTTACAGTCTGATGTTTCTTTTAATTCTGGATTGAAAGTAAGTTTTTGTCTCTTTTTTTTTTTAGACATTGATGAATGTCAGGAGCTGCCAGGTCTCTGTCAAGGTGGAAATTGCATCAATACTTTTGGCAGCTTCCAGTGTGAATGTCCAAAAGGCTACTACCTCAGTGAAGAGACGAGAATCTGTGAAGGTTGAGTCCCTTGAAATTGTTTTATCACAGTGCAGCTATGATGAAAAACAATGTTTTAGCCTTAAATCCAAAAGTGGCTGTGGCCACACACTCTTACCACAGTGTAGCTATCCACTCTCTTACCAAAAATCTTTTCTAAAATCATTGTCTTGGGCATTATTGATATGATTAATATTAAACTTGAAATGTAACATTTGCATATACTAATGTTTATATACTAGATCTCAGATATGTGTATTTTCTATATAGTATATAGATAAGGTGGTTATTCATGATTTGTAAATTCCAGCTTCAGTGCCTTATATTGCCTACTAGTTTTACTACATTCCCTGTATTGACCCAAATCTGAACTGTACTTCCCAAACTAGCCTTTATATGCAACATTTTTTCTTATCTTAGTATATTTTGGCTGTGTTTCTCAGAAATATGTGCTGGGGTTGGTCTTCCTTCTCATCGTTAATTATATTTTTTTCACTTGGTCTCTAGATATTGATGAATGTGTTGCACATCCGGGTGTCTGTGGTCCTGGAACCTGCTACAATACCCTGGGGAACTACACCTGCATTTGCCCTCCTGAATATATGCAGGTCAATGGAGGACATAACTGCATGGGTATGCAAAATGTCATCTTTACTATAACTGTCTAGATATCAACCTGTTTTGGAACCAGACTCCCTGCTCTAAAATTTCCTTTTTCATGTGGTCAATTCTGAAGTCTTTAAAGTCTCGCACCAGAAAACTGGACTTGCAGCTGTTACGTTTTTTCATAAACTTAAGTTCTATTATAGCTTTTTCCTACCTTTAACTCCCAGGAGGTTGTGTCATGTAGCCAGGAAAGAGAGCCAAATGCAGTGTTCTCATGGTCTTATTCTTTAACAGAGCTCAGAAATATTTTTTATTTTCACCATCCATTTCCAATAGTAGGGTTTGATATATAGATGGATCTGATGGGCATCTACAGTTTGTTTCTGATTTCTTGGGAATGTTGCTTTTAACCCTTTGTCATTTCAGGTAAGTCTAGTACAAAAAGTTAGAGGAGTGCAATCCTTAAATGATTTCTGAGTGTATCTGTGCACATTTTTGGATTGCATTCAGAAGCCAGAGTTAATGAATTACTGTCTTGGTTCATGGGGGTAGATATTTACTTAAATCAATTCATTGGTTACTTCATAAGTGATTCTTCTCTCACATCTAGACATGAGGAAAAGCTTTTGCTACAGAAGCTATAATGGAACCTCCTGTGAGAATGAACTGCCCTTCAATGTGACCAAAAGGATGTGTTGCTGCACATACAATGTTGGGAAAGCCTGGAATAAACCTTGTGAACCATGTCCAACTCCAGGAACGGGTAAAGCCTACCATAATCATTCAATTTTCTTACATTCTTTGTGCATCTGCTCCTTCAGCATATTAGCTGAAGTTGAAATTTCAGGCCCCCAAAAAACTTTGCCAAAATCACAGTATCATATAATCATTAAGGTTGAAAAGACCTCCATGATCATGTAGTCCAACTATCCACCTACCACCAATATTATCCACTAAACCATGTCCCTAAGCACCATATCCAACCTTTCCTAAAACACCCCCAGGGACAGTGACTCCACCACTTCCCTGGGCAACCTGTTCCAGTGCCTAACTACTTTTTCTGAGAATTTCTCCTAATTTCTCCTAATCTCCATCCTGAACCTCCCCTGTCGCAACTTGAGGCCATTTCCTCTTTTCATATCACTGGTTATCTGTGAGAAGAGGCTGATCCCCAGCTCCCCACACTTTCCTCTCAGGTAGCTGTAGAGAGTAGTGAGGTCTCCCCTGAGCTTTCTCTTCTCCAGACTAAACAACCCTAGGTCCCTCAGTCACTCCTCAAAGGACTTGTGTTCCAAACCCTTCACCAGCTTTGTAGCCCTTCTCTGGATACGCTCCAGGTCCTCGATGTCCTCCTTGTAGTAAAGGGCCCAAAACTGTACTCAAGGTGCGGCCTCACCAGAGCTGAGTACAGGGGGACAATCACCTCCCTGGTCCTGCTGGTTACACTATTCCTGACACAAGCCAGGATGCCATTGGCCTTCTTGGACACCTGGACACAGTGCTGGCTCATGTTGAGGCAAGTGTCAAGCAACACCTCCAGATCTTTGTCCTCTGCACAGCTTTCCAACCATTCCGCCCCAAGCCTGTAGCATTGTATGGAGTTGTTATGCTAAAACAGTGTGACAAATACTCTGCCATCTTCTCACTGGTTGGAATAAGTCTTGCTGTGCTAAACAGGTCTAGATATTTCTTCCATTTCTGCAGAGGAAAGATACAGCCTCAATAGTCGAGGAAACCAATCATTCACCCAGGTTGAATAAAAGATACAGGAAGAATGTGCACATTTTCCCTCTCTGCTGTCAGTGAGATCAGGGACAAGGGAAGAAAATACTGTCAGGTCCCCCTGAGTGGAGGTGAACATAAAGGCCTGGAAAGAAAGAGATGTCTGCTGCCTGATCAGCCTTCCAGGATCATTGATTTAGGATAGCATAATTTAGTAACTGCATAGCAAGGGATACATTTATCCTTGTAGTCCTAATCTCTGTTTGAACACAAAGATTGTGTTTCGTAACCTGAGTGTATTGCCTTTCTAGATTTTTCATTTGTGTCTCAAATCTGAGCGTGATCCTCTTGGTTGTTTTTACATTACCTCTACTGAAGGTGATTAACTTGCAAAAGCTCTGTAAGTAGGGCATAGTAAAGGGAAGTAAAAATTTCCTTCTACAAAATGAAGTGAAAATAAAAAGGTACTCAGTCCTTTTTCAGTTAGTCTTTATGGAGTTTCTTGCCTGGAACAAATCACGCTTGAAAGCTCAACTCAGAAAAATTGTTGGTGAGAGAATCACCAACTTGGAAACCTGACAGTAGCACCTGGGCTTCATTAAAATACTCTTACATTTGTAAAAAGAACAAAGTTGCCTAGATAAAATAACTGTTTAATATATATACATTTTACTGTTTAATTCACTTTGCAACAATCTAGTACCACTAAAGCCATACTTTTGGGGGTGCATCCTCTGTTGTGTTAGTGTAAATAGTGTATTCCTTTCATTCCACATGGTTTATTCTGGTGACGTAAGGGAAATAGCAGATAATTAGGGAAGATTTTCTCCCACAAGCAGTAAAGAGGAGGAAAATGGGAATGAAAAGAAAAACACCCTCTTCCGTTTCTTTCTTAAGTAGGAGGAGGGAAAATGAAGGAATGTTTCTAGCAGTCAGGAATGGGGGCTGAAAATAAGCTTGAGAGAGGAAATACATGTTTGCTATCAGAGAGAGCTCATAAAATTCTTTTCCATAGTCATTTGTCTTTGCAACATAAAATTGTCATCAGGATGACAACATATGAAAAAAATATACCAAAGTATTAGCAGGGATTCATGCAATTAATATTCTTGCATGGAGGAGAGAATTCTCCTTTTAAATTGTTAAGACAAGTTTTCAAGAACTGCTGCAGTTTTTAAATCTTTGTTAAAACAACTTCACTGAGACAGTCTACAAGAAGTTATTGGGTTAAAATATTTCCTGAAATACTTCAGTATTGCCTTGTTAGCTCTTTTAAATGCCTTTACTATATCTGGAAACATGGCTGATGCTCTTTCACCATGAAAAGAGATTGTTTGAGGGATTAAACACTTATTCCTAGCGTAAATGCTTGAATAGCTGAAGTTACAGGATATAATCAGTTGTACTGAAATCTGGGTGGGGGCTACACATCACAGACGGGTTATGATATACTGACCCTAACCAGTTTGCTAGACTGAGCCCAGTACCTCATTAAAAGTATTATTCTGCTCTGATGAGAATTATATTGTTCCTCTAAATTAACTTCACAGGCCAATTAATTTGCAATTTTTTTCTTTGTGAACTGTGTTCTCTCTTCCTTTTCATATATTTATGCTTAACTATTAATCTCTGTTTGATGACTTCAGGTAGGAAAGATTATCTTGCTCGGTTTTACACATAATATAGATCATAACCATCACCATACAGGCTTTAAACAGAATAATCTTTCTTGTTTCTTTTTTTTTTTTTTTCCCCACCCAAATAAGTGTAAAAAGCTGTTTCGCTGCTAAAAAGTAACTAAGTATTTGCAGAACTCTCTTCATGGTTGGATCATCTGGGTAGTGCTTGACTTCAAAGAGTTTTTTCCCTGTTATGTGATAGATCTTTTTTCCTGTGAAAAATAATATAGTGATAAGTATGTGGTTTTTGTAAATACTTTTTAAAGTCATTGTTGCAAATAGTAAAAAGTCAAGCTTTCAGAAAGTAAATCTCTGAAGTGTTTGTGCATTACTAATTTGGCAGTCTCTATAAAAGCATTATACTACAGTCCTTACGTAATTACATGCAATTTTTTCTACACATTACAAACTGAAAAAATATGAAAGAACTCTATTAAATAGAACATACGAAATACATAGGTAACATAGCACAGAAGGAAAGAAGGCCTGCAACTCTCTGAGCTTCTTCTTCATTCTCCCAGAACTGATGTTAGGCATTATTACAGAACTAGATTGTCATCATCCATGGGGATAAGGTAGTGAACACAGGGCCCTCTTTTTACCCATAATGTGTGTTTCACTGGTTTAACAACAATATAAATGGCATAAATCTCCATGCAGAAAACAATTGTTATAAAGAAAACCTTAAATCTTATAAATGTTAATAGAACACAAAATTTCTGGATGGTAAAACATGGTGGCAGTGAGCTCTGAGATTATTGTGTAGTACAAGAGTAACGTCAGTAGGCATTAAACAGTCACTAACGAGCAGCACAGAAGAAAATGCTGAGGTTTATATACTGGATTCTAGTCAGCTTGTACAAGAAATAAGAATATTTGAATGTGAAAAAATTATTTTGCCAAATCACATTCTGCGCAATTATCAACTACATTTGCAGAAATTTTAATAAAGAACATTTGGTTTAAGGGAAATAAGAATTACTCAAGTTATAACGCCAGTGATTAAACTTAACCAAATTTTAAACTAATGAAAAGCTGCCATTGAAATATAGAGGATCAAGAAACTAAGACAACAACCAGAAGAGAAATAAATTATCACCACTCTGGGTACCAGTAAGTTAAATTTACTTCTTTCTGGAAGTGTTGCTGCAGATTCTCTCTACAGATTTCTAGAAAGCAATAATGAACCTTAAATGGTAAGTTATTGAGTTCTATTTAAAACAAACTGAAGCTCTGCTTGCTCAAACCAGACATTTGTTCTTGTGCCAAAGTCTGCGAAGATTTGCAAAAAAACAAGTATGAATTAGTGTTCCAGTTTGCACTCATTTATTGGCAACCTGAATTTTCAGTATAATTTGTACAGAAGGCAATTGCTCTCTCTTCTGCGTAAATTTGGCTTCTATCTGCTCTGAGAAAACTACAAGTAATTGAGAGATTTATAAATACTCACTAAAAATGCATTTTTCTTTGTTTTGCTGTAGCTGAATTCAAAAACATATGTGGGAATATTCCTGGCTTTACTTTTGATATTCATACTGGAAAAGCTGTTGGTAAGTTTCAATAAACTTCCTGAAGATAACCAAAAGATGTTATGCATAAGATTGGTGCAGCTCCATAATAGTGGACTAAAATGAATATTTCATAAAATAAAATTCTAATTCATTCTGAAGTTCTGATGGTGAGACAGAGTGTGAGAGCAAAGTTATAATGGCTTGTTGTTTATATTTTTTGATTCCTCCATTTTCACAGAATCGTAGAACCATAGAACAGCTTGGGTTGGAAGGGACCTTAAAACTCATCCAGTTCCAACCCCCTGCAGTAGGCAGAGATGCCACCCACTAGATCAGGTTGCCCAGGGCCTCATCCAGCCAGGCCTTGAACACCTCCAGGGACGGAGCATCCACAGCTTCTCTGGGCAGCCTGTTCCAGTGCCTCACCACCATCTGAGTGAAGAATTTCCTCCTAATATCTAATCTAAGTCTCCCCTCTTTCACTTTAAAGCCATTCCCCCTTGTCCTAACAATATCTGCACAAGCAAAAAGTTGCTCTCCATCTATTTTATAAGCCCCCTTTAAGTATTGAAAAGCTGCATTGAGGTTTCCCCAGAGCCTTCTCTTCTTCAGGGTGAACATCCCCAGCTGTCTGCCTTTCTTCATAGGAGAGAGATAACTTTTGATCATTTTGATAATGATCTTTTCCTCCCCCCTCCTGAAGGTTTGTTTTTCTGAAGGTTTGGCGATTTTTTTGAAGGTTTTGCCTTCAAAAATTTTGTTGGACTCATCAGCACATTTGTAACACTTCTGCATCTTGCTAATATTTAGTATTTCTCTGTTTTGATCACTTGCTGAACTTCACATAGTTTATTTTTTCTTGTAACAGGCATATGTTTTGATTTATACCCTGTATATAATTAGTAGTTTAAGTAAATTAAAAGGAACTTCTCATCTCAGTATAAAAAACAGTGCAATTGAGAAACCATATTGTACATAAAGTCAAGAAGCACTGTATTTTGACAAGCTCATCTGACTTTCAGACATCGATGAATGTAAGGAGATCCCAGGAATCTGTGCAAATGGTGTTTGCATCAATCAGATTGGCAGCTTCCGCTGTGAGTGCCCCACTGGATTCAGCTACAATGACCTGCTCTTGGTCTGTGAAGGTGATTTGAAGTGACATTATTTTCTACTTAGTTCACATAAGCATAATTATCATAAAGGGAAGGGGAACATTTAAATTACATGTTTTTCAGGCTCTAAGGGACAGGTTGTGAACTTGCTTTCTTGTAGGGGTCAAATCCATAAATGAGTTTGTGATGTGTTTGTCTCTAATACATATGCATACGCACTCAATACAGTTTGTCATAGTTTTGTGTCAAGCAACCCGCTGGCTCCTAAATAAGAGGTAAATTAAATGCTTCATTTTATTATGGTCTTATGGTATTTTTTATTAATTTTTGTTAAAACTTGTTTGAAGAAAAAGTTCCCTTGATTTTTCCCCCTTATATCTGTTCTTTTGTGGGTTTATCAGTAAAGAAGTATCATATATTCATAGAAGATAGTAGTGAAATTTTGTGTGTCCTGAAGTCAATAGTAGTTTTGTCATTGGTGTTTAAGTGTCTTGTGCTGATGACACTTGTGCCCTAAGTTGCTAACAAACTGTGCCACTTACTTTTTCACTTCAAAACGTTCTTTTGTTTAAAATACATAAATGTACAGAGGAACTTACTACAAAGAATAAATTTCTTCAGGTACTTGTTTAAAACTGCATGACTGCTTCAGTATATAGGGAGTTGGATTCATAGGATCCTCCTTCATCCAAAAACTGTGCTGTTGATAAAATTCTATTGATGTTGCTTTTCATTTGCACGTATGGCACAGGAGGCTGAAGGTCAGCAACTTCATACTTTGCTCAGGAAGGCCTATGAAGACCAGTCTTGCACAAGACTGACTATACAGTCTAAACACTAGGCAGGAATATGCATCTTGTGGTTTCTTACTATGACTCTTGGTATTTCAGATATTGATGAGTGCAGCAATGGAGACAATCTCTGTCAAAGAAACGCGGACTGTATCAACAGTCCTGGTAGTTACCGCTGTGAATGTGCTGCTGGTTTTAAACTTTCACCCAATGGTGCTTGTGTTGGTAAGAAATCAGTTGATTTTTCTAGTCTGAATCTGTTTGTACGTAATCAAGGGTCTGTATTTGATTCTTTTGAAGGGTAAAAGTAATGTTTATTTTCTGTTACCTTGCATATTCTGCTATGTGTTTTATGTAGCAGTTTTTATTTTATAGCCCTGTTTCTCTGTGCAAGGGAAGAAAAGACAGAGTGAAACTTTTAAAGAACATTCTTGAGGTATCAACCAAATACTAACAGTAGTTTTGACCTTGAGGTGTATAGGCAAGAAGTTCTTATAAAATGAAATTTTGTTATGATTCAGGTTTAGTTATGGATAATTTTGAGTCTGGTTTTAATAATAATAACAGATTGTAAAAACATGTTTGTGTAACATGAATGAATAATAAAAGTCAATAATGTGTACCATCTGTTTTATATTTTTGTTATAGATCGCAATGAATGTCTGGAAATTCCTAATGTTTGCAGTCATGGTTTATGTGTGGACATGCAAGGAAGTTACCAGTGCATATGTCACAATGGTTTTAAGGCATCTCAAGACCAGACTATGTGCATGGGTATGGAAAGAATACACTTTTGTGGTTTTAAAAGAGAGGATAATAGAGGGGAATGAGTTAATTCTTTTTTTTAATTGTATAAAAAGAATATAATGGCATTGAAAGGCTGATTCATATGTCTTTGAGTTTTTGTGATTAAAGTATGTGAAGTTGTCCTTGGAGAAAGGAGAAAAAAATCACAATATTTTCAGAGGTAGCTCCGTATTACCGAAGAACATGTTAACCCCATTTTCACAAAAATGCATGATAAAGACTCATTTGAAAGAAAAATTTACAGGTGATACTACAGAGCAATAGAGTCTGGAGAAAAAAATACAGATTTTTTTTCAATTATTTCAAATTTTATTGAGTTCCTACTTCATTAAAAAAATAGAATCCCACACAATGTAATCTATACTAATTTTATATTCAGATGATGACATGAAAGAGATGACATTAAGAAATAAGCTGATAGCAAAATAAGAGTGTTTTTCTTTTCTTTTTTAATGTTAAATATTAAATTCTAAAGGATATTTAAAGAAAGATGTGAGGCATGTGTGAATTTGGTTCTCTTTGAAAAAAAAAACTAAATGTCAGCTCTAAGCACTAGCGACATTCAGTGACCTCTATAACACAGGTGTGTTCGTACTTCTATTTCATGGGGGCATTGAAAACCTGTTCCCATAATATTATATATTCATATATGCTTTGAGTCTTCCCATTTTTGAACTAAATCATATTTGTCAAATCACCTGAAAAAGATATTTCGGAAAGTGACTTCTGTTAACAATGCAAAATTTCCAGAACATGGTTACTTGAAACAATAATAATTCTAAAACTGAAATTTGTCTTTCATAGTCTGAAATAAAAATTTTGACCGAAATGCAGTCTGAAATACAAATCTTGACAATGACAGGTTATGGAAACAATCCTATAACAAATTGTTTACCATCTGTAAATAAATGTTATAAATATATAAATAAACAAATGTTTCAGAAAGTCCACAAGAACTCGGAGACAAATAACCTTCATATCCCCATGAAAATCCAAACAGCACTCAAATACACAGTAGAAAACATTGAATTCTAGTGCATTAAAAAATGGATGTATCCAAGAGTTTGAAGGCAGTCTTTATATTTCTGAAAGTAATAATAACATAATGAATTTATGTATGCAAACGTCATTGTGAACAATGATACATAACTCCTTTATAGAGTGTTTTGAACAGGTTTTCATGTGCATTAGAGTAAGAGGTGTATATGAATTTTGAGATAGTTCTGAGACTTTGATGCTCAATCCTTTGTACTGATTTCAGATCACTAGTGCACATTAAGAAATGAAGAAGTTTTACTAAGGAAAATAAAAAGAAAGCTTCATGGTACTGCATATGCACTTATTTTGATCTTTACATGTAGCAATAGCTTTTAAAATACAAATGAAAAATAAGTGTCATATGTAGTGTTTTCCTACACATGCCCAGAACTTTGCACACAATGCTGTAAAAATCAGTAGTATAAATAAAAAATGTGACAGATGTTACAGGTTTAGAGTATCGTCACTGCGTGCAAAGACATCACCTTAACAAATACCTGTAAAAATAAATTCTAGCATATAATTTTGTTTCTCTTTGCAGATGTTGATGAATGTGAACGCCATCCATGTGGAAACGGAACATGTAAAAACACAGTTGGATCATATAACTGTCTGTGTTATCCAGGATTTGAATTAACTCATAATAATGATTGTATGGGTAGGTGATGTAATCCAAACCATGCTTTCATTGTGGCTGGGTTAGTATGCCAAGGAGGATGTATATAGTTAAAACTCAAACAGATGTTTCAGGGTGCTAGGGAAGTTAATTGAGTGCAGTAATTGATACAGCTACCAACCCTAGAGGTTAACCATTATTATAATTTTTGAAAATAAATTCAGAATATGTTTTACCATCCAGCTTGAGATAATGTAATCCCTAAAGCTCTTGACCACTGGGGCAGCCTTACAGTTCATTGTCATTTTAATGCAGTCCTCATCCCCATTAGATTTCTTGGGCAATTACAGCAAATGTCCTTGACTACTGGCAAAGTCCATAGGAGCCACTCACAATAAGTTTGAATAATAACATAACACCAGAGTTACCTAAGGAATTTAAAATCATTTCTTTATTTCACCATATTGTTTGAAGCTTGTGCACGGTGTGAAAAAGGAATGAGACCAGCAATAAGAAAGCAAGCACGGCTAATCACCTAAATTTCCTAAGACAAACTCTGCTTACACAGAGGCATTGCTATTTCCTATTCCTTAAAAGTGGAGAACACCAGAATATCTGATAGTTTTGGATAATTTAAATATTTGTGATAAAGAAAATAAAATCTTCCTAGGCTGAAGAACAGACTCATAAGTCTCTGGAGATCCTCTGCCTTGTGCAAAGCCTAAGCCAAAACAGAAGCCTTCAGATTCCTTTCTGCTACAGAATAAAGACAAAACAAAGTCTACCATTTCCTTTGTGGTTCAGGAGAGAACTAAAACATTTTAAATAAGTATTTTAAATCCTGTCCTTCTCCAGGAAAGAGAAAATTCAAAACTTGTTCAAGAAAGAAGAGACTGCAGCCAAAGAACGGCAGTCTTTGCCAAGGAGTTTCTTTCCCATAGCAGTACAGCTGCCAGGCTACTGCCAGGAGCATCCAGTAGGCTGTGCCTCTGAGCATCCTCCAGGCTGTGCCTTCAAGGAGGCTAAGGAGCTCAAGCTGACTCAGAGACTTGGCTTTCGTGAGCTTGCCTCTTGACAGCCTGGAGAGCCCCACATCTTTCTTCCAAGCCATCCCGGTCATTCAGTTTAAGCCCATCCCAATATAATAGTCTGGAAGTATTTGTACTTGTGGAACTGTCACACAGAAGAAATACACTGTGGAATAAACTAGTAACCAGGCAGGTCTGTACTGGCTGAAGCAGAAGGTACATCTTGTACAGGAGCTGGTTCTTAACACTTCTGAAGAAGACCTAAAACCTTTTCAGTAAAATTGATGTTAGTTTTCATCATTCAAATTAAAGTGTTTTACAACAGTGAAGTGTAAGTTGTTCTTACACCGTGATACTTATCCAATCTCCTTGATTTTCATTTCTTAAACTTTCTCATCCGTATTACTCATCTGTAATACATTACTGAATTATGCAGTGTTTCTTTCATTTTGCCTTATTAAAGTAACTCTTAACTAATAAGCATTTCAAACCTCATTTTCAGAACTGCTATGAAGGAGAAAATCTTCCCATGGAAAGCAAATGACATATTCCAAACATTGAAAAATGACAAAGCAGGTTTTAGGGGGGAACTTGAGCACATATAAAATCCAGATAAAGTCCAGAACACCCCATGTTACATTTTCTTCTCTGTGTCTGGAGTTAGTATCATACAGTCAGTTGGCAGTAATTGACTGTCTCCAGATGCAGTAGCTGAGGTAATGCTGCAAGTTTAAAAATTATAATACCCCATAAAAAAGAGTGTTGTTTAAATAGAACATATACCCTAAAGCACTTGAGTGAGAGTTACTTTCCAGTGTCAACTGTTCCCTTCTTGCTGCAAGATTTGCCTTTTCCATGGAAATATATGCATTGCAACTTGAGTGTGTTTATAACACTCTGTATATACTGTGCATGCTTACACATTCTAATGGTTAAATTCTTGGAGGGACTCAACTCTCACTTGTGTGTTTTTTTTTGTTGTTGTTTGTTTCTTTATAGATATTGATGAGTGCAGTTCCTTCTTTGGTCAGGTGTGCAGAAATGGCCGGTGTTTCAATGAAATTGGTTCCTTCAAATGTTTATGTAATGAAGGATATGAACTTACTCTAGATGGCAAGAATTGCATTGGTATGTATGATACCACATGGAGATGTTACAGTACTGCTGAGCTGAAATAATACAGCTATCAGCTCCTATGTAGAGGGAAGGATCACAGTCTGAGTATCTAAAAAGAAAAAATAAAAATGACAATGATTTTAATGTCACACAATAGAAGTAACTGGGGCTTGAAATAGTTAATCTATGTGCATTTAAATGTCTTAGAAAATTGGAAGGTACTCTACCATATTTGTAATGAATAACACTGTTTTGTAATGTAAGAACAATGCTGTTAAGAATTACATGATTCTAAACCTTTCCTGATTCTATTCTCCTAAGATACTAATGAGTGTGTGGCACTACCTGGTTCATGCTCCCCTGGTACCTGTCAAAATTTGGAAGGATCATTCAGATGCATCTGTCCACCGGGATATGAAGTAAAGAGTGAAAGTTGTATTGGTAAGGCAAGTTGTAATTGTTGCTTCTAAACAATTTAAAAATTAAAAGTATCTGGCTTTAAAGTAGTTGTACGTACTGATGATTGTGAATTCTGTCCTACTTCAGATCATGGGGAAAGGGCATAAGTAGTTAAAGTCTTCAGGAACAGATTTTAAAAGTGAAAGACAAGATATCGCCTTGATCTGTATTGTGCTATGTTTTGTACTTTTCATTTCTTCATTGATGCAAACTGAAAAATACTTGGATTTACTTTTCCAAAAAAATGGTGTCCTGTATTTCATGACCCCCCCCCCTTTTTTTTTTCCAGATATTATTGATAAAACAAACCAACCTGTGTAGTGGATTTATATAATGTTTGAAAAAATGGTAATTATTGTAATGTTGTAAAATAATGGCAATCAATGCATGAAGAAACCTTTGGTCTCACAGGGCTATGACATTTTAAAATCTTTGGATTTGGAAAAAGTTTTGGAATTTATGGGAAAAATTGCTTAAATTGGTTTATTCTAACAATTGTTTTCTGATTTGGTGTTTTGTATGTCTCTCAAGTGCTGAGATCCACAGGGACATGAGAGTACAATAGACCTTCCATCAGTTTGCATGTTCTTGTTTGTTCATAGAACTGTCTCATTTGAACATAGTTCAGGAGCAGTGTCGCATAGTGAATTAAGAGTGGGTGTAGCAGAGATAGAGAAATAGATTCAAGCTACAAGGAGAGCAAAGCACAGGACTGCTGTGAATGTTATTGACATCTAACTATACCATGTGGGGGCACCTGGCAAGAAAGGTGCACGCAACTAGTTTTCGGCAGCTAACCTAGGGGGCCTTAGATTCCTGTGGGGTCAGAGAACGGAATAAGCAACTGCCTGTCCACTGTGAAACGTGGTTCTCAGCTCAAATTGCTGAGGGTAGCTGACACCCCTCAGACACACTCATCAAAATAACTCCTGATAGTAAATGAGTAGCTTGTCCTTGTATGGAATGAAGAAAAGACTAGCGAGCAATTAATGATTTGGCCTATGTTATCCTAACTTTCTGAGTACAGGAACAAAGACCATTGGCCATAGGAACCTTCTTGATTTTTTGTCTTCAACAATAGGATATATTTTCTGAGCCCCAAACCTTTCTCATTCTGTTGTATCACACCATAAGATTAAATTTGCCTGCCAGCTTTATGGTTTCTTTTGGCAGCTGCTGTTCCCATACATTAGCAATTGTGTTTGAGATTCATTCAAATCACCTATGGTTGTAAAATCACGAATATAAAATGAAAGCTTTTGGTTTTTCTGGAGTATCACTGTTCATGACACTGTAGTATCCTGAGAGAAGTCTTGATGGTTTTGACAGTATCAGTGATGGCCAAATAGATTTTTACCCTTAGTAGAGGGTACTTAATTGCATTCTTCTTCATTCTGCCATGTGTCCAGAAGATTTTGAGATAAAATTACCAGACAATGCCTAGAAAATCATATGATTGTAGTAATAATTTGATTAATAATCTGTCAGCTCTTGAAACCTATGATGTTCCCCATTACTTTCTGTTGATCTTAAAAGCAGACATCTTTATAAAAATTCATTACTTCTCTCAGGAAGGTTGGGTACAGCTAGATTACTTCTTGAGCTCATTACTTCTTGAGTGCAAGAGAAATCAAAACAGGTGGGAGCCATATAAAAAGTCTTAGTTTCACCTACACATTTAATATATTTTCTTTTATTTTATGAGGAATGAAGGGGAGAGGACTTGCTTCCATTTTTTGGTTAGCCTGTCCGTCATGGCCACAAAAAGTGTTTCTTCCACTAGTCCTGAGCCACACCTTACAGTAACAATCAGAACTTCAAAAGAGAAGCATTTCAATCCCATTACTGCAGCTTAGCTGCTGAGCTTTGTAAGTTAGCAACTGTCACACTAACTAAGAAATTGATTACTTTTCTTTCACGGAAATAAAGTAGCTCAAAACATGTAGTAGGAATCTTTCCGTGGGAAGTTTCTGTGGAGCTTGGTCACATGCCAGCTTATGCTACAGTGGTTTGCTCATATGCTATACCTATAGTAGCTTCTGAAAAGTGGACTCAAGGTAACATTTTTCAGACTTAACATCAACAGGACCTGTTCCTACCTGACTCCTCCCCTCATACTACTTAACCTTTTCCTGTACAAAAAACTGTTTTTCCCTAGTTGCCTTTTTTGCTAAGTACAGATCAGTTTTCTAAGATTCAGTATAGTACAGAGTCCAACAAGTATCAGGAAAAATGATGCTACAAATTTGTGACTCAGCATCCATGAAGCTTACTTCCATTCCCGCCTGCACTTTGATTTAAGATCAGTGTTGATATAACTGCAGAATGTTTATGCAGCCACAGGTCCCTATAATGTTTCTTCTAAAATCCATTACTAAAAGACTCAGAAGGAGTTGTCCTGCAATTATAGCTTTGGAGAATTTTATAATACATTTCAGAATGTATTAAATTATAATTACCTTTAGAAATTACTTTACCAAAGAGGGTTATTTCTTCTGACAGCATTTGCAGAACAGAATAAAGTAAAAGATTGCTAATAATAATAAAGTAAAGGTCTATTATTATATTACTTTTCTTACTCTTTGTCTATATAGGTGGAGGATATGCAGCTTGATACTATTTCAGCTGCACAATTTTACAGACCTGTGTAATTTATATTACGCACTCCTTTGCTTTTAGTTTTTAATAATTATAAAAAGATCTTTACTTAAAAAAAAACTGAGTATGCATAGCTATAGTTTCCAATTAAATAGAAAACATTTTTAAATAACATATCGAGAGTGGCCATAGTAAACTGGTAAATATAAATGTGTCTCATAGTCCTCCGTCTATCTATAGTGTCAGTTCAAGAGTCAGTCAGGCAACGTGAAAAAAAAATATATATCTTTTATTCCAAAGAATCCCCAGCATACAGTTTGTTTTAAAATTCATCTTTGGATGTTTTATGCTGATGGGAAAATATTTTTCTTATAAATATATCTCATTCTCTGTTTCAGTCTGAAAGCATTTATTTAAAGTTTATGCTATAAATATGATGAACAGATAACATGATTTGAAACACTCTGATTTGAAAAAGTTAGTGGAGCTTGTTTTATCTTTTGGTTGTTTTATTGGAGGTGTACCTCTGGTTGAAGTTAAATAAATAAATAAATGATGTTTCTTAACCAGTGAATTGATAGTTGATGGGATTCTGATGAAATTTTTCTCATAAATTTTATAGATATTAATGAGTGCAATGAGGACCCCAACATCTGTCTCTTTGGCTCTTGTACAAACACTCCAGGAGGTTTCCAGTGCATTTGTCCTACAGGTTTTGTGCTGTCTGATAATGGACGGAGATGTTTTGGTAAGTTTAACAATTGAGGAAGGTAATAGCTAATTTTAACAGATAACACATACCCTGTGAAAAGGCTAAAAAGGGACTTTGGGAGGCCCATTCCAAATTTTACGAGAGTTGGAAAGTGCATTCAAAATAATAAGAAAAATACAGGCCTAACATCATTCCTTCCAGGACTAGACACGCATTGTTTAACCTGGTAGGAGACATGGGCTCCACATAATTGAGTTTTCTTTTTCAGATACTCGCCAGAGCTTCTGTTTCACTAATTTTGAGAATGGGAAGTGCTCAGTGCCAAAGGCTTTCAACACCACAAAGGCAAAGTGTTGCTGCAGTAAAATGCCAGGAGAAGGATGGGGTGATCCTTGTGAGCTCTGCCCAAAGGAAGAAGAAGGTACACAGGAAGATTAAAGTAACGACTTTTAGCTGGGAGAAAAGGAGAAACACATTTGTGTAGTACCTTTTCAATCAGTAGAAGGAGGGATCTGTTTGGTGTTCTCTCTTACAGCCTTTTGTAGAATCATTCTGAGGTGAACAAATGGAAAAAAATTACACAGAAGAAACTAAAGAAAAACAGCCTGAGTTACTGTTTTGGCTCTGTAGAGAAATGAACTAGTATCCTCCAACTGTATCATGAATCATAGGTCATATACATATCCTGATGGATCTCACCTGCTTTAGGAAAAGCAAAAGAGTAAAATGGGACGGTGCTGAGGATCCCTGAAGTAATCAGCAGTTTTCAGTTCTTGGTTTTCTCCAAGTTCCAAGTGCAGAAAGAGAAAGGCACCAAGCATGTGCACAATGAAGTTGGGCATATTATAGTACTGCTACTGCTACCCTGCCCTAGAGACAGCGTTGCTTTTGCATCTGGCAAGACAATGTAATGGCCATGATTTAAACGGTTGGGTTTTGAAAAAGGTGGTATAGAAGATACATGATTTTTTATAGGTTTAACCATTTATCCTGATTCTCTTTCTCTCACTTGCTCTTTTCTTTCTTTTTTTTTTTTTTTTTTTTTAAATGTACCTCCACAGTTGCTTTTCAGGACCTGTGTCCTTACGGTCATGGGACTATTCCAGGAATTGATGATACACGTGAAGGTAGGTATGCTTTTTCCTCATCATTCAAATTTTTTTTTTTTTATATATTTAAAACTAGACTTGGATATTGTAGTGTATGATGGCTTATTCCCCATGGCCCACAGGTTACAAGGGGCTGACTTTTAATAGATGTGGGCCATTATGAGATAGATAAGAGATTACCTTTAAAAATGCATGGGTAGAGACCAACAGAATGGGGCACTTTGTTTTTTAAAAATGCTCTAGTGAGACTTGATACAAAAGCAGATCAGCTAATAAGCGATTACCAATATCTTCCTACCTTTTAGATGTTAATGAATGCCTCGAAAGCCCAGGGATTTGTTCGAATGGACACTGCATCAACACTGATGGATCCTTCCGCTGCGAGTGCCCAATGGGATACAACTTAGATTTCACTGGAGTACATTGTATTGGTGCGTCCCTGTTTCATAAATGCTAAGAATTATAGCACTTGAATTTAAAACATGATTTGAAATGTGTCCCAGTTCTCTTCAGCTTACATTTACTCATTATACACAGATACCGATGAATGTTCAATCGGCAACCCATGTGGAAACGGTACATGCACTAATGTAGTTGGCAGTTTTGAATGCAACTGTCATGATGGATTTGAGCCAGGCCCAATGATGAATTGTGAAGGTATGTTGTCTTTTACTTTTTTTTCCTTTAGTTTCTGTCCATCAGATTATTTTATTCACTAGGCCTTTGGTGCTATAATAACCAGGAGGGAAAAAGTTTCTTTGATTGAAATATCTTATAGGGAAAGCAAGTCATTAATTGATTTAAACATTATTTTTAGTTTATCACAGGGCTTCTGAAATCATGTGTTGTGGTAGTCAATGCAGTGGTTAGCTGTATTTATTGTGAGTCTATTTTGGGGACCCAACAGTTATCATCTTTTTTTTTTTTTCCTCTCCAGCAAACAGCTGAATCAGTTACCACTGCAAAAAATGCCTGAATTTGCAGAGCATTTTTCATAAGTGAGGCAGCTCAGTTATGAACTGACCCATTCATCACAGTTATAGTAACAAATGAATTACATTGAACACAATAAGCTGAAGTCAGACCTCTGGTCCATCTAGTCCTTTATTTCATCCTTCACAGTTGAAATGCTAATTCAGGACAGCATATAAGCATGACTAACAACTTTCAGCAGCTCACTCCTCTCAAGAATATATGGGAAAATATGATGCAGACTGGAGGATGTGTTCCTGCAGAGTGGGTTTAGCATCCATTTATGGATCAGTTGTCCAAGAATCTGTCTAGTACATTCTTCAAACTACTGATACCATCTGCATCTAAAGCCTCTTGTGGCAGCAAGATGCAGAAGTTTACTACTCTCACAACTTAGAGAAGTATTTTATTTCATTTATTTTAAACTAATCCTCTATTAGTTTCACTAAATAAGTTTCATTCTATAAGTTTCAATAAGTTTCATAGTGTGGGGTGTATGTACAATCATTCTATTCTCATCAGATCCTTATCAGGATCCTTCTTAAAAATTTTGTCTTTTACAAATCATGTTTCCTTTCCAAAGCAAGAATTCATTTTCTTATAGTTGAAAAAAGGCTGACATCTGTCATCACACAGAAATACATTTTAAAAATTTCATTTAATAAAAATCTAAAATAGAGCAGTCCCAGCTTGCCATTTTAAGTTCTAGTTTCATATTATTTTTGTAAATATTTTTACGCAGAGTTTTGTTCAGTTTTCTCTGACTACTCATAACCAAGCATCCATAAGTTTCTGGTTTGCATTATATTACATTTCTGATAGTTTTTAGCTGATTATATACATACATGTATATAGTTATAAATATGTAGAAGTGCAGGTATAGAAACTTCTGGGTAATTGTTTTAAAACTTAGTGGAGAATGATGTTTTTGTTCCTTTCTGTTCAGATATAAATGAGTGTGCTCAGAATCCCTTGCTGTGTGCTTTTCGTTGTATCAATACTTATGGTTTCTATGAATGCACCTGTCCAGTCGGCTATGAACTGAGAGAAGACCAAAAGAT
Organism: Anser brachyrhynchus; assembly: GCF_964034855.1. Taxonomy (NCBI): domain Eukaryota; kingdom Metazoa; phylum Chordata; class Aves; order Anseriformes; family Anatidae; genus Anser; species Anser brachyrhynchus. Next base: position 44,793,866 of record NC_137697.1, read on the forward strand.
GTGCAAAGGTAATGACTAAGATATGAACTCCCCACCTTCTATCACCCTGTGCTGGCCAAAGCATACTCCAGACATTTCTGTGCATCTTGTGTTCATCCTCTTAGTGAAATGTAGCAAGCAGCACAGCAGATAATTTACTCCTTCAAAATTCACATAATGCCAGTGTCTAGTGCTTTCTGTGTTCTTGCTGGGGAATGTAAAGACACAAATGTCAAGATGGTGAAGTTGTCCTTCAGCTCACAAAGATTACTTTGACAACTGCAGTTATGCACAACACTCATTTTTTTTTTTTAGTTCTCGTTTGGTAGGAAAGTCTGGATGCACTTTTTTCATGAGAAAGTGCTTGTTGTCTTCAGTAAACGAAGCTACTGGAAGGATGCTCAGATACAAAATAAATGTATTTTTACAGATCTAGATGAATGTGCTGAAGGTCTCCATGACTGCGAATCAAGAGGCATGATGTGCAAAAATTTAATTGGTACCTTCATGTGCATTTGTCCCCCTGGAATGACCCGAAGACCTGATGGAGAAGGCTGCACAGGTAAAGCTTAGAAAAGGAAGAAGACATTTATTGCAATTCCAACAAAAAACAATTCTCTTTATGTGTATATAGTAAACTAGAGAACTGCAGTTCATAAAGGACACTTAAGATAGCTGATAGTGCCTAACGTCTTAAATTTACTTTTTGTTTCAATGTTTGAGCCCTACTTGAAAATAGGTATAAAGAACTAGGAAGTATTTCAGAAGAAAAACTGGTTTTATTTACTTCATTTTACAACAAAATCAGGAAGTTTTTCAGACACTTGGTAGATTTAAAGCATTAAATATCCTCTTTTGAGGACAAAAGAGACCTCATCTGATGAGTACAAAGCAAAGTTATTGTAAATAAAAAGTTAAACTTCCTTCAGCTTTAATACTGTTTATAAATAATGTGGCAGTTCCTTAAAGAATTACAACTGTGAGATTCTGAAACAATATATAAAAGCCACAAAGAGGAGAAGGTGTGAAAACCGCCATACTTCACAATAATTCTCTGTATTTCCTCTATTATTTTTGGAATTGGTTGAGAGTAAAATGATAGCTACATGTTGGTAAATTACACTTTTCTAATGGGTAAAAAACTCAAGACCATTCCGAAGTTCTCTTTAGAAAGAAGTATCTGAGGCTATCATTGGCTCAGAGGAAAAAATAAATAAATAAATAAACATACGTCTCAGAGAATGCTTTAAATGAAAATATTTCAAAACAGCATCCCTTCAGCAGCAGAATGACCTCTTTACCGTCTTTATGTAACTTGATGAATTTACTCAGAGGAAAGAATCTGTACTAACAAGAATTTTGTCTTTTTCTCTATTTAATACTGCCTTTAAATGACCTGAGGTTATTTTTCAGTTAAATTTTAAGCATCTGTAGAGGTATTTAATTGCCTACAGTGTCTATGCCATTAGCTATGGAAGAAAATAGACTGGGTTTGTAAAGTGTTTCAGGGAAATGATGTGCTGACTGAATTGTGACTGATTGCAGAAGGAAGTTAAATGTACTCAGACTCCTTCTTAATGATTACAAAGTGAAAATTTGTTACACAAATCATGCTCGTGTTCCAATTTTATTTAAATGCTATTTGCCAGGTAAAAGTTGTGGATAGGACTTCCTCTGCTGCAAGTGTTTTCTGCTTCTTGTTACTTGCAGAGCCCAAAAAGGTCTAAAGCCTTCATCCTAGATGCAGCATATAAGGCATGGAATAGAAGAATATCATTACTAGAAAAGTCTTTCTCACACTTAATCAGTTGTTGATGTTCCACTTCTTGCAAATATTACACAAAATGCTGAATACATTCTGCAAGTCTGACACATCTTCTTGTAACAATAACCTGCATTTGATATTTTTGTAAAGATGAAAATGAATGCCGTACCAAGCCAGGTATCTGTGAAAATGGTCGCTGCATGAATGTCATTGGGAGCTACCGATGTGAATGTAATGAAGGATTCCTGTCAAGCCCGTCAGGCATCGAGTGTCTTGGTAAGTCCCTCCCTCCTTCATATGCATTCCATCTTACATGACAGAGTGTGTCGGTGCTGGGATTTAGAGTGTAAATTGGGGTTCTGATTATCTCTAACAGCTCTCTTAGGTGAAACAATTAAATAATGATCCTGATTAATTAAAATAATTAAATGATATTAAATGATATAATATTAAATAATGACAGGAATGAGGAGCCTCTTGAGAATGTCAGCTTAATCAAGCTACAAAGGGCCTCACATGGAGGCATCTACATTCCACAGGGCATAAACATGGTGTGGAGCAACACTATCCAGACAAATTATAGGTATTTTTAAAGAAGCAGAATGTAGTTATCTTAGGTAGATGAAAAACTGGGATGCATAGCAAACTGAAGTGTTTACATATTAAGAACATGATTTTAAGCGCAACAATATTGCAACTAGGCATATGAATTTTCTGTACTTTTAATGTAGATAGTGAATATGAATAAAAATATTAGGATTTCACAAAAAAAAAAACAAAATTATGTTGAAAAGTTATTGAGGCATGTCTGTACATTAAACACGGATGAAGGGTTTAATATTCATCAACTTATATTTCCTTTTCAATATGTCCAGACTTGTCATTTGCACTATAAAATTGTTACTTTTTTAAAAATCAAACAAAACTGCAGAATCTTAACTTTTTCATGACCAGTGCGCAAGTGTAAATACTTAAAAGTGTTTTTTCAATACCAACATGTTAAATTGCAGGAGTATTTAGAACTGTATAAAGAACACCTGCATTAAAACTACTTAGATATTATCTTACCTATGTACTATATAACCAGCTCTCTGTAAGTTGCCATCAGTAGTGTGCTGACGTCATGGCAAAGCAATAATGTATTTCCTAAGTATTTCCTAAGGATTAGGACCAGATGGGAGTGGGACGTTGCAGGCTTTTAACCCCAGCCAGTCATTAATGCTAAGGAAATACCCTGTTTTCATTATTACTTTCTTATATTTTATATATATATATAAATAATGTACATATATATATGCACACACACACACATATTTACATAGATCGTCTTTAAAAAACTATGCTTTGGATTAGTTTGCTCATTGCTGCTTTTCCTTTAGGGCTGTCCAGGTCAGACAAGACTGAAAAATTAGTCTGGCAGAAACAAACTGCATCTTCAGAATTAAAGAACAAACATTAAGTCTTAGATGACACTATTTTAAATATATTGTGAAAACCTTTATATTCTGTTCACGTTAAAGTATATTTCACTTCTCAAATTGGAGACTAAGCATTGCATGGTCTTCAAGTTATAAGGAGTGTAAAGACCTGCCCAGTATACCAACTTACAAGAACAGAAATCTGCTGAGTTTTGCAAGTCATCACAGTGAACATGCTGTCTCACACAAGTGGCACTTCCTGTGAGGACAGCTTTCTCTACTGTAACCAGTTAAGTTACCAGGCACCCAAAGCAATTTTCACCTAAAGTCAAAGATTACATTTTACCTGATTCATGTGAGAAATCCACAGATTATACTCCTTATACTTGTATACCACATGGTCAGCTTGGTGTTCAAAAATGTACACATTCTTAGGGATCTGAAAGATGTTAACTTTAAGCTTTAAAACAAAAGATCTTTCACTTAAAAACATAAGCATCTGTCAGAGTAGTTGACAATATCTTCATTTTTATTAACAAATATGACAACTGACATATTACCTATTTAGAAGTATCATCTCTTCAAAATCTAGTTTCCATGATCACTGGAAGCTGGGATCTCTCCTCTCTTCATCTGCCTGTTTGAAGGAAACATGCAGGATGTTAATGATTGTATAGTTTCACTCCTCTTTCATGATTGACATGTATTAGTCAAAAGGTTCAAAAGTGAAGGAAAATGGATTAAGAAATGGACAGATTAACAGTATGGCTATATAAAACCATTTTTCCCACCTGCAAAGTAGGAGTGCTGCTTAAAAAGGCTAGCAAATAGCAGACTAGCAGCACTTAGAGACTTCTAAATGCTAAGGATTTTGTCATTTAAATCACATCACAGTATAGATGGTCAGATATACTATTTTTACCAGGAAAAAAAAATTGAAAAAAAAAAACCTACACACACAAACAAAACAGAACAAACAAAAAACAACAACAACAAAAAAGAACAAGAAAGAAAGAAGCCAAAGCCCTAACCCCACTCCAAGTAAATCTGTTAAATGCAAGCTAAACATAGGTAGCTTAAGAGGGAGCTCAGTTTGGCTTGCAGCCTGTTCTGCTATCAAGTAAGCTTGCCAGGGATGCCTAAGGGCACATCCTTCCTAGAAGTAAAAGTCACATTAAGTCATAGAGTACTGAACTTCGGAGATGTCTGGAATAAACTTGGAATGGCAACAGATGTTCAGAAGACATGACAAATTTTTGAAAGGCTAAGTCAAAACAGACTTCACAGACTGGTTGCTAGTAGTCTAGTGCTTGAGAGTTGACAGAGAGCCAGAATAATATATTAGATGCTCAATGGTTCAGATATTTATCTCCTGCTCTTTCTTAATCTCTCCAATTCTTCCTTACAGATAATCGTCAAGGCTTTTGCTTTGCTGAAGTTCTACAGACTATGTGTCAAATGGCTTCAAGCAGCCGCAATCTTGTCACTAAATCTGAGTGCTGCTGTGATGGAGGCCGGGGCTGGGGTAATCAGTGTGAGCTCTGCCCACTTCCTGGAACCACCCAGTATAAGAAGCTCTGTCCACACGGTCCAGGATATACTACAGATGGAAGAGGTATTTGCAGAGATGAAAGGAGGTAGAAAATAGTGAAGGAATACACTTACATGCTTAAGAAAATGCAGTATTCTCTTTGAAGCTCCTTTGAAGAATTTCCTGTGAAACAACAGAGTTTGATTTTTCAAATACTACTGTGTGATCAGAAATTAAAAACACCTTTAAACAGTAGCTGCACCAGGAATACTCACAGCTGTGCAGAATTTTCAGGGTTGGGATCTAAAACAGGATCAACCAGTTCTAAAAGCTAGAAATTATCCCAAAGCTTTTGTGTGCTGAGATGTTACATACAAGGCAAAATGTAACAGCAGTAGTTCTAACTAGCACATATTTTTAAATTTTGGTGAAAAATTTTTATGATCTTACTAATCATAACAAACTTCACTTCTACGATTTTGTTTATTTGTTTGATTTTTTATTTTTTCCTCTGAGTTATCAAAACTAGAACTTGATTACCCAATGAAATAGCAGAAAACTTTCAATGCAGAAAACAATACTAAAAATTGGAAAAATATTTGCTTGTGTGCTCAGGCCCATTTTAAAGAGAAAGAAAGTTTAAAGTTACTATCGGAAGTATAATGATCAGGAACTGTGGAAAAAATGGAAGAATTTTTTTTCCATTCCCAGTAACGTTCCCATGGCATTATACACAATTACAGAATGGCTGAGGTGGGAAGAGACCTCTGGAGGTCGTCTGGTCCAACCCCCCTGATCAAGCAGGGACACCTTTGAGCAGGTTGCCCAGGACCAGCCATGTCCAGGCAGCTTTTGAAGATCTCCGAGGAGGGAGACTCCAAAACCTCTCTGGGCAACATATTCCAGTGCTCAGTCACCCATGCAGTAAAGTGCTTCCTGATGTTTAGACAGAACCTCCAGTGTAACAGTTTGGGCCCCACTGCCTCTTGTCCTGGCACTGGGCACAAAGGAAGGAGCCTAGCCTCTTCCCTTCAGCTATTTATAGACATTGATGAGATCACCCCAAGCCTTCTCTTCTCCAGGCTGAACAATCTCAGCTCTCTCAGCCCTTCCTCGTAAGAGAGCTACACAATTCCGCTGATCATTGTGGTGGCCCTCTGTTGGACACTTTCCAATATGTCCAGCTTTCTGTTGTACTGGAAAGCCCGGAACTGAACACAGTACTCCAGGTGCAGTCTCACCAGTGCTGAGTAGATCATTGGTAGAACCTGGTCTTTTTTCTTTGAATTTCTTATTCAGAAGGAAAACTTAACAAGTGCCAAATTCAAAACTAGTATTTTTTTTTTTTTTGAAAGATCATATATTTAATATTTTCCCTACAGATATTGATGAATGTAAGGTCATGCCAAACCTGTGTAGAAATGGACAATGTATCAACACTATGGGCTCCTTTCGCTGCTTTTGCAAAGTTGGCTATACGACTGACATAAGCAGCACATCCTGTGTTGGTAAGATTCAGCCTCTTAATCCTCAATATTTTTTTAGTTGGTACATATTTACACAGTGCAACTATCAGTCTCCCTCTGTAAGCCTTTGAATATCTCTTTATCTCTTAACTCTTTTCTTTCTTTGTCTTCCTAATATGCCTTCTGATTTTGTATTTCATTTTGCAAAGTAGGGAAACAAGCTGTACTGACAATATTCCTGCAGTATAATGAGCATTGAAATACGTTTTCAGCTGTATAACCATGTTGACTGACAAAGCAGCTAGCTCGCTGCTTTGTTTTTGCCACTTTCCTGTTGGTTAACTCATCAAAGTATATCATAGTATGCCTGAAAAGAAATGCTTTGTCCATAGATGAAAATATTAATGTCACTGTTGCTCTAGTGTGTCACTCTTTCAAGAGATTGTTTGCCACAGTAGAGGTGACTCCAAAGTGACAGACACATAAGGAAAGAAATGGAAATGCTGCAAAAATGTAAAACATACTTCTTCTACAAACTTTTTTGTCTTAAATATAGTACTGTTCAGGAAACATCTTTCAAAGAAATCAGTACAGCAAATCTTTAACAGTTTCTCTTTTTAGATCTTGATGAGTGCTCCCAGTCTCCCAAACCATGCAATTTTATCTGCAAGAACTCAGAAGGGAGCTATCAGTGCTCATGTCCTCGGGGCTACATCCTTCAAGAAGATGGAAAGACATGCAAAGGTAAAGGAGGCTATACACAGTAACTTTAATTTTGTTGCACTTTGACTTAAAAGGAAATAATTTTGAAGTGTGATTTTTTTTTTTGCAAGTTAGACTAAATGTACTTCATATTTTTTGACTTTTGTTAAGACAACATCATCTCTTACTTTCAGATCTTGATGAATGTCAAACCAAACAACACAATTGTCAGTTTCTCTGTGTCAACACCCTTGGAGGCTTCACATGCAAATGCCCACCTGGTTTTACTCAACATCACACAGCTTGTATTGGTAAGAAAAACATGAATTTTCTTACATTAATTTTTTCTATAAGAGGAACATTCTCAATTCTTACCCTTTTGCATCATATAAACAATAGTAATACAGAGCAATAATGTCAGCAGTCCAGAAAACAGATTTTGAAAAGCAGCAATTACAGCTAAAGAAATATCAAAGTATATCCACCATTTGTATTTTCTTGCTTAGTAAAAAGTTATATATATTTAATACATGTTATTATATGCTAAGTATAACCACATGGACACAAAGGAGTAGAGTATTAAAATCTGATTTAAAATGTAGTTAAAAGAAAAACAGACTGCCTTTTCTTCTTTAATAGATACAGATGTCTTTAGATCTTAAGCACATGTACGAATCTTGCCAACTGAAACTATTTTAGTTAAGCTAATACGTAGGTGCAGCCTTTTTCCACTGTCAGCAATTACATAGCTGGGTCTTTCACACTCATAACTGAATTACAACCTCTGCTTCCAACTTATTAAGTACTTTTAGCTCTGCATGAGTCATCAGGTCATCTGAAATTTGAGTACGGAAAATAACATTTTTAAAATAAATTTTTGCATCTCTTTGGTTTTCAACCTCTAAGGAAGTGTTATATGAACATACCTAATGTCTTACCCCAAGGTAAGATGCTAACCTTCTTCTCTCTGCCCTGTTAAAGATAACAATGAATGTGGTTCTCAGCCATTGCTTTGTGGATCAAAAGGAATTTGCCAAAACACTCCTGGAAGTTTTACCTGTGAATGTCAAAGGGGATTTTCTCTGGATTCTACTGGATTAAACTGTGAAGGTAACTAGTAAAAGTCAAATTCTTTTATGGTGCAAATTCTTACCTCTGTGTCTAGGGAATCCTATGATGTCAAAGACAAATCACAGTCATAAAACAGAGAAGCAGACATAGTGAAAGTACATACCAAAAATAAATAGGAGTGTATTTGAGGAATTTAAAACATAAATGTATGTAAGAGCATACTGTCTAACTCTTTGTTTACACAAGTTAGAAAAAAAAATTACTGTTTATCTGAACTCTCAAACAACTCTTCCCAGATTGCTTTCACCTTCACATAGGTTTATGCATCAGAAAGTCTGGTTATTTTTTCTTTTTCATTTCCATGTACTCTAAAAGGAATCTTGCTACTTTTTTTTTTTTTTTTTTTTTTCCTTTCAGCTAATTGTAATCATCTGCCTGAAGGTATCTAAGATCAGATTCTAAATTCCATACTTTTATCTCTCCTTCTATAGCTTCATTTCTCTGTGTTGGCCCAAACGGGAGCCCCGGTCATGAAATCTATATTTGAGAGTTGCAGTGTCTTTAGTTGGTCTCAGATACTGTTAAACAAAAAATTAAAAGGCAAGGGTGTAAGTGCACAGATTTATGACATCTCAAAATGTCAGCTACCTTGACAAAAGGATTTAACAGGAATTGATATTTGGAATGCATTTCTAAAGTAACAATGCAGAATTTGCCCATCTAGAAGTTTTAGAAAGCATTATCATCTGTCAGGTTATTTTATCCTCTTCAAGCACATACATCCATCTTGTGTACTTTATCCAGCACTAAATTACACATACCAAAGCATTCACAAGATAGGTACATAACTAGAACATCAGAACTGCTCTATATGTTTTTACTGATGAAAGCACAAGTTTCAGTTCCTGGCAGTAGTTTTCTAGACCTCATGTTTTGGGACAATCCAGTTCCATGGAATTTGTGGACAACTGTGTACAACTAGAGTGTAACTTAGAATCTGTGGTGTCGTGTACAATTTCTTATTTTCTATTAGCATTGTATACTGTACCTTACACATTGGGGTGCTTACAGTGGCTTGGTATGTACTTATTTCTTATAGCAGACACTATTTCTAATGACCAGATTTTTACATTTTGGTTTTAATTTATGGGTTTTTTCTTTATTTACACATTCATCAGAGACTTTTTAGATGGCTTTTTAATTGCAAAGGTGAACAAGTGCACTACAGACAAATTTAGTATGTGTTCCTCACATTCAAACACTTCAGAATGTGCCAGGAAACTGAAGTCCTACATAGTTGGTTTAGCAACTGAAATCCAAAAACATTCTTGTTCTCAGTATTACATCAAAGCAACATCGTGTGTGATTAGGGGTAGTGTTTCTTTTCCAAATCTGAGTTAAAGTTTTGAAAGCTTTAGTTGGATTGTTGATAGATACAGAGAACACTGCATAAATTTGAGCTTCAGACCTTCCAAAAAAAAAACCCTGAACAGTGCTGCCATCTTAGAACAGTATTCCTCTGTCATAAATATGGGTGTTTAGGCGATTATTATCAAAGTGAGTAACATATTTTGCAACATGTATATTGATGTGTTCTCTCTGTTCTACTTCTCTCCCCAATGCAAAGATGTGGATGAATGTGATGGAAATCATAGGTGCCAGCATGGCTGTCAAAACATCCTGGGTGGATACAGATGCGGATGCCCACAAGGGTATATACAGCATTACCAGTGGAATCAATGCGTTGGTAAGGAAACAAAATGCATAGGAAACATTTAAACAGCAAAGTTGTCATAGAGATTACAGTGACAACTGCCAAGTAAGGGCGAGAATGCACAGGACAAAGGATATGCAGACAGATCTTTTCTCTCTCTCTCTTTCCCCTTCTCTCCATCCACTTACTACTCTTAATGTAAATCAATGACAGATGGTGACGAGAAAACTCACTCAGCCTGTTAAAACTCTGTGTGACAAGGTGTTTTTCTTAGTCATTCTATGTTCTGACTCCGTTGTCCTCAAGAAAATCCCCATCTTAGAAAGGTGTAAAGGCTTTCATTGAATTCCTTCAGGCTTGATATACATACCTCTCTTGAAAAAAAGAAAAAAATATCCTACATTTCATCAGTAAGAATCAGTCAACACCATTAGCATTTTGAGAATACCACAGAGTAGTATTAATAGTGAATAGGAAGAAAAAGATACCAACATAATCATTCCAAAATACAGTGTTACGGCTACCAGTAGTTCACTGGGCAGAGAACAGGGACAAATGAATCAGCTCAGCAGTTTTCTATATCTGGCTGATTCAGTCCATCTTTTTTTTTTTCTGCATTTCATGAACTAAGCCAAATCCCATACCAAACAGAATGTAGGAAATTAAAAAAAAAACAAAAATAAAAAACAACACAGCCAAATAACCCCATCCTGTACTTTTCACAAAGTACCATAACAACATATTTAACTTTTCAAGTTTGCTTTCATGGTTTTACCTCAATGGTGTCACAATAAGAGGATAGCTGTGAGCCCTGCCGTAGATCTCTTATAGGCTGATCTTAATGCCCTTATATTAGATATCAAAATTAGTTTATTACACCCATTTTACACTAAATAACACACCAGGCAGTTTTTCTGAAGGCGCAGCCACCAGCATCACTCCTTACTTAGTACTGCTCTTCAACAAAGAAAGCTAATGAAGGAGGTAGGAGTGACTGGAAAACACAAGTAGCAACTCCCACAAATTTCCAAAACAGCTACGGTCTCTGAATGTAGAATAAAGATAGATATTCCTCAGAAGAACGTGTCTTCTAGTAACTGCAGGCAAAAATGGTAAAGCATGCACCAATGATGCTGGAGATGAAAACTGTACCTTGGTAAGGTAAATAAAATAAACAGCATATTTGCTAATTATCAAATGCATAATCTTTCAATACAACCAGCTACTTTACTTACTCATTTTTCACAAGATAACCTGGAACTAAATCCATCAGACTGACTGGAGGATCTTCCCTTTATATGCCCATAAAGTGAAGACAATTCTTGCTTCTCTCTTCCATCTGGAGTGGCTGTTCAGTTTGTCTTTCCCCTCACAGAGCCTGCAGGTTTCTACTACAAGTAGGTAGTAACCTCACCCCATCTCTGGGTGTCCATGAACACTGTCATGGTTGAAGTATGACTGGAGTTCCAGTTCATTTCTCTTCTGTGGATCTTGCATGGTAGGAATGTACCCTGCCAGGAGAAAGATTATTGATAAGTACCCCTAAGCAAAACAGGAGACATGCCTTGAAGGAAAGGGAAGCATTGAGGGAATATAAACCTGACAGTAACAGTATCCTAAAACATCTTTATGGTCCAGATACATACGTCTGGAATTTTTGCTAGTGTACTTTTACTTTGGGGACCACATCTTTGTAGGGTAGTAAGGTCAAGGATGTAGCAGAGCCCTAGGACTTGCAGATATTCTGATTTGTTACCTACATCTTGCCTGTCTGATCTTTGTCCAGATTAAAGATACCAATGCACATTTGTTTGCTTACTAGATGAAAATGAATGTTCCAATCCTAACACATGTGGCTCTGCTTCTTGCTACAACACACTTGGAAGTTACAAGTGTGCCTGCCCTTCTGGATTTTCTTATGACCAATTCTCCAGTGCATGCCATGATGTGAATGAGTGTTCTTCTACCAAGAACCCCTGCAATTACGGTTGTTCTAACACTGAAGGTGGTTATCTTTGTGGCTGTCCACCAGGCTATTACAGAGTTGGACAAGGGTGAGTATCTCACATAGTCATTCATCAGAGACACATTCAGAGGGTGACAAAAAGTCTAGGCAGTAATTTGAAGAGCAGAGGTGTAAATGAAGGAGAGGTTAATAAGTCATGGTTTTTTCTACATTTCCTGTGCACAATGTACACAAGCTGTGCACAAATACCTGTAATATTAGGGAAAAAAAAAAAAGACACATGTCTGTACCTGCAGCATGACACTCATTTGAATTCTAACATTTAAACAGCATTACATAGTTAGTTCTGCTTTCTCCACCGGTATGAGCACAAAAACTCCAGGTCTGCTCAGTGAGGACTGTTACTGCATAAGGATAAGTATAATCCTCACTGAGTTAATTAAGAGATTTAAGCCATACTGGTCAACCCAAAATGTTAAACAAATTAACATAATTCTGGTACATGGTAAATGCTAAAATCTTTATTTCCAAAGTCAGGGCAGGTTGGGTTTGTTCTGTTTATTCACGATACTTGTGAATGAAAATTAGAAAAACCTACAGACCTTCAGCCAGCAGTTGCATTTCATTCAGTATGTGAATGTATTTCATTCACTAGTGTGAAGAAAATTAATTCACAGTCATCCTGGTGAGGAAAGAGAAGGGGACGGGATGCTGGCGCTATAGTACAGATTACATACACTCACTTTCCATTTAACTGGACAGTTCATAAAACTGCAAGAACTAAAACAGCTGCTTTTATCCAACAGTCACTGTGTCTCAGGGATGGGATTTCACAAAGGCCAGTACCTGCCACTGGATGGAGATGCTGATGAAGAAAATGCTTTATCCCCTGAAGCATGTTATGAGTGCAAAATCAATGGCTATTCAAAAAAAGAGAACAGGAAAAAGAGAAGTATTAATGACACGGTACGTACCAAGATAAATAAACACAATAATATACTTCGAAGTATTTTTAGAGATTAAATATTCAAAGCTATCAGTAAGCTGAGGGAGTTTTACTACAGGCCACATTCAATAGCCAAAATCTTCTTTTTCCTGTCCCCACAGTGATTTCTAGACTTGTGTCTTGTTGGTGGGAGTGGTGTGACAGGAAGACATCAGCAGTTATGAACAGCAGAAATTTTTTAAGCCTGTAGAGTCTTCTATAGTCTGAGATGTGGTGTAGTTCCTCAAAATATCTCAAAATCAGGTTTCCTGTAATTACAGAGAGCTACGACAATGGTCATTTCTGCAATCTGTTCTGCTGAAAGGAGGAGTTTGGATAGTGTTGTATGGTCTCAGTCAGCTAAATAGATCTTCTTGCAGATTAAATTGAAGCCTCTGTTCCTGGTTGCTCATAATTGTGGGGGACTAGAGTCCATGACCTAGCTGATACCTACATGACAACCTAGCTTAAGTCCTACATTTGCAAAATTGTTGAGGGTGTTAGACATTACACGATTTTTTTTTCTTAGTGCCTTTTTAGGCTTATATGGGATGTTCATGAAAGGCAAGCCCTAGTATTTATGCCTAGTATTTATTTTAGACACTTTTTTTTTTGATTTAAACAAGAATATACCTGTACACCTGTTACCTGCATTGTCTGTATGATAGGCTGTTGTCGTGTAGCATTAGCTCTGGTCTTGAAATCTGCAGTAATGGGAAACTGACTAGGTGGGGGGAGAAATTTTCCTTCAGTAATGCAAGTGCTGTGTAATGCAAACAGGCAAAATGCAAACTCAAATAAAATGGTGAAGTATGCTGAACACACAAATTACATTGAAGGAATGAGGAAACAAGTTTCCTTTCTAAAAGGATAAAAACTTAAGATGATCGTGAGTACACACTACTTCTCATGACAGTTGCCATCAAAGCCAGTTCTGATATTGATAGAGTTTCTAAAGAAGACAGCAGTTGTGTAACTAACTTCTGCTTTGGAGCTTAAAAACTAAATGTTTGATTTCCCCCCAGACACACACCTCACGCAAATACTGCTTTGTCCTTCCCACCCCACTCCTACTGTTCCAATCTGAATTCTCTGGTCAACCCACCACAGAAATACCGGGATGTTTTTGAAAAACACTTCTTCCATTGCACAGTTAATTTCATATCTTGTTCAAAATTATTATATCTTGTTACTACATTTTTTAGCAGCAAGCTTTCTTGCTGCCTGAGAAGCAAGAGTGGAAGATTTCACATCCATAAAACTACAGGGGGAAAAATAACAATCTCACCACTAACGATGTGTATAGGGTGTGGTATTTAATACTCTTCTGTACTTGCCCCCATCACAATTTTTCCTTATTTTCACCATGTGTTTTTAATTACATTACATAGTAGTACATATACATAATCACATTTGATTGGGATTCCCTCAGAGAGAGAAAAAATCCTTTCCAATATTTGAAAGTGCAAAAGGAATCTTGACAAGTAGGCTAGATAACCGACTTAGGTTTCCTGAAGAAGACTAAGGCCTATGAACCATTCTGTGTATTTTAGGTCGGAGTGCTTTTAAAGCTGTTCTTTGTTAGATGGCTTTTGTAGGAATGCACTCATTCTCAACCTCCCACCCCCAAGTGTGTTCACAGCTCACACCTCATGTGTAGCAGAACTATACTGAAGCTTACATAAAAAAAAACATATGACTGATTTGTCAGAAAAACAATGCCAGGACATTCTTCTGTACTCTTCTCGGTGGTGAAAGTACAATGTAATTGAACATGACATACCAGCCCTTTTTGTAGAATACAAACAATACAGGAGTACTCTCCTTGCTTCAGTTTCCATTTTTATCATCGTACTTCATCACCAAATGCCAAGCCTGTCTTTTTTAGAAGCCAGGATTGATTGAAACAGTTTTATCAGAAGTTTAGGGAGTTCTTATGCAGTACTGTGTCAAGACTCCTGTTCTGGTTCTGTAATGTTCCACGCTCACGTTGATCATAAGAACAAGATTGTGCCTCATTTACAGTCTTCACTGCAGTACTAAACATATGTCTCTTCTTTACATGGGCTTTTTGCAAGCATGAAGTTAAACAGATTCTGAAAAGAGACTGAAATCTGAGCCCTCTCTATAGACTTGATGCTGTAACTTTGATTATCCTGTTAAGCCTGTGAGAGAAGCCCTTAAGATTTACAGGGTGTATTATATGGAACCAAGCAGTTCTCCCAGCTGGAAAGGATTTACAATGGCTTCTTTAACCACTAGAGTTTGAGAAATGCAGAAACTGTTACTAATCACTTACTCTTCTGTCAATGCAAGTGAATATCTGTTTCTCTCCTGCTCTAAACATCCTTTCCTCCTTTACTTCAGATTGAGCAGATTAGCTTGGAAAGTCTAGACATGGATAGTCCTTTGAAGATGAGAGTCAACATTTCCAGGCTTGACAACAAGGAGCACATCCTAGAACTCATGCCAGCCATTGAGCCTCTTACCAACCACGTGCGCTACATCATCTCACATGGCAACGATGATGGCATCTTTCAAATCCATCAGAGGGATGGACTCAGTTATTTGCACACAGCTAAGAAAAAGTCAGTGCCTGGAACGTACACACTGGAAATCACTAGCATTCCTCTATATAAGAAAAAGGAGTTAAAGAAACTGGAAGACAGCAATGAGGACAACTACCTCCTAGGAGAGCTTGGGGAAGCTCTCAGAATGAGGCTGTGGCTAGAACTCTACTAGCCATCTTCCAGGCTGAGTCCAGTTCTTCAGTCACTTCTGTTCACCTATTTACCCACCTGAACATATCTGCTTTTCAAAGGCTTTGAAACAGTCACTGACTTTTGGGGGAGGAAGGGAGAAGGGAAGACTTCTTTCTCTCCATCCTGCTGAGACTGCAGAACCACCCTTGCAGGAGGGGTAACTTGTGGGAATCATGGTTACTGTATCTTTTATATAACCTCAATTTAAAAATATATTAAAAAGCTAAAGTTCAAGAGATCATCATATGGCACTAAATGGCACAAAAAATGTGAGCTATTTTTTTTTCCTGTTAGCAGTCTGTAACACTTTGGGTATTTTGCTATAGTTCCTAATTAAAAAAAATATAGATGTTTATTTATTTTTAATGCAGTAATATATGGAGAGAATAACAAATTATGTAAACAAAAAGGGAAACATGCTTGTTTTTCTTTAGATTTATAAATTTGAACTATAACATTTTAGAGGTACTTTCTTTTTTTTTTTTAAAAAAAAAAAAAAAAAGATTTGAAAGATGTTTCCTTTTGTACTTGTGCCAGTCATCCAGATAGTATATAAGCAATTTTTAAATTTATCAGAGTAGAAAGAGCACTGTGATACATCTTCTGGCTATTCTAAAGTGCTCTAGTGAAACTTGAGTATTCAAAAAAATAAAGTCTTGAAGGACAAGAATTGCAATACTAGTCTCAGCAAAGATCATATTTCACAGCAGGTCAATAGGATTGTATTCTGAATCAACCACATCAAATAAAGTAAGAGGCACAACCACTGTAGCAAAATACCTTGACTGCTTTTAATACCATTAGAATTGCAGAACCAAACTGTACTGTACTTCCTTTCAATAACCTCAAGGAACCACACATGCTACCACACCTCATTCTCAGAAAGGGTGCTCTACATACTTGCATTACTGTAGGCAGCTGAAGAAAATGTCACTCTGAAGGGGACACATGATGTTTCATGCTGTTTGGTGCTGGCTTGAATTAATGGTACATTTAGTAAAAATTGAGAGCTGTATCAGGACTGCCATATGTGCAAACTAATTATGCAGTGCAGACAAGGAAAATGTGTATTTGAAATCCATTTTTAGAAGTTTCATTAATACTGTAGTTATACACCGTACGCCTCATTTTATCATAGCTTATTTTGTAAGAACGATGTGTGTACAATGAGTTGACATTTAGTTTACTTTAGTAATTTTTTTTTAATGTTGTACCATTATGTGTTAAGTGTATGTCTCAATGGTGCTTTTTTTGACAGCTGGTGCCTGTAACTAGTCATGTAACAGAATCTCAGATGTGAAAATAGCCAAAGCACATGCTGACTCCAGGATTGTTTCAGTCGCCTATCAGCGCTGACCAAAGATTAGTATCAAGTTATACTCAGTGGTTTTTCTTTACTTTTGTTCTTATGGGGATTTTTGAAAAAAGAAACATTGTACATTTTTATTAAAATGTTTTTAAGAAAAAAAGTTTTGTTTGTAGGTCTGTATAAGTATGACAACACTTCTTGCAATAAAGCTTATTTTCGGGTAGTTTTTTTTTTCTGAAATGTCTGTATTCTTTACAGTAAATAAGCATGCAATTATAAACTTGAAGGATTTCAGAGACAGAAAAAGGAGGTGGTATGGAGCAAGGGCTTCTTCACTTACAAATAAGGTTATACAGCATTTGCTGAATAAGTTTATCAGCACAGAACCTAAACAGCAATTAAACTGTCCTTAGGCAATTAGAACTCTGCATCAATTACCTCAAAAACAGTTATCATGCATTATGTTCTGTGAGGCCAGTCTTGAAAAAGATTACACATACCCATGTAATGAGGGTTGTAGGACCATCACAATTTAAGTTTGACAATAGAGCTCTAAAAAACTTCCAGTACATTTAAGAGTGTAAAAACCACCATCCTACCTGAATACTGAAGAATATGTTAAGATCATCAGTGGAGGTACTTTTGCTTGTTGGCAGTCCTTTCTTTGAATGCCCTTAATTAGGTACACAGTCAAGCTGAAAAAAATGCAAAAATGTTTTTTTTTTATTCAAGTATTCAAGGTTTCCACAAAGACCTCTCTAAGAAATCTACACTGTCTTTTTATTCCATTCTGGATTAAACTGGTGATCATTTTTAAGTAATAGCCAATACTGAATGTATGATTTTGTCATAGCAGTAATAGCCAGAGAAAGGGAAATCAGAAACATTGGATTAAACATTGAATCAAGATGTGCAATGTCCTGTTTTAGATGTTTAGGCTCCTCAGTTTCTGAAGTTACAGACAAATAGAATAATAATACTTAAACATTCTACACCAGCAAAATTAGCCCTATGTATGTCATTGCTGCTCTTCTGGAGAAGGGGCATTTCACAAGGTAATGGCATTAAAAGACGAGTTGCCGGCTTAAGGTTCTAATTTTAGGATGCAGTAGCAACATGTGTCCCTAGTATATGGGATTTTTTTTCAACATAGAATTGCTCTTCCCAGGGTTTCAAAGATCCAGGCTAACAAACTTTTCCTGCCACCTTATTGTCCTTTTCTGACACTCCAAATAGTATGTTTTTTAAGGAATCATACACTTGAATTTCACTCCAGAAAGAAAATTAGCAGGAATTATGGCATTTTAATTATTCTCATAATTACTGAGTTATTTGGTGTTCCTTGAAGGCTGTGTATTTATTCAGATTCATTTGACATCAGCTGTTGTCATGCAAGTTTTATTGATTCAGAGCTGCTTTTGGGTAAAATAACTGAAGTCTACAGAAATAAAAAGCCCTTCAGAAGTCCGACAAATATCCAGCACAGCACTGACTTGACTTAACAACTCCAACAGCTAGTTTCCAAGAAGGCTACTATTTGTCCAAATGGGAGCTTTCCAGGAAACACTTACTGCAAGAAAAGCCATCAGACAGAACCCAGTAGAGTATTACCCTCTGCTGCCAACTCTGAAACAAGGAGAGAAAATAGAAACACTCTTACTAATGACTCCTCTGAGGCTACAAGTTTTGGAGGATTTCACTGTTAAACAGACTTACTTGCATGTGCTATGAGCACAGCACATTTAAAGAGCCAAGCACAGGCATTACATCCTTTTTTTCTAAACAAGAACTTTCCATCAGATACATCCATGTTCACTGATCAGTTAACAAAGTATGAAAAAGCCTTACATGTTTACTAGAAAGGCAGTATTACCTGCTACCACTTTAAAACGCACAAGACAGCTATGCACAGTAGGCAGAGAAAAGTTGTCCCTTTCCTCCCCTCAACATCAAATCCATGTGGAAAAAAAAAAAAAAAAGCTGAAGCAAAAAAAAAAAAACAGAACCATTTCCCCCCCAAACAGCCTGTCATAGTAGATACTTCTATACCTATTTCTCCAAAGTACTCTACACATTAGCCCTTTCATTTCTAAATATTAAATGAGAAAGCTGATTACACATGCAAAGAAAGACTAGTGCTTGAAAAAGCTACAAAAAGAAAAATACCACCAACATTTTGTTAACAGTAACACAGAAATCATCTTGCTATTTAAGAGACGGTGCAGTATAAATCTCTCGGCAATTTGATGCCAAGATTGTAGAGAGTACAGGTAACACCTAGGCCAGGCCTAGGCAGCAGAGACTGAAGCACTAGGGTTTAGTTTCTCAAGCAAGTTACTAGTGTCATGTTTCAACACAGACTTTTTCCACAGGCTCTCATTTTATTCCCTTCCCCTGTTAAAGAAGAAAACAGGTGAGCTAATACGTTTCAAAGCTACTAGTACCTTTCACCCCTGTGCTTACAGTAATTTGACGATTTTTCCATTTGCCACCATGAAATACACCTCTTATTATGATACTTCCTCATTACAATTGTTTAAAAGTGTGTATATATACATATAAATAATTTTAGCTAATACTATTTTTTGAGGAAAGTCTTTTGGTTCTTTCCAGCCTTACTGCAAGGAATCAGCTCCTCAGCTCTAGGTCTAGGCATAGACTTTCCTCGCCTGTCAGCACTAAAGCTCAGCACTGCTAACTCTCTACAGAATGCTACCAGACCCATCAAAGAATGCATGCTGCTGCCTCTTCCATCTCCAGATGCTCCACAGTGTTTGACTTCTTTGTATGTGTCAAAGTGTGTAAGAATTGTACACAGCCTTTTTTAGGGCTTCTCCTCAAGCATGGCTGTAGTTCAGTGACCAGGCTGGCACTGCTGGGGGTATTGCTGAGTTTAAGCATCCAGTGGTTATTTCAGAGTGCTCCATGCTCTTTCTTCATAGCCACACCTCTTAATGTAGCCAACAGCAATGCCTCGGCAATTCAAACACCCAGTATTTCATGCTCCTTCTCTGAAAGGACAAACCTGTAGCAGTTTTTCATTGCCCAGGTTTTTAAATTAGCATTTTTTTTAAATATATATATATATATATATTTAAAAAAATATATTTTATATTTAAATATATATATATATTTTTTTTCTTTATTCTTTTCTACAGGGTTTTATTAGACTCACTTAGAATCAACAGTTTAACTTTGGTGCAATGAACGTGGCTTGCAGACTGACAGCTGAAGAACCTGCCTTTGTGCTAAGCCCACAGAAGACCTTGGGACTGGCAATGTACTGCAAAACCAAATACAGCAAAAAATCTCACTGCCCCAGGTGTGTTTCTTAATTCTTTCCATAAATTATACATGAAGGCTAAGCACCTAAACTAACTAATGCTGCAAACCAGACATTTTAAATCCAAGAAAAGGGTTAGATTTATGAAATCTACTCTGAGAGGCCAAAGCTTTGCAATGCTGTATTCGTACTTTTTAAAGCAGGAGAGAAGGAAAACAGGAACAAGCAAAAGCAAAAGATTTCACATCTAGAATAAAATTCTAGTCCCTATCATGACGGTTTATGTGTTTGACACCAAATTGCTACAGCAGAGAGAGAATATATATTCTTTGTTTCCATAACTTTACAGAACAGTCTCTCCACTCTGATAAAGAAGGTGATCTCTCACCCGCCCCCATTAAGCTTATTCCAGGAATGCCAACCAGTTTGTCAGCAGGGGTGACTGCAGAAATGTTTAAACTGTGTGTTTGGACATTGCTTCAGTGTGAGCAGGCTCTCCTTGCTGCCTGGGCTTGTCAAGAATGAGGTGTTTCTACCCGTGGCCAAAACTAGATCTTGAGACACAACCAACTCCAGCAGAAACTGCTGGTGGTGTGCCATCACGTAGAAGACTCCAAAAGTACTGGTCACCCAAACAGGGATTTTGAGGTTTATAATTCTGAACTCCAAGGCCAAAGCAGAAGCTCAGCAGTACTGTCATGCACAAAAATTTGTCTACGTCATATTATAGTATATCCTAAACAGAAATACCCCGAGCTAGCTCAAATCTAGCTAACACTACTAGCCAGTCCTACAAAATGACACCACAAAGAACTTGCGAAAAAGTGATAGTGTGAACATTACACATATTGAATGAGAACCAGAGGCCTCTTCCTCAAGGGTCTGAACCCCAGCCAGTCATATGAATAGCAACTGGATATGATGAAGCATTAAAACAGGGAAAAATATATAAGTCTCTACCAATTTAAGGAACATTATCCACTTATTTAAAACTTTAACCATTCTCACTGTTTCACCAGCAGGAGTATTGAAACACAGGAAAAGAGAAAACTGTCAAAGCCCAGAAAAGAAAACTGCTACATAAGAACAATAAGTTCCTGCTGTATCTGCACCAGAAAAATAAATAAATAAAAATAAAAATAAAAATAAAAAAATAAAAATAATAAAAATAAAAATAAAAATAAAAATAAAAATAAAAATAAAAATAAAAATAAAAAATAAAAATAAAAATAAAAATAAAATAAAAATAAAAATAAAAATAAAAATAAAAATAAAAATAAAAATAAAAATAAAAATAAAAATAAAAATAAAAATAAAAATAAAAATAAAAATAAAAATAAAAATAAAAATAAAATAAAAGGAACAGCACTGTGTGTTTATGGTGCAGCATACATTTTAAAGTCCTACACCTAAATGAGATTCTTGATTTTACTGTCCTGGTTTGGACTAGGATACAGTTAATTTTCCGCATAGCAGCTGGTTCGGTGCTGTGTTTTGGATTTAGGATGAGCATAATGTTGATTATACACTGACGTTTTACTTGCTGCCAAGCAGTGCTGGCACAGAGCCAAGGACTTTTCAGCTCCTCACACTGCCCTGCCAACGAGGAGGCTGGGGATGCACTAGGAGCTCGGAGGGGACACAGCCAGCACAGCTGGCCCAGACTGTCCAGAGGAATATCCTATACCATGTGGTGTCACACTGGACAATGTATGGGGTGGCTGGCTGGAGTCAGGGGGAATACTGCTCAGGGACAGGCTGGGCATCAGTCAGCATGTGTTGAGCAATTGCACTGTGCATCACTTGTTTCACACATACTATTACTAGTATCATTATTACTATTTCTTATCCTTTTCTGCCTTATTAAACTGTTTTTATCCCAACCCACAAACTTTTACTTTTTTTTCCTGATTCTCTCCCTGATCCCACTGGAGGGTAGGAGGTGTGAGCTATGTGGTGCTGAGCTGCCTGCTGGGTTAAACCACAATACTTAAATCTGAAAAACTTCTATTAAGTTTCCATTAACTGTAACAGATCATCTCTCTTTATGCTGGTTGTATGGCATTACTGCAGTTTTATCTGATATTGGTGTTTTATCTGGTAATTTTATATTTTATCCCACAGCATTTCATGTCCACTGCAAACTCAACAAAATAGTGTGAGTTTCCAATAACTATTCAACAGAATTGACCAAGGGCAAGACTACCAAGAAGCTGCCAAAAAAAAAGAAAAATCCAAAACAAAAAAAAGAATATGTGTATACATATAGCCACACAGACGTGCTGTCAACCACATCAACTGCAGTGAAGAGAACTAACGAATTACTTTCTCTGCTAGGCAAGAATTCCAGAAAGGTTTTGATTTTTAGGTCAGATCACTTAACTGACATCTGAATACCCGACATGTGTTCTCAAGGCCTGGGCTCTGTTTTGAAACCAAGGAGTATATATGCTTTCAAGAAGAAAACATCCAAACCCCAGTATATTTCTTTAGCAAAAATAATGCACTATATATCCAGGCGATGCAAATACAAGGACCTAAACCTCAGTCTCTGAATTCCCTAAAATAATAGCCATAGCTCTAGGTCTCACTGTTCCTTGTGTGGAGACAGCTTAGGGAAGTTCACTGATATTCTCTCTGCCCTATGCTCTTAAAGCTCTATTCATCTCTGAGAAGGTAAAAAAGGAAGAGGAAAAAAATCAAATAACTACCAACCTATGCTATAATTTTCAACTGTGTATTCAATTTTTTGAGAAACATTAGTTTTAAGATAAAAATCACCACACTTATCAACCACATTACCAAAACTCACCAGTTTCATTGCTGTCCTGGCTGTTCAAGAAAAACCACCTAGCAGAAAGCTCAAAGTATGCAAGAAACAACTGATTAAGAAGTTGCTAGTTCAAAAGAAACCCTGCAAAGTAGTCTGCCCCTGAGCTTTAAAGATAATTGCACTGTTCTCCTCCATTTATATAACATTTCTGGAAGTCATCAATTCTTAAAAAAATCTGAAAAAAAAAAAAAGCAATTATGAGCATCTGAGATAGGAAAGAAAAATGAATTTGAACAGTATGTCTTACACAAGACATGCACAAATGAGCTATGGATGGAGATACCTGTAACCATTTAAGGTTAACATCAGTGCAGAAAAGTTGTTTAGTACAACTACAACACATCTGGTATGCTACAATGAGATAGAAAGTTTACATCACCGTTTTTGCATACATTTTCACTTGGGTGCGTGCGCAATTAACCTATGATTGCTTCGTGCAAGTTTCAGGGTCTAGAAACCCATAAACAATAACACATAGGAAACAATCATTCAAAACAATCATTCAAAACAAAACAATCATTCAAATACCTCTGATGGAGATCATTCCAGAGATTGCAATTAGCTGAACTGGCTTATTTACTGGAACATAAAATACAACATGAAGAAAAAGCTACACAGACAGCTTGATGGTCTTCACAACTTTGTTTATAAATCTGTGCTTAAAGGAAAGCAGACATTAGTCTTTGCAAGAAGAATCATATTGTGGAAGAGAGAAGAATCTCTCTTCCACTACACCCAAATCCCAGGAGAAGAAGATGATCTGAATCCTTTTTTAACTGTTACTTCTCCACTCAGCCTCCCCAGCATATTCTCTAAAATAATTAATTTGCATATGTGCTCTGCATGAACTTACAATTCCACAGCCTCAGAATTATTTTCTCCATTAAGTTATACAATGACTGCATAATGTATTCGTTCCATATCACATCCCTTTCCCTTTGTTTTATCAGGACATAATATACAACCTCAAAAAAAAAAAAAAAAAAGGTCTGGTTTCTCCCATGCCCTGTGCCCTTCCACAGCAAAACACTTATGTGTAGCATGGTGAACGAGGATTCATCAATTATTCGTTGTCTTTTCCAATACAAGAGCAGAGGCGCAAAGAAATCTGTCAGCTTCGAGAGACAGCTATTTCTCTTTCCAGGTAGTTATCTGCTGAGTAAAGGACAAAATTGTAGAACTACTCACAACACGATAGTGTGGTTTCTGAAAAGTCCAAGGTGCCGTCCAAAGAAGATGCTTATATTAATGGAATATAAATCAGATGGAATATATGAAAACCACAAAAAGATGCATCTATCTCAGGAAGCTGCCAAGATGAGAAATTTTCAAGATTACTAAGAGCATTATGGAGAAGTTTTATTGGATGAATGCCCTCCAAAACTTTTTCAAAGACATAATATTAGTTTGCTAGTGCAGTCATTGATACTCTGTTGTGGTGGTTTTACCCTGCTGGGCAGCTGAACTCCACCACGTTGCTCTTTTCCTTCCCCTCCTCCAAGGAAGAGGGGGAAAAAATATGATGATATGCTCCAACACGGGTCACCCCATGGGTGGCAGCTCCTCCATGGAATTTGAGGCTTGTTTTAAATGCACCACAGTCAGAACATTAACACCTGAACAAAGCTGAAACCATAACAAAAAAACAAAGTGTTTGTCTTCCCAAGAAACCATTACGCATGACGAGCCCTGCTTTGCTGGAAGTGGCCTAACACCTGCCTGCCAATGGGAATTAGCAAATGAATTCCTTGTTTTGCTTTGCTTGTGCAGGTGGCTTTTGTTTTACCTAGTAAACTGTATCTCAAGCCGTGAGTTCTCACACTTTCACGTTCCTGATTCCCTCATCCCGCTGAGGGAGGTGAGCAAGTGGCTTCATTGTGCTGAGTTGCCTGCCAGGGTTAAACCACAGCAAGTAGATAGCAACAACTCCCACCCTGCCAGTTATTTCAGATAGTTTCTAACCTTAGGTGCATTAACAGCATCAGCCTTGTGCACTGAGCAGCTCAATATTTTTTTTTTCTTTCTGTAAAAATAATGCTTTTTGTCATCTGTTTTGAATTGATTCCCTCTAAAATTTCCATGCATGTCCCTATCTCTCAGTATTTTCTTTACAATTAAAGTAATAACTGGGGTTTATAACATCTATACCTACTTCAACTTATGGAGTCATCCTGACATTGGAGGGTTAATAAAGGTATTATTTTAGCATTTACCAGCTTGTATGCATCACTCCTGGCATGAGCTTTTATTGCTTTCATATTTTTATACAAGCAGTGATGAGAACAGAGCATAATTACAACAGCGCCATTTCTACCACAACAATGAAGCCCCTGTCAGCATTTCCCAAATAAAAGCCTATACTCAGTCTTGTTACACAGCTGTATTAATGCTCCAAACTGAGTTTATAAGGCTGATGTAGGAGAGTATATGCTTCTTTCCCTTTTCACTTCCAAAGGTATATTAGTTCATCAAATGTCTATTGATTAAGAACAAAAGTAAATTAGTTGACTTATGAATGATGCACTCAGACATGGGTCAATTTGAAAAGAAAACAAACTGGATAACACAATGAATCCAACTCCCTTTTCAAAAAAAAGTTTTAGAAAAAGTATTTTTTTAAATGGCCACGAGGACTCTACTTTTGGATTAATGAACACTTTCTCCATTTATATTCCAAAATAATCTTGAATACTGGACCTAATATAAATGCACAACCATCTACACATTTAATAATGCATACTACTTAAAGATTTAAAGGAATTGAATTGAATTAGATCTAAAATGAGTTTTATTCCAATAGTTTAAGTTTTTTATTTCCAATAGTTTTAAGTCATCAAATGAAAATGAAAGATAGAAAAATTAGAAGACCTGATGTTTGCTGGCTGAGAGGCTGAAAAGTCATAATTAAAAATCAAGTTTCAGCTTGAAATGCTCATCCATCAGTAGATTTATTGATCAGTGCATAACCCACACAGCTTAGAAAAGCCAAATTAAAAACAAACAAAAAAAACTACAGTATTTTTAAGGCTAAGTGTACTACTGAGACACCTCAGCTTTATGTCTCTCACTCTTGATCAATAAGACCAACATCACTAGGCGGTGTAGTCAACAACAGCCCCATCACTGGGGAGTGCAATGTATTGTTCAATATGCCTCTGAAGTGTGTAGGAAAGCACTTTTCTGTATCATTCAGTGAATTGTTAAGACACATAATACACAATATTTTAAGCCTCTGGTTTCCGTATGCCTAAAATCCAAGGAAATCCTTACACTGTATTCTATTGTTACACTGATAAAAGTACATAGAGATGGTCAAAAATAGCTGCTCTTGAATCAGAGCCGAGCTCCACTAGGATTGCTCATAATGCAGTCCATCTACTAAATATTAATCCATGGAAAATACCAAGTATACCAGGCAAGCTGTTAATTACATGGATTGAAATTCCTTTTCCTGTTTACCACGGGATGCAAAGAAACATTGTTCCTAAGCATCCCACATAAAAATAATATCCATTCAATCTCAATACAGCTGTTTTTTGGCTAAACAGTAGCTGTCTGGGAATCAATTTTAAAGCTAGGATGAAAGCATAAAAAGAGTGTTTGAAAGGAAAATTCATTGTTATGAATAATTTCTTAACTGGTGAGAACACAGATGAAAATTTTAAAAATGTGCCCACTTCAAAATACAAGAGTTTTTGGAATATGGAGATAACCACATATGAGTCTTGTTTCCTTCTCAATGAAAGGAACCCACCACTTTTTTGGTCTAGCCTTCTCTCCTGAGAAGAGCAGCAACACTTGCTTCACACAACATCGAACAGAATGTGAGAGCACTACTCACAGTCAGATTATTTATGTGAATCCAACATGCTGTAAGGCATTTCAGTGTCTTCCCTTCCTCTCCTCTCCTTTTCAAATGGACTAAACAGGCTCTTGTGTATTTGTGTTTGTATTTAACATCCTATCTACCCATGTATGTTCTCCAACTTCTTTCAGTGAAATAAAGACTAAACTACACTTCATCAGGACACATGCTCTTAGGAAAGCACAGTCCAGAGGAAACATCCAAGAAAAACAAACCACAGTAACCAGTGCTTGAATTGAGCACAACCAAAGCAAATAATTGAAAAGCTCTTGTTCCCATAAAGTTACATTAAAAACCCACCAAAATATTTCTGCTTGCAAGACAAAAGCCAGTAAAAGTGAACATGAAATGGACCTCAAACATGTATATAACTTGGTATGGTTAATACCAAAAAGAAAAACTATCCCCAAACCAGTCTTTTGTAGAAAGCAGCACTTTTTAAAACAATGTTTCTGAGGTTTCAAGACTGACATTCACAGAAAAGGAGGTCATACCTATTTGCCCACAGAACATGAAAAAAGGGGCAGTCACAGTGTCAGGTTGACCTTTTCTATTGTTCAGATAACACTTTCCTAAATTAATAAAATAGAAATATCTTCTAGGCATGAGAAAGAAACATTCTTAATACTTGCAGTCTCTTATCACTCTTCAGACTAACAACAGCATCAGTTAATATAATCTACACTTTTGTGTAATATCCATCAGCTTGTTAGGAAACTAACCGGTTAGTTTTGATACCTAGTTAGCCACTCATTATTTATTTATTTTTTTTAATATTTCACGTTCACCTATCAATTAAAAAAAAAAAATTATGTCCCAATTTCCTAGTGTCAGGACATTTCCCAGATTTTCCTCCATAATAGCCACAAGTCTCCTCTCCAAAAGTAGTACAACCATCACCAAATCTCATAAATACAGAGACTTCACCATATGCTCCTTTGGTGACATACCAAAGAACTATGCATTCATTCACAGAACGCAGTCTACCTCAAACAAGCATGCAAGAAGGAAAGCTGATTATGAAAGCAACCAAAACCAAATATTTTCAAGTGACCAAGATTCTCATAGAAAACAAGATGTGTTAAAAAGCAAGAGGAAGCACACTCCAGAATATCGGCCACATAAGATGTCATATTCACAACAGCACTTTCAATGATGCAAGGAGCACCGAGCATTCCATAACTAAATGGTTAATTATGAAGAAATAAAGAAAAACAACAACAACAACAAAAAAAAGACAAAAAAGGCAAAGAAAAAACAGCAAAATACATTAAGCACTGCCCTAGTATATTGTGCTTCTTCAAAAATAATTAGCATGCACAGAGGGTATTTATTCCCTTCACACATTAGCTCTGACAGAAAATGGAAATAACAAGAAAAATGATTCAAAACATAAAGCTCCATTACTAAGTTTCTTCCCTCACATGCACTCCCATTTGGATAAGACTCCACATCTACACATAGAGGTAGTCTAGAACTCTTCTCAAATGCCTTTTTATGCCCACTTATCTTTCCACACAATACTTCAATTTCTCCAAAAGAGTAGAAGAAAAAAATGACAAAATAAGGGGACAAAGTCGTGGTCCTCATCCTCTTCACAAATGCAAGAATTTATTGTTTTGATCTGCACTCATTTATTTATGCCAGTTGAATTTTACGTTGCATTTATTTTCTATATCTACCCCACTTTTTTTTTCATTAACCTTTGACTTCACAATTCTCACACACAAAACACATTCATCTTTCTAATCCCTGCTCTACCTTTCATTCTGAGGTGATTCTAATGTGCCTGTTACTGGTTTCCATTTAGATTCCCATACTCTTAAAATTCCCTGTCATCTTTGCAGTTACCTAAAACAATTCTAGCCAAAGCCTACAATGTCTACAAAGCCCACAAAGTAGAACTCAGAACCATAGGATCTCATTCACGTGCATTCTTCTTCTTCCAGTCAGCTTTAACATATTATTAACAACCCCAACTCCCTCAGCCTGTCTTCATAGGAGAGGTCCTCCAGCCCTTTGATCATCCTCACGGCCCTTCTCTGGAGTTGTTCTCCTTTCCTAGGAGTATTATCCATAATGTCTCAGAACATACTTGACAATGAAATAGATCACAGAAAGAGGCCACCTGATCACAAGCTCTGGTAGATACAGGGTATTTTAAACAGCAATACCTGCTGGAAGGGAAATACACCTAGGAAAAAGCAATTCCGTGTTTCTTGAGTGTCTTGATAATTTCTTGATGTAGTTGCTCAAAAAGCCACTTAGAACAAATTCTCTACTGAATCTGTTTTCTCACAAGAAAGAATTGGCTGGGGATGTGAAGGCCAAAAGCAGTCTTGGCTGCAGTGACTATGACAGAGAGTGGAGTTTTAAATCCTGAGAGATGTAAGCAAGACAATAAGCAGAATTACAACCCTGGGCTTCAGGAGAGCAGATGTTGGCTTTGAAGATCTGTGTAGCAGCTTCCTACAGAAGACTGCCCTGTTTCGAAGTTAGAAGTAATTACAAAAAATATATATATATATTTCGCATTAAGGTGAAGAGAGAATATTCCTAGTACTTGCAGCAAAACCTAGAAATTAGGATTTAATCTGAATTCTGAATCTGCCACTAAGTCACTTCCAGGTACAAAAACTGCCATATAATAGGGTTAATTACTTCCAGAACAAGGAGAGGACTACAAACTCAGAACCTATCACTCTTTATTTAGAGGCTGACTACCCGCAGTCAAAGTTGCAACAGGAGAAGATGCCTTTTATTACTAACCTGGCTTTATCCTGGGAAAGTGAAAATTCCTCGATTATGTGTGGAGTGATGGCCCAGAGATTCAGAAAGACAGGCTCCAAATCATAAATGAATACTGGAGTGTTTTGTGTCTGGGACAGAATGAGCTTTCTACAATGACCTAATAGTCCCAGGGCTGGCCAGCACAGAAGAAGATCCATTTTCTGGGTAGAAAAAAAGCTCAGTTCCCAGAGCCAATAAGTGATCATAACTTCTATTATTATTTTTTTTTTATCTGTTAGAATTACTTGCATCATGGTGATTCTGAGGCCCCAGATGAGAATCAAGCCTCATTTTGATAGGTGCATACAAGTATGGCAAGAAAGCAGCTAAAAGCCTGCAATCCAATTAAAATAAAGATATCACAGATCACGAGTACTTAGCAGGGTTTGGCATGTATTTGCCAAAGCTTGAGTTTTCCCAATAAATCCTACCTCGTCTGAAATACTACCACCGCTAGCAGAAGGATACACAAAGATTTTAATGAGAATAAACCTCTAAAATTAACAACACTCAACTGTGCAATCAAAAGTAAAATGAAATTCTATATGAGGTTAGCCAAAATCCCATGGGAAAGCCCACACTTTATTCTGTGGTTAGCCTTGATTTCATATGTTAATAATATGAATGGCTGTTGTTGGTTGACTCCATAAAATGTCATTTCCTTTGAGGTGCAGGCTCCTCTTGGCAGGAACTGTGTTTTGACCCACTGTGATTTCTAGGTTACTGGTGCTTAAACTACTATGTTTTGCTACAAGCAACAACGCTTACTCTTGTGCTTTTATTTTTGCATTTTACATCATGTATTGATTTTTCTTTACCCATTGCTCATCAAAGATGAGCTGCATTAAATAGACCAACACATTTATTGAACACATAGGTTAACACTGGACTATCAGGAAAATTCTTTTGTATGTACATCCCATCCCCTCTTTCATATATATAGTTTTTTAATACAGTTCTTAATCTATGCAGTCAGCAACAGTAATAAAAAGGAGTTCCTATAATTTGCAAATGATCAAACAGGGCTGGGAGTGAGCATGTTTCAAGGCTAATCTCAGCTCTCCGGTTTTTCACCAAGAGCCTGTGGAAATCCTTTTGCTTGTGACTCCATTTCACCATCTGTTTTGCAGAGACAAATTTAATTGCTGAGAGATGTTCCAAGATTTAGTTATTAGTTGTAAAACACTTCAACAGAGCGATAAAGTTTGATAAGCTTAATAAGCTTGAAAATGCCAAATGCTTGAAAATGCCAAATGCTACACTATTCAGTCTCCTCCAATATTTTAAATAGCCAGTACTGGAATATTTAGGGATGACATGAGACAAAGCTTTATCTTCTTCCTTCTAGCTCTCTACTGCTGAAAGGTCGTAGACATTTGTCATGCCTCTTATTTATGAAGCAAAAAAATCTTGCTGAAATGTTACGAATCACTCTGAAATTAGGTGGGATGTTAGTCAAACCTCTCTATTTAAAAGGTCTCCTCCTCTGCCTGGAGCTTTTATCCTTCTGGCTCACTAAGGTTAAGACAACTAGAATTAACCACTAAGAAAAATGGACATCACTCAGTGTTTTACAAAATGGTGGTTACCTCCAAGAGGCTGTTTGAACTCGACAGGAAACGTTTACATGGAGATTTGTACGTCCTTTAGAACACAACCAGAGTAATTTGCCCTTAACAGAAAGGGAAAAGCAGCATTTGTCTACTTCTTTTCTCCAATTCACAGTCAAAACTACGAAAAAAAAAAAAATATATAACGCATAAGAGTCCTATTACGCTGACGTGTGAAGTTTATTCAAAGCACTGAGTCATTTAGCCCATGAAACCACAGGAACAGTGCAAGAAATGAGTATTTGATACTTCAGATAACTCGTTAACCAAAATACTAAAAGACAACAGTGCCACCTTGTGTTGTTATTATAGTTGGAACTACTCACAAATTGCAGAGAAAATATTTCCTACCTCTTTCACTAAACCCCAGGTTTTATTAGTAAGGTTTTGTAACTATTATTTTGTCATTACTAATGTGGATGGTAACTGAAGGACTAGGGAGATGAGGTTCCTAAACCCAACACTTCCCGCTAGGCTTTGATTTGGCTGCAGATTTTCAGGTTCTGCTTGCACCAGCTCCCCGGGAGGTGGGAACATAGTGGCCTTTCTTCCCTTACACATGGATGCCAGTGATATTAAGACACTGGTTAGTAGCACATTTTGTATGATTTCACCAAAACACACAGGAAAAAAAAAATATATATATATATGTTTGCATTACACACCACCAGACATTAGCAAACATCAGAGCACGTTACGAAATAACCTTAAGCTGATGACCTTAATACTTTTCCTGCACATTACCGGTGTTGGATTGGCAACTTGTTTAACATCTGCAAAGCAAATGAGCTGAGCTCTCCCCAGCCTCTTAGGACTCGGAAGTTCACCCAACCCACACTGGATATAGTGCACTAGGGAACGTTTAGGTACTTTCTTCATAGCAAGTGTTTGCGTGAAGCTAGGTTTTCCCTTTCTGTGGTCGTTTATAACCCGCATTCCTGCCGTGAATGACCCCCCAACCACCTCAGAGCCCAGGAGCTGATAAACTGGGAACATCGGCTAAACACGAAGGGAAACGTGCAGAACGTGCTCCTAAGGGCCCAAGCCACTGGGGGGTTTCGCGCGGCGACCCCACAGCGGCAGTTGCTCGCGGAGGTGCCGCGCACACAGCACCCCACACGGGGAGGACTCCCCCCACGCCCCGCTGACTAGGCAACCGCCATCATGGCAGTCACCATCACGGCAGTCATACCCCCCCCCCCATTCCCCCCGCCCAGCCGGCTCGCCATCGACGGTTTAACCGCCGCCGCGAGCTTCCCGCTCCCCGCAGCAGCCAATAAGAAGAGGAGGGGAGGCGACCGCAGCCAATAGGGGCGCGGGGCTGGCGGGAGGGGCGGGGCCGGTCTGAGGGCGACTCTGGACTCCTCCCCAAACTCGCGGGATTACGCTACCCTGTCAGGAACTGTGGTCCACGCTCTACATACGATAGAGTACAGTGTGTCATAGCCGATCTGAGCTCCGGGCATATAAGGCTCGTGTTTTAACTGAAATGTATTTTGTTTTGAGGATGCACGCGCTGCTGCTTCATCATTAACTGATCTCCTTCAGAAGTTAACAAATTGATTTGTACTAGCTTGTTTCTCCCCATCCTAAACACAGGCATTGGCTCGTATCAAACTAACCCCATCTTAACTCCAAAAATCTCTTCACTGCCCCTCCATCAAGAGCAGCACGAGAATACACTGCTAAATTTTCTGAAACCCAAACCTGCTATTTTCACCCTGCACCAAAAGAAGTAAGGCAGTGCTATGGAAGCACTATTCAACACCTCCATAGCCACACAGACTTTAAGCCTGCAGCTAAAATTAAAGCAGGTTTTAAGTGCACAAAGGCAAGATTTACTGGAGCCCAGAGAGGTTATATGAGAACTGTAACCAGGCTGATATTCACTAAGGTGAAGGGAGCCCTGCTTTCCTGTTCCACAACAGAACAACTAACTATACAGTGTGATCATTTATTTGATTTTTGTAGGCAAGTGATGAGCACAACCTTGGCCTTTTTTTTTTTATATATATAAAAAAAGCTTGTAAACCATATGTGAAGTCACTTATTTATGAATTCAGCTAATGGTACTGTTTGATTATTTAGGTCAACACATTCTTCAGCACACATAATCCAGAAAAGCCATTACACACCATATACTGTAGCTCTTTTACCAACCAAAAGATAGGTTAGAGCCAACAGCATAGAAGTTCGCAGCATACTCTAAACAAGAGTTCCCTTTCCACTGGCCTTCAAATCTCCCTCTCAAGGCCTATCTTTAAATACATGGGAAAGATATTTAGTAAATTGAGGACAGATTAACCCCTAATAATTTCAGATCACTGATTTTTAAATAACAGTTAAGAGTCATTGAGCTGTACTACGAAACACCAAAATTAATGAGGTTAAGTTCTTTAGTGATTCTAAGTATTATCTTATATGAGAACACAACTTACAATTTGTAATTTTGCTTTCAAGCTTAAATTTCACAACTAGTTCCTAGTTGAATATACATAACATAGCTAAACCCAAGCTTGTCTTGCTTACAAGTGGCTTTGGCACTGAATTTCAAAATTATTTTCCCTACTTACTTCCTCACATCCCAGTGGGTAACTACCTTGAGAGAGGAGTTAGACAGTCTTTCACAAGTTCCATTTGTAATAGGAACATATTTTCTGATACTACTATTCCAGCTTAAACATACTGCATATTGCTGATTGGTCCCCATTGTCTGTTCTGCTCTCTAAAATTTCTAATGACATATCAAAGTGTTGGTTGCATATGAAAAATAATCCTTCCGGCTAGTGGCAAGCATTCCACCTGTGAACAAATAGATATATATATTCCTTATACCTATATTATACCTTATACCTATATTCCTTTTAGTAATAGTCCCATACAAATTCCACAACAACAGGTGAAATATCAGATGTATACAATAAGCAGATCCATGTATCAGGTAACATTTTTATAATTACTTGGTTAAATTATGAGCACAATTCACTATCCTTTACCAATAAATGGTTTTTTCTTTAGACAAGACAGTTGTATTGAATTCATCTCCTTTTATTGCAGTGACATCCCCATGGTACAAAGTATTAACTGCAATAGTTACGTTAAAACATTAGAAAAGCATTTGTGTGTGACAGTTACAGTACAGTATCAAATATTACATCTTCAAACCAAGTGGGTCATTACCCACTAACGCTCAAATCTTTAAATTATTTTCAGTTATTTTTAAATATGTAATGTCAGAAAAGCATATAAAAAGAATGTATGTAAAAGGAAACCTAAATACAAATAGAGTGAGCAAATAAATAATTGATTTTCACCAGCCATTGCTGACTTTCTAAACCCATACAAAGAAACCTAATCTATAGAAAGTATGAATTTTCATGTGTCAGTGATATTTCATTTTTCAAGTAATTAACGATTGGAACATAATTAAATTTGGCATCAAAATCAAAGCAGAAGTTGGAACAACTGCCACTAACTGACATTTGTTGCTAACAATTACTATTACCTGTTGAAGTTTTAGTGTAGCAAATAATCTTGAAACTTGACCTTGTGCCTAGCATTAGTGGACTTCTGAGAGTGCATATGTGAAAAGCATCCTACATATTTCACAGACATTACCCTAACTATCCCCATATGCATATTTAGATATATTTTATATAATTTTATACACATATATGCATGTATACAGACACTTCATTTGGTTTCTGTGTTACAGATCACAAGCAATGGTTTCCTGAATGGGCAAAAAAAACCTTTTAAATAAGTGTACCTGTGCACTTTTTTTTTTTTAAGATAGCAGCACTATGTCCATGCCTTACTGTCCATCTGTTCAAAATAACATAACCCACAAAACAAGAAAAATCATGGCAATGATTCCATATTCACAATGTGATATCCATATCCCCCAACAACCATGGTAAAATCTGTAGTAGACACAATGGTTATTCTGATTTCCACCCCCTCACTTGGGAGGAAGTAGCACTTTTACTGCAAACTGTCTTATGTTTATTTTAACAAGCTGGGTTCATGCTGGCATCAGTTTTCTCACACTTAGCAGCAAAACATGCATGTTCTTGTTTTTTTTTAAAGTGAAATGATTCAATAGACTCAAATCCAATTGATAGAAACAAATGGAAAAAAATTTGCAGTTCAACAAGAAATTGACAACAGCATACACTGCACTGTGTAGATTTTTTTTTACATCTTGAATCATAACAACTTGAAGCTCTACCTTGCCACATAATGACTAATTGCTTTGTCCTTCAAAAAGAAAGGGGTACATTTCAATTTGATCTCGTATTTAGCATAATACACCTTTTCTGTGCATCCTTAAATGAAAGTCACTGAAGCACTGGTAAACTGATCCAGTAGCATGTCCAATGCTAATATCAAAAGCTTGTGAAATGTTTTTAGGCAATCCTTTCTGTCCAAAATATATAGGAATTTAAAAACAGTTCACATTTTACCTTTGTATAAAGGCTCAAGTGTAATTTCTTGTGTAGGTGTTCATAGTAGACTAAATTATGAAGTTGTCAAAATATACAATGAAAGGGCACACAAGATTGGCAGTTTCTTGATTGAACATAGAAAATGTATAAAGTAGAATGTATGGAAAAAATCTAAACTGGCAGATGATCAAACCTGAGTATCTTTTAATAAGACTAAGTGTATTTTCTCACAACTTGAGTGAATTGACTAAAAACATCTCCCCTAGTAACTAGTGGTCCTTTTAACCATTTGTTGAAAAACGCGAGAGAACTTTAGCTTTTGCTTTTTATATCGGATAGCAAGATTCCACATAGTGTTTACTGTTTTCTGTCAGATAGTATCACATTGCTCATATTATCCCCATTTAAGCCTTAAGTTGAGTTTTGTTTCAAATTAAGTTGTAAGTGACACCAAAACATTAATAGGCCAAGAACTAGGACAGGATTTTTTCTTTCTTCCAATTTTTCAGGAGATAAATGGCCTTTGTCTGTTAAGATGAATTGCTTCTAACTAGAGCTATAGATTTACACAGCATCCTTCACCAAGTCAGCTAACCTTAGCTGTGTATTTCAGACTAATGCCAAGGAAGTACACAATGTCAAATTTGAGAAGAGGATCCTCTGACAATGTAGTTTTATTTTAACTGTTTGATTTTATTTTAACTGTTACAAAATTTGGTGGTACAGAGTCCTGACAGCAGGAATTTGTCTTAGTTCAATTGACCTGCCCCAATTCTCACCTTTAAATCTAACAGATATAATAATAATAATAAAAACAAAACTTTCTGACAATAGAAAACATACAGTACTAAGAACTAATAGCTCAATGGAAGACTGAAAAGCAGCATTCATTTTTATCGTAATATGGAAGAGATTAAAAACTAAAGGAAGTCCGATCTAAAGTCTTAGTTGAAGGCAGATTTTGACATTCTATATAAATTTACAAAATAGGATGTACGTGGATGAGATTTGGTTAATTTCAGAAGGCACCTCAAGGCTAAAAGGCTTTTATAAATCTATAATCCTTTCATTGATTAAAAATAAAACACTTTTATTGCTGCTATTCAAATAGCAAACAAAAAGCTTGTCTTGTTCTTCAGTCTAACAAGGAATCCTCCCCCATTAAGCAAGATTAAATTACAGAAAATATAAAATAAACTGAAGATGTCACAACTTTAGGAATACATTAACTTTCCTTGTGTGCTTTCAAGTCAGTGAAATAGTGAAAGAAGAGTCACTTTTTGCCTTTGTGATGTTAAGAATCTATAGACCATGTCAGTCAGTCTCCCCGGGCACTGAAGTACCATGTCATCATAGCTGTCCCCTGTGCAGTACTCTTAGGAATAGAAGGTAAGAACACTCTGATGATTCCCACGAACAAGGAGAATCGGTGGCAGATCTTTAGAAAGAGCTTCTAACCAGGCCATGTATAGTGCACTAGAAACTGCACCTTTTCGTGCAACTGGCAAACTCCTAAAATACACAAAAAAGAACAGTTAAACCTGTAACAAGTGCAAGTCATATCATATGAAAACGAAAGTATGATTCTGCAAAGAGATAGATACTAAGTCAAATTTCCTAACCTTTTTGGTTTTTGGTTTTTCCTCAGAACTTAGTTAATGAGTTGAAGAGCTTGTTATGTTAAGCACTACAGGATCTACTCACACCTCACTTCTGGCTTCTCACCACCATCTAATTCAGGCAGCTTCAGGGGAAATTCTCCTCAATGAGACATACATATATATTTAAAGACTCCTGAGGATTTTAAAATACTGCTTTTTCTTATGCTACTAGGTTGGATGCAGTCTAATATTCCTTCTCAGAGTCTCTCTTTCCAAAGAATGCCATACTATTTTCTTTCAAAAAACAGTAACAAAAAACTCCTGGAAGTCTATTTGCCCTGTTCAAAATTTGCTTGTGGTACCACTTCGTAGAGCTCTGAAGCAGCATCCTCAAGGAAATCAGTGAAAAAACACATTCTGTGTCTTCCTTGCTTATCCCAAAAGTAGTTCCATGGAAATCCATCATCAGACAACACTGCTACCACTATCTACAGAGATCACCTACAAAAAAATTGAGATGAAGGACTTGAGAAAGGTGGGGATAGTTGGCATGTGGGAGTAGAACCAATGTGAGAATCCCAAGCTGCACCAGGAATGTGGAGGTAATCATCTGAAGTAGCATATCAGAATGATCAAGCTACACAGGCCATTTTGCATGGATCATACTAACTCTGTATTTCTAAAACACTTCCAGCTCTGAAACCTCCTTGAGTACTTTTCCATACTTCAATGCCAAACCAGTCTTTTTCCTGACCTGTACTTACACATTTACAGTACACACAGTTCTGCATCAATTAAGATAAGAATAAAAATCATTTACTTACATGACAATTATGTTAGCTGTACTCGAATGTTCTTTCAGCAACTCATTTAGCCTAATCTGGCGATAAGTCTGTAATTAAAATGAAACTTGTTAGGAAAATCCTCTACAGAAACTGCAAAAAATTCATTTAATCAATATAAGAACAGTTATAGTTAATTGGTGTGAGTCATTTCGAGTAAGCGTGTGTTTGCCCCCTCAGGTTGGTATCTTGCTTGCTTTCCCGAAGTACCTATGGTTCCAAAGCTGAGAGAAAAGAAAGTGGTAAGCCTAACGTGAAAATCAAGTACCTTGTAAGCTAAGTTTAAGATTGTTCTTCTAATGATACCATCCCTCTGCAGCTGCTGGAAGCAAGAGCCCTCTATGCTCTCTTCGAGGTTCCCTTAGCTATATCCCGTAAGCTCAGATCAAGGTGGTGTTACTGCAGTGAAGCCCTTCTCCATAATGTATCTCCTTATTTAGTACTCTGTCCTTTCTTAACATCTTAAGCAGCTCCTCCCCTTCCTCCTACTGATGATTTTTCTTAGCTTGCATTCATATAGTCATTTTTAGTTCTTGTATGTCAACTAACTTGCAGCTATTTCTTACAGTTCTGCTGTTCTCATGTCAGCAGAAGTCCTGCTAGCCTGCTGGATAGTGTTGGCAGAAACAAGCTATCAGGAGACAAAAGAATACATCGCTGCTATTATCTCATTGAAAAAGAGTTTTGGGGGTAAGGCATAAGTCACAGCAAGACATCATGCAGCTCATTAATTATAAAGTCTTTCCTCTAGTCCCTGCATAATATGCAGTTACGAGATCCTGCCATCAGCTGCCAATCTGTACGTACATGTTAATTGTATCCCTGCTTTTTACACTTACAATACAGAGTGACCGACTATTCCTGTTTCTTCTCTACTGCAAATAATCACAGAAGTTGTAAAAATCAAGACAGGAATACAAAAAAAAAAAGAGGTGAAAGTGAAAAAAGTGAAGAACTTCAGATCACCGAAGCTTTAACCAGTCTTTTCTTTAGATACATGGGTGTATCTGTATCCTGTTATGGGATGCTGCTTGAGTGTCCTCCACAGAAACACTGATGGAAGAATGAGGAATGCCTCCCATGTCTACAGAGCACAACCATTTGGGAAAAAGAAGTCAAACCTTCAACTGCTCCTTAACAACACAGTTACCTGTGTGTTGGTTTTAAATAATGAAGCACCAAAGGGTAGTCTGGGCTCAACTAAACAAAACATCAGGAAGAGCTGAATATAGCTTAGTGTTCTAAATGAACTGCTAAAACCCTGTGGGATATCAGTTTAGAACCTGCAATGACAGAAACAGGAACAGTTTTTTTTTTTTACCGTGCCCCCTCCCCAACTGGTTTTAGATGCTGTTTTCCCCTAGTTATTCATAAAAGCTGCTATAAAAGAGGTAAAATAACAAGAATCAGTTTGACAATATCACATGCACAAATACAGTAGATGAAAAAACACTTTACAATGTTTAACATAACAAGCTAAGGAATACAGAACCTTTGTTTTATAAAGCTCAAGTTCATTATCTGTTATCCTCCATGGTTCATCCTCCTTCGTTTTATCTGCAACTTCTTGTTCTTTATCATCTTCATGAAGTCTGAAGGGCTCTATCATTTCCTCAAAAGCTGCAATACTGGAATGATTATATGAATAGACATATTAAAACGTATATGACACTAGTCTGTATGTCAGCAATTACTTTCATGCTATTAGAAAGTACATTTTAATACCACAAAAATGAACGAACTATTTGCACACAATCAGCTGTGCACAGGCCATACAAAAGGTAAAGGCAAACATTACAATTCGACATGCAATTAGTGACATCTGTAGGAGTTTGTACTATTCACTGCAAAAGTTTTGCTAAATAATTTTACTGCAATTGTTCTAAAGCTGAAGATACTAGCTTAGAAAATACATAGAACCAATCACTAACAACAGCTTCTTCCAAATTAGGTTTGAAAGAGGAGCTTACATGTCACAGAGTAAAAAGCACCAGACTGCTATCAGGTCTCATGCCAGCGCCATTAGGGTTTTTAGCTACATTTTCATGTTGCTTTTTTGATCTTTCCAATACAGTTTAAGACCTACATTCAAATCCCAATAAGCAGAGCCATCTTGTCTTGCTGTTATATTTCTTTTTAGAATGTGAACTGTTATTTTGATTTCACCTGGACATTTAGCAGGAACTTTAAAAGAAAATCTTCTGAAGGCCAAAGAGGCATTCATTTCTATAAAAGCAGCTTTTTCTACCCATATTTTGATCCTTCTCGTCTACTTTCCTCTATCCACATTACAATACTTAAGCATCAAACTAAGGCTGCTTCGAGAGAGAGAACTTGTCTTTGAATAGCCCTAAGATGTGAGAAGTCAGAAAAGTAAAAACAATTTCGCAGAGCACAATGAAATGTATGCTTTATGTCCAATGGAATAAGGAATTCTGACGCTTTTCTCCCTTTCATAAAGAACATAAGGTATTGACAAGCTTCTGTAGTTGCTAATTATAGTTTGGAAAGTTAAAAAACTACCACTTAGTATATACTGTAATATCATTATGTTTAACACCTAAGCTTCCATGCAGTTACAGTAGTTACTCCCCCATGACCATTTTCAACCTGAGGTGTTCCTGTCCTCTAGTAAACTATCACATTATAAGGGTATTTTTTCTTGCCCTTGGTGGTCTTTACTGAGTTAGTTGACACAATGACTTCACCTTCATTACAAAAAAACAAACACAAACTGCTACTTTTTGACAGAACAAAACTAACCGTTAACAATATTCTATTGTACAGCACAGAAAATATTACAGATAAATCTTTTTTTTTCTAGTTAATTTACAGCTATTGTTAACTCCGACTGGATTTCTCAAGCAGCTTTTGGATTTATTGTGGAAAATGTTTCCACTGAGACAAATAAAAATGCTCTCAGAAGAAATAATTTTCATTCACAGAAGTTATTCATGAGTTCTCTGAAATTCTACAGTCTCAACTTTTAATGCATAATTGAGAATTAATTTTAAGTTTATGCATTTCACAGTAGCAGACTCCCAAGAACAAAGACATCCAAAAGTATCAGAGTGCCAGAAGTACTCTACCATTTTAGTTACTTGGTATGTTCTATACAACTAGCACTTTTTAAAAATGGAAAATCAGTATCACATGTACAATCATAGACATGTAACTTAAATGTCAATGTGAATTTAAAACAGAAGAAAGAAAAATAGACCAGGCTATTTGAAGACAAGACATCATTACATGTAAGCATCCACGTAAGATTAAGTCCATTTTCCTACCTGCCTGCCTTTTCATGTTTAAGATTACAATCTAAAGGCAAGAGAGTTAAAAAATACATAAAAAGCAGAATTGTATATTCTTGAGTGTAAGAGTTCTTGCTTAGTTTATTTCCTTGATTTTTGTGAACATGTAACACCATGTTCACATTATATAGTAAGTAACTATTCTAATTCATGAAATAGATCAAGAACTCAACTAACAAATGAGCTTTTTTGTTTCTGTTTTGAGACTTACTTTTCTTTCTTTGGCTTAGTATTAATATCTCCAAGAACCATGATGTCTGAGAAGTCTATCCGAAATTTGCTGAGCAGGGTAGCCATCCTGTATCAGAAAAGCAAGCCTTTACACATGTTCAGATTTTTAATTATTTAACAGGGTAAACAGATAAGAAAAATAGCTTAAAAAGGCAACAGAAGTGTTAAATTGTCTAAATAACATTATACAAACCTGGCTTACAGCTATAAATCAACAATACACTATTATTCTTTTCCCAAATAAAGTAAAAACTCTCCCTTAAAGCTCTCCCAAACAATATTTAACAAAGAGAAAACATTACTGTCAGAAAATGCCACAGAAATACTAGTTTAACAAGAGGTAACTCATCCAACACAATCTGGTAGCAATGGAACTTTCTTGGAGAGCAAGAATAGAATACGGTTACATCTCTGCCAAATAACAATTGAAAGAAGGCTACTCGTAAGAGTAAGTCATCTACTGTTTAACATGTTCTTCTAGCATTTTAAATGAAAATTATAAAGGTAAACTTACGCTCTTCTATCATGATCAATTCTGTTTATTTTTCCACCAATGAACACTCTGATCTTACAGTCTTTCCATTTTTTCTTGGTTGTAATAAGATATGGAATCAACAATGTCAAACCTGCATTTTAACCAGAATTTGAGAATGTATCAGAAAACACAGCATCACATAGAGTTTAACAGTACAAACTTGTAACCTATATATGAACTGACTGAAAAATAATTACCAATTAATTCAAAATCACTAAGTCTTCTCAACACATGCTTTTAGAAGTATTAAGTATGTTACCTCCGTCATCAAACAGCCACCACACATCAATATTGCTTTTGCCCTGTTTCTTCTGAAACTGAGTACTTGCATCGAGAAGTCTTTGGTCAGCCACATTTAAAGGAGAAGATTGACTCTTTGAATCTGGAAAGAAAGAGTGATGGCATTTCATTTTTAAAGTGTTTTTCTTAATAACCCCTAAATTCAAATGCAACATAACTTATTTGA
This sequence comes from Anser brachyrhynchus, assembly GCF_964034855.1. Classification (NCBI taxonomy): domain Eukaryota; kingdom Metazoa; phylum Chordata; class Aves; order Anseriformes; family Anatidae; genus Anser; species Anser brachyrhynchus. The sequence continues at coordinate 44,836,349 of NC_137697.1, forward strand.
TTATAACTTCTCCAAGTTATAAATTAATTAAAAAACAACATTTGAACTATTTTCCCCAGATTCCACTATTGATTAAATGGGTATCAACTGAGCTGTATTTATGGAGTCCACAAACTCCCTAAATTAATTTTATAAGTTAAAGATTTAAGCCTCCAATTCATTTAGCACACATTTGACAAACAAGAGATTTGCAAGATTTTTATACACTCATTTGCCCAGACATTAACATTTCGTACACACTTCATAGCATTCAGTAATGCGCTGTTGCTACCTCTTGTAGATAAGAATTTCCCTGAAACTCATCTTGATGCTTAATGTAAAAGGAAACACTATCTCCTAAGCACTGTTTCTTCAAATCCATTTTACCTTTAAGTGCATGGATGAAAAAAGAGCTAATTCATCTTTTTACAAAACATAGGATTCCTTAAGTTAGTTTCCCATGTGCAAGGCTCTGAAGCACAATATAGACTATTTTGTGCAATGAAGTTATTTTATTGTTCTCAGCAAATCCAATATTGGCATTTTCAATGAGATTATACAAATAAAATTAAGTAATTATTTAAAAAACAAAATAAAACTTAACTCCTTTCCCTTAGTTAAAACCTGAATTTTAACAAGAACCAGGAGTTTGATATTCATCTCAGTCTTTATTTTATTAGGAATTTTTAAATTTAGAGTACATCTGTGGCTGATTTGTATTAATATTCTATTTTACTGTACACTGGGACTTCTTCCAAACTGCCATCTTGTGGTTCAAGATGTAATATCACTTTTCATTATTGAAACATAACAGCTTATGGCTTTTGAAATTATGAAGAAAACATCAAAAAAGTAAGAGGCATCTTTGGTAAAGCAAAAGACTTGTGCTTAACTCTCATAAAAGTTTGAAATAAACCAGTAAGTGAAAGCTGTTTAATTCACCTCTGAAAATGCTGTTTATTTAAATTACTACTGCACTTTATTTCGGATGTTAATCTCACTGACTGGCTGTATTATTCTTTGCTTTGCAAGCTTTTGAGCAATTCTGAACAGAGCAACACCTACGGCTTTAGAATTTTTCTGAGCAGACTGATGGAGCTCTTCCACTACATCTAAATCAAGTAAGGACCCAGATACATTCATATCTTAGACACATGAATGATCCTTTCTCAGTAGGAACTTCTAGTAATTTCCAAAAGCTTTATTTTTCCACAACCTAATCCCTACAGATAAAACACATTCCCAAATATGAAAAAAGAATTAAGCTTGCATGGCTGATATTTTTCTTTCTCAAATGTATGTGTAGAAAGGAGTGCAAAAGGAAAACTGAAATTAACAATGCAAAAGAATGATTTAACGAAAGGTGGAAAATGCCTGCCTTTTTTCAACAGTGGTTGTGCTGGAGTCTTTCCATCCTCGTCCTCCTCTGGAAGATTTTTAAAGATATAAAATAAAAAGGTTAATTTCCTTTGCGATGTTAATGAAAATACTACTAGTCTATAAAATAAACAAAAAGAAAATAAAGATGTAGAATGAAATGAATTTTCATACAAAGAAAAGCACACAGAGTCCTGAGAATCATGTCCTGATAACTGATTTGTATTTTTTTTAAATTAATCATATTTCTCACCCAAATACTTCAGTTAATTCAAGGTTTTACTTTAAAGAGAAGAAAGTTGGTTATTGTCATATGTCAAAGAATCCTGAATGATTTGTGTCTGTTAACATCCATATAATAAAATGTTCTAGTCTGAGGTAAAAAGCACCTTCATAAAGTTAGCAGCCTTAAAAATCATGCAATACACAGCTGTGTGGCCTTCTCAAGCAATTTTTAATAGCACTCAATCTCATTAACAAAAACAAAAAGTGTATCGTAGATCATAATCCACCACCTGTTTTTATTTAGGTCATGAAGATTTTTTTACATCCTGTAGTCTCTAAAGCAAAATATGAGTAATTAGACATCAACAGCTAGAAAAGCATGACATGCTTCTCTGTTCCACAAACACAACAAAAACCTTTTTAATTCCTTGGGAGGATGAAAGAGACTGAAGAAGGAACAAGATAGAAAAAGAATAAGAACTACAAGGAATAAGAACTCAAATTTCACTGCTAACTAGGAAGTTACCTTTATGTAGAGCAGGAGTTCTCTCACTAGACGATGGAACAAAAGCTATAGAAGTATCAGTCTCAGCCTTCTTGCTATAATCCACTTTTACTATGACATCCTTGGAACATGGAGATTTTTCTTGAGATGATAGTAACTCTTCTTTGGGAAAACAAAGAACCACAATATAAGTTACTTATTTGTCCCAAATGGAGTAAGACAAAGGCATGTGACTACTGAGGTGGTTTGCAGTTGGTTAAACTGCACTGCAACTAGCACACTGTTACAAGGAAAAAAAGGCAAAATAATATATACAAACTGTTTCAAAGTACAAAGAGGCACTTCTCCTGAACAGAGCTTTTATTTTCTGCTACTTCCTTCACCGATTTTGAGTTTTAATTGTATTACCACAGGCTAAACCTAAAACAGAGCTACCTAATATCAATTCCCCGGTGGGAAGGACACTTGTTATGCTTGTACTAATTACCATTATAATAATTTATTTTGTACATGCTAATTTTTTTCCAAGTGTAGAACTGTGAAGACAGTACATCTAGTATAAATAAGATTTGAAAATAGGAGCTAAATAGAAACATTAGCTAGAAGTATTTCACATGGTAGCAAACATTTCCTTCCTTTGAAGGAAAAAAAGCCTGTTACAAAAAAAATCAGATAGATTTTAGCAGGAAAAACACTAAGTACAAGAGACAACTGCTGATGCCAGAGTATCACCAGTATCACCAATCACAGAAGACTGGACAGTGTGAACCTAATGTTGTCAAGATGCCCTAAGTTTGAAATGCGTAGTAAAGGTATTGCATTTTCTATTGTTAGATTAATTGCGTTACACTACTAATAGCATCTCACATCAAGATCTTTTTATTTACAACCATAGAAGAAAAAATGGTGAATTATTTTCCATACAAAAGAAGATTGTAAACTAACTCCAAGTAAAGGATGAGCTTTACACAAGGCAGAGACCAGAAAGTGTCTCACAGCTTTTTTCCATGCTTGGCTTCAGTAGAGTTACTTGATGGCTGCCAGAGTTGAAGCAACCTAGGAGTTGGTGGATATCAGTGAACACAAAGACCTTCCTGATACAATTCCAAACTTAAGGCTGACTACTGCTGAGGTCTCCAAACTACACTGGGGTAGGAGGGAAGAAGGGAACACCTTACACCTGACCCAGAGTATCTGATCCTACAACCCAAGTCTAGAAATTTTAAGTACTTGATGCCAATTTGGTAGCCTCTGTGTTTCAGTAAAATAGTAGGTCTCTGGGAAGCAACAGCTTACAAATACAGATAGTTGAAATGCACAGAAAAACAAATTCTGTCTTTAAACATGCGCTATTTTTATTACACATTTCAGGCTTACTCATTTCAATGATTTTTATTCTATGAAGAGTAGGGTGGGGTTTTTTTTGCCTTTGTGCATTTTTCTATTTTTTTCTAAGTAATTTATCTTCATTAGTATCTTCATGAAATGGTATTAAAAGGGAAAAAGCTTACAAGCTAAAGAAAACAATAAATCTCACCTTGTCCCTGAAGGTGGGAAATGTCCAAGCCCTCCTTCAGTCGGATGACAACCACACCATACTGAATGTCAAAGGCATCACTAAACGAAACAAAAAAAATCAAACATGTTACTACCTCTTCCTTCCCAAAAGAGCTACTTTACACACCCTCTGAACAGATTTCAGTGTTTATATGTTGCCATTTAAACTCTCAAATCACACATTTATGTAATAATCTAAGTTTCAGTTCTAAACCACCAACTGCAGGTCACTTATCTTGAAAAGCAACACACAGTATTTCTATTCCCTTTTCCTCGCTCCCCTATATAAAACAGTGATTAAATAAAAGTAGATCTAGTACTTATTTAACCACTGTGCATCAAATAAAAAATAAGAGATCAACTGAGATGTGCACAGATGACAAGATACATTGGTAACTATAAATACTGATGTCGGGTGAGATGTCAGATTTGAGATCTCCTTCATCTGTGAGTTATGAATTTCCAAGACACCTGGGTATTAAAGGAAGCCAAGAAGTTATAATCAAAATAGTTATAAGTTAGCTATCACATGCTTATTTCCATTATATCTGGAGGGGAAGGAATTTGCTCCTTTAAAAAAGAAACTAAAAGAGAAAACTTCATGATTTTAGAAACAAGCAAAAGGACTGAATAAAAGCCTGGATTAAAGTCTGAGTAAAATGAAGGACAAAGAAATCCCAAAGATTTAAGACTGAAAGAATTATAAACTTAATCTACCCTCATTTATGATATTGTTTACATCAGATATTCAGAAGAAATTCTTCACTCTGGGGATGGTGAGGCACTGGAGCAGGTTGCCCAGAGAAGCTGTGGATGCCCCATTCCTGAAGGTGGTTCAAGGCCGGGCTGGATGGGGCTTTGAGCAACCTGGTCTGGTGGGAGGTGTCCCTGCCCATGGCAGAGGTCCCTTCCAACTCCAACTATTCTGTGATCCTATGATACAGTTTGCATTAGTCATTAATCAGTCTTATAAATACTTCTGAATTAGTTGCTGTAATTAAAACTCCACATTATTCACAGACAGAAATTCCGCAAGATTTCACTCAGTGAACACTTTTTATCAAGCCTTACTGATTTTAAAGAGAAGTGTTCAAAGTATCAGCATATTTTATTGTTATGGTTGTGGCTAGGATAGAGCTAGTTTTCTTTGTAGAGGCTCAGATGATGCTGTGCTTTGGAATTTTAATGAAAATAGTGCTGATTACACACCAATGTTTTTAGTTGTTGCAGAGGAGTGCTTACATAGAGCCAAGGACTTTTCAGCTTCTCATGCTGCCCTGACAGCAAGGAGACTGGGGGTGAACAAGATGAAGCTGGGACACAGCCAGAACAGCTGACACAAATTGGTAAAATGGATGTCCTATATCACATGTTGCCGTGCTCAGCAATAAAAACTGAGGTAAAGAAGGAGGAATGGAGAGATGTTTGAAGCAATGATGCTTGTCTTCCCAAGAATCCGTTATGCATGATGAGCCCTGCTTTGCTGGAAGTAGCTGAACACATATTAAGTGTATTTCTATTGTGAACTTTAGTAACATTCAATTTCCCAGGAAATTTCTGAAAATATGCTTGAAATACGATGTTTACCTCCTAAGGTTTCTCTTTGGGATGTGGAGAACCACCTGACTTTGTATGCCCTGAGAGTTCTTCTAGTACAAGCCATTCCAAATGAAATTAGGAAAAAAAAAAAACAACAAGAACTAACCAACACGTTGCCTTATTTTTTCATTGCATTTGGTTCTCCTGCTTTTCTCTTAAGTAACTGGGAAAATGTCTGTTTGTGTGTGTTTTTCCTTTTCTTATCTCTGCCTGTAACCCCCTTCCCAACTTTCTTTCTTAGGCATAGTAAATTAGAAATGTAAAGTACTGATAGAACAAGTTAAACAGCATATAAAGAAAACAAAAAGTCTCTGTAAGTGAGAAAAGCTAGTTGTATTTTCCTTAAATTTTAGCAGCACAAGTCATTGTATTAAGTTTTTCAGCCAGAACTGGACTGAATTTCAGTACTGGCAAAGTAAACTAGGGACTTCCTTTCCCATGTACTTTTGCTACTTTAATACTTTAAAGTATTTTTTGCAGATGCACAACACTCACTTACATTAGGGCAAGGTTTAATGAAGACAGAGCTTCAGCATAGAAGTTCATTTTGTCTGAAAATCGTAGGGTGAAAGTAAGGGAAAAAACCCTGCTTTCAATATAAAATATAGTTTAATGAATTCAGCAGACATGTAAGGCACTAATTCCCTTTCTAAAGGCAGTAACTCTTAAATTTCAGACCACTGCCATAACTTCTACATGCAGAAAGTGACTACACAGAAATCTGATGTGCTTAACCTATCAAGAGTTGCTTATTAATTTCTGTATCAGGAAAAAGTATATCCACAATATGGAAAATCTGAATCGACCTGACAGAGACAAGAGCTTATGCAACAAAGACCTAATTGAGGTAAGAGTTTTCACTTATTACCAAGTGTACTGAAATGGCACAGAAATGCTACACATCCACATCTTCTACTCACTGGAATAAATTGATGTAGGTTTCAACATCTCTCATATCACTTTGTCTCCAGTTTTTCTTAAACCCAACAACAAGGGTGTTAGGTCTCATTCTTCCCAGACCAGCAGCCTAAAGAGAACATAAAATGTTTGTCTTTTTTTTTTTTTAAAGAAAAACTAAAATGAAAACACCCAACATATTACTGAAACAAAGTATTTTTTTCTTCAAATCAGAAAACTAATTTTTAAGATAACTTCACATAATGAAATACTCCAGCATGCAAAATACCAAAACATTTCCACTTTTGACATTCAACATCATTGCTTTCATTAAGAAAAATGAAGGGAGAGATGTACCTGCATTAAGTACTGTCCCCCATCTCTCAAGTCCTCTGCATGTACTGGTGCATAGAAGGCCTTCATCTTGTTTTTAATTAGCCATCGTTGATATTTGGCCAAATCAGTGGACAGCTCTTTCATGGCTTGCCTCCGAGGACCCTTTCAAAATAAGGAAATACGGAGGAAAGTGAGTAAGAATTATGAGCATTGAGTAGTTAACACCCTGTTTATTTTTCTGCCAGCTACCTCAGCAATTGTGGGTGCATCCCTCCAGGGTCATACTTAATGTCCAGTTTGCTCAAGTTTTCCCTACACTTGTAGATTATCACAAAGGAAGTGTAATAATCTACTTGTTTCTGCTGGGATTGTTGACAGTCTAACTTACTCGTCATTCGTGAGAAGCTAATTAAGTCTCCATGCATTTGCTTATGATAAATCCCAGCCTTCTTAGAAGGTTATCTAAAATAGGACCACAATTCTGTCTATGATGGTAGGAAATGTATTGCCGTTAAAGTCATCTTCTCTTTAAATACTTTTTTTTCCACTACCTGCACCAGGATGAATCATTGTGTTCCTCCAAGATATCCATATGTTGAAATTAAAAGGTTCTCAAGACCGAACTGACCAATATTTGCTTAATTAAAAACATACTCTGTTGACTGCACTAACTCGATTTGCTCTCTTCCATTCATTAGATCAGAAGCAAGCCTTATTTAGCAAATTTGGTAAGTCTAAGCATATATAAATACAAAGCTTGATTAAGCTTAAAGTTATACTTGCTTAAATGATCTTAGTGATGCAACAGAAAAAGTCTGGTGTTAAAATGTCTAGCAACAACTACATAATCCTAATATACTAAAGTATATTTAGTAATGTTTACCAAAGATGCAACAGCTACTCTGTAGTTAACTGCGGTTTTGTTACGGGTCATAGTATAACAGACACCTTGTATTAGTTAAGACAACTCCTGTCAATGCAATTTTGAAAAATGGTTACATGAAGCTTGCTTCCTTCCCCACCACCACCCCAAAACCCTTTCTGGTCTTCTGTAGAAGATACCAGACACGTTTTGTTCTTGTGCTTTAAGGGACCTTTTTTTTTCCTTTTTTTTTTTCCCCTGTTGTTTGTTTTCAAGTAGTAAGAACTGCTGAAATTACATCCTTATTGAACAACCCTTCACTCCCTACCCAGAATCATCATATCCTGATGGAAACGAGGAAAAGCTAGTGAAATACTCAGGGCTGGTCAGAAACAGCAAAAATGGAGGAAATAATTACTCACATTGCTGTTTCACCTCACCAATGAAACCAATTAGATAACTGAAGGGATAAAAAAACTAGCTGAAAGGTAAAAGCAATTTTAAACTACCGGCTAAATTGATACTGAATTCACTGCTCAATAAGATTTTAGAACACTCTCTGTAAGAAGTATATACTCAGGAATCAATCTACCTGTTTCACAGGAGCACTGAAAAGAAACTGAGCCAGACACTGTCATTTTGACAAACCACTCTGTCCAAAGCATGACAGAGTATGTAAGGCTGAATGAGACAAGGACAGAAAGAGACCCAGATTGTAATCCAGTATTCCCTTTACTCCTACAAAGCTTCCTAAGTATTTAAAAGTCACCTGATTAAAGGTACTGGTTTTGAAAACTTTCTCCCTCTCCCACCACATATCCTACAGCACAACTGTCAGTACAAGACTTTCCTTTAACTACAAGTGGATGATGCAAAGCATACCACATTGAAAGTTATGGCAGCTAACATAACTTTCAAAGCTTCCCTAACGTGGCAGCACAGCTAGCTGGGAATGGGGATGACCCCTACAGGAGTATATCCTACTAGTAAGATTTTTGCACATCTCAGGATACTAATACCTTTCACTTAAAATGAAAGACAGATTTGTTGAAATTAAAAAAAGCAAAAAAGAAAGGTCACAGTAAGGTAACTTTAAAGTTAGATAGAATACACTTACCATATGTACATGACCACAGATCATCAAGCCCACATTTTTGGTGAAAGCATGGACAAGGTGAAGCAAAGCTGGACGTGCATTTGGAGCACCTGTCATAATTAAGCACTGAGGCCTACAATTGTGAATACAGTTGGGGGGAAGTTAGAATTCATTTTATCTAAAGGTTTAGTTAATTGAAAAGTTTCTTCTAAATATTGGTCCTAAGAACACGATCCTTACTGTTGATGTTGTAACCTCATCTATTTTTAAAAGATTTAAATGAAGAAAAAGATGTTTGACAACTGTCAGACTTAAGATTAACTGGTTCCAGTAGTAACCCCACTCAGCGTGAAAATTTACATATTTAAGATGATCAGAAATTGATTTTAGACAAAACTAAGTCAGAGGGATGAATTTCTTCCCCCATTTGTCAGCCACATCCTTACATCTTCTAGCTTAGATTATTTTATGTCACCCAAGAAAACTGGGATCATGCAATTTTTTTTTGCAATTTTTTTAATCATTCAAAAGGCAAAGCCAAACAACTGCAGGTAAAGCTATTCTAGCCATTCTTTCTAATCAGTTTTAAAATATTAAGTATCCAAGTATTAAGTATCTTGTTCATTTCAGAAGATAATTTTTTAGATCATAAGAATCACTGAAAGTTATCTGTCTCAATCTCTCCAGACCTCTTTTTTAAACACTAAACTACTTGGTTTTTACAAGGTATCTCTAAAATCCAGAACACTTTTTGCCATAGGTTAGAAGCCAGTATCAGGCCAAAAATACTACTGCTAAAGCTACTCTGCTTAAAACTGACAAGAAGATCCATATCTGCTTTGCAAAACAATTAGTGAAGTTTACAACTCAAAAAGCTGCGTATTAGCTTCTCAAACAAAACAGCTGAAGTACTTCCAATGCAATCTGAAATGCATACTGATCAGCAGAGCATTCACTTACTCCACTTACTCTGTCAGCACAGTTACATTTAGTAAGAATTTTCCTACGTCTGTTTCTTCATCTAAGTTTGCTATCCAAAACAGACTTGCATCTGACAGAAGTTTCAGCAGAGTTCAAGACTAACTACAATAAAATATTGTAAGTTACTTATGCCAGCCTTCAGATTTGCATTAAGATTAAGAATTGCTGCTCTTGATAGCTAAGCAACCAACGAGTTTCTGAAGTCATTGTTTTTTCCTAGTAAAAATGCAACTCAGTGTAATATAGGTAATACAGTGTTTGTAAATAATCAGGAATTATAATGTCATGTAGGTCTTAGGATTTCAGATAAGAGCTATTTCATAATTAGACGGAGTTTTGTAACTGGACTTTGAGGAAATAGTTTCAGTCACAGCATTTTCTAAATTTCTCTCTTGAAGCATGTTTCATCTACAATAGCCTACTCCAGAAAAGCAGCATGGATACTGTAGGATTGAAGTATTGCCTACTTCAGTAGGACCATCCTAGGCAGCCATGCTGGATAACAATCAGTTCTCTTTTTTCAGTTGTGTGAAACACTCATGTAGTCTATTTACCATTACAATGATAATGACCAAATGTTTAACGTGAAACAGCCTGTGCTGATGACATCCACAGTATACGTATTTCAGGGATATTAGCTTAAACCAGCTTTAGCCTTATGCAGACCAAATGCTGGTTAGCTGTTTGGAGGTCATCTTCCAGTCCAGTTTCATCAGAAATGAATACAATTAACAGTTCATTCTGCCAGCCACAAAAACCATGATGCATGAATGGCAAATAGGCATCATCCATCAACTTGCTTCTGAATTGCCTTCTTAATCTGAAATAAAACGCTAATGTAGTTACATCCAGAGGATGTCCATGATCATGAAATTCAAAGCTGTTAAAACCCACAGGCGGTAAACAGTCAATTTAATGAAAAATATGACCGTAAACACCGTGAGTCTATCCTACTGACTACGCAACATAATTTTTTGTCTTTAATATTAAGACATTACCTGAAGTTTTTCACGTGATCTTCCACTCCAGATAGACGAATAGAATGCTGTAGTGCATTCAAATAAGTTAAAGCTTGTGTTGATGATCCCCAGTTCACATCTGTAAAATTTCAATATCTTAGTTGTTCAACATAGAACTACATGATCACAAAACAGTTGTTGATACCAACTCAAAACACACAAGATTTAAACTCCATCTCAGTACATTCTACACTATTCTAGTCAACAAACCCTACAGTTAAATAGACAATTCCACTTGAAGATAAGACTTCTGTAGAAATTCTAGCAAATAAGAGTTCATTTTACAATTAGGAAGAAAAAATGATTTTTTTTTCCCCATAATATGAAGTCAAAGTTCAAAAGTAACACTTAGGGAGAAAATGTGATTAGTTATTTTACGTCACAGGAAAGGAGAAATTCACCTCAAAATATTTCCTAACCAAAGTCAAATACTTTTAGTGAATAACTAGTGCAATAAAGACAAGGAAATGACCTCGATTAAGCAGTTCCTTATGAAAAATAAATCTAAAAGGAAACGAGTCCCAGTATCCTCTCTATTTGTTTCCATTTACTGTTGATAGCTACAATGAACTTGTCTCCCAAGTACTTAATCTTCATGGCCCAAGATTTAGGATTTTCCTTATAGTCAACTTTTTTATAAGGATTTTCCTTATAGTCAACTACACGAACACTTTGTGGCTCAGTTCTGCTCCATCTTTTACTTTAGATCATACAGTATTCTTAGAGGAAGGAAGAGCATATAAATTGTTGTTCAAAGCTACAAGAATAGTTTACTGAAAAAACAAGTACTACTCAAATCCTTTTTCAAACAGGAATGGTAAAGTACCCCCTTTCACTTCCTGACAAAAACATGCTTTCTTGGTGCCTTCAGCACTGCAATCCATTTGTATCTCTTCTTTTCATCTTTTTTCAAATGTTTATGTTTAGCAGCAACCATATTTGATTGAGAGCATGTTGTTGAGGGGTGGGGGAAAGAGCAACATCAGTGAATATACAGGTGTAATTACATTTCACTACAAATGAAAAGCTTGAAACAGAAGTTTGAACTAATCAGCATCAAGGTTTTTTGTCCTGTCCATCCATCCATTCTGCCACCCTCCCTACCCCCAAAGGTCACACTTCTTCTTTCTACCTCTTCCTCCCATCAGAACCAAAAGCAGCCCCTATACATACCTGGCTTCTTGTACGTGACATAAATGTAGAGTCCAAGGACTATGACATACGTCAGAAGTGCTGCCCACCAATTAATGATGAACATCACAATGCAGCAGAGAATAGCTCCAAGGAGAGAAATCCACATATTGTAGTATTTGAAAGCAGGGCGCCAACCTAGTCAAAATGTAGTTTGGAGGATAGGGAAGGTAAGAGTGGAAAAGAATTTAATCTTCAAGAGAAGAAAGGTGCTGTTCATCTTTTCCTTCCTGTGCTTTCAATCACATTTCATAGGCATGGCAATTCCAGTAACATATCAAATAGAGACTTTGACACATTTAAGCTTTTAATTTTCCAACACCTTTCAAATTCGCATCTTATATGCAACAGCTCTATGTTGCATATTTTGACCTCTAAAAGCTATCTCAAAAGGAAAATTTGAAGATGCTTGTGCCAGCATGTTTACTGAATCAGGCTAAAAGAATCTTTGCCAAGAACTTGACTGACAATTGATTTTTGCTTTCTAAGATAGCGTAACACGAATCATCAGCAAGTGCCTCTCTCCCATAGTATTGTTTCTAGGTGTGTATTTTTATTATTTGCACATGGCCAGACATTTTCACCACACAAAAAGAACATCCAAGCAGAATCTAAGTATGTCAAAATGCTGGACTGTCACTGCTTATTTTACATCCTTATTTGTCAATCCACACACCCACTTTACAAGTGTATTTTGCATAGAGTTGTTGGGTAGACAGAGTTATGCACACGCTCTCAAAAAATAACAATACCTACTAAGGCAGTAACTAAAACTTTTAGGGGCATTTCAGCACAAACGCATGGCAGACCAAGTCTAAGAAACATTTTCTGCAAGTATTGTCATTTGGCTTAGTCCTACATCATAACTAGCCTCTCACACCAAGCAAGAGCTGTAAAAATATAGCAATACTACCTGCAATACCAAAAAAAATGCAAAATACCATAGAAGGGCAAAGCCAAAAAATATTAAGAAGTATGTCAATACCACTTTCTTCTGGGCTGGAAGGCTAAACATATTAGGAGAGAAACCCAAAGATAACAAAAGGGTGAGCCCTGAAAACCAGAAATTGAATTAGTAAGAAAGCTTTCTTAAGCAATAGTTCTTAAGGATAGGTAATAACAGAAGTGAGATACAACAGAGACAAATCATCAGACACTTATTTGAGAATCTCTGAATAAACACTGAGTAATAATCTTTTCCCTCAGCAAAGATGACATATCTGTAGCTCTCAAGCTTTTCTGAATCATTCAATCCTCCAAATTTTGGAAGACTCAAGCATACACCATGTTAAGACTATACCTCAGATGCACCATGAAAGTCAAATAGACATTTAATTAAACCAGACTTTCATTTATATGAGTAGTTTTTAAATTTATTTCTGCATTTAGAAATTGGAAGCTTAATTCTCAACCCCAAAATGTGTTTCGTACCTGGAGATTTTGCAAGAGAAGCATGGAACACGGAGAAGTTAATCAAGGCATATGAAGCCAAGAAGAAATTAGAGATAATAGGTGCAATAACATTCAGTTCAGCTGTAAAACAAGAACAAAGCAGGCTGTTATGAAACATATCATCCAATGACTTTGTACATTTCAAAGTCAATTCTGTTACAACCAATCTTTTTTTGTTATCTAGGCAGAAGCAGTTTGTCCTTTCTATTCAACAAAGAGAGCTATTAACTTGCAGTCTCTTATTTACAGAGTTATCTTCTGATAGTCAGGAAGTGCAACTCTGAGTTTAAAAGAAGTTAAACATTTTTCCATGCCATCTAGTATTCCAGGACTGCCTCTCAGCATTACGTACTTTCTCAAAATAATTCATTGAGACAATTCCTTTCCCACCATGATTTGATCAAACACTGCAGCAATATATTGGGTTCTTCAGAACCCCAGGAGTACTAGACCATTAATATAAATGCAGCATGTCTCTAGCTGAAGTCTCAGCTGTCAAATAGCAAAGAATAAGACTATAATGAAACTAAGAGACACTCATCTATGGTGAATGGTAACAGCAGTTAGTGTGAGCCAATGCAACAAACACGTTCATCTGTCTGCCACTAAAAGTTGAACTGATGGTACTATTAATGCATTATAATGTATCAATACCATTGCAACAGTGATGAATACTCTCATTAGTGAAAGAGATGGAAGAGCTTGACACTTCTTTTTCCATTAAGAGGTATAGTGTAAAACATTCACATGCACTCTCACCATCAAATAACTGCAATCAAAATGCAGAACTTGCCATGTTAATCTGCAAGTTTTCATTTGTTATAATCAGGTTTCCAGTCAGCATGCTGTAGTTGAGACAGCATGACTGTACCTCCTCTAAGCAGAGACAGGGAAGGATAAAATAAAATCAGGAAGAGTTTAACAGCACTAGCACAGGTCACATGGGTGGACACAGCACAATTAGTTCACTATCCATGTAGAACACATGTAATCCTAGCTAGACAGTCTTTACCTTTGCCAACAGCAGTGCGAGCAATCATCTCTACTGTTTGTACCATAACAGAAGAACATACTCCAACAAGTTCTGTTCATTAAGTGTGCCATTTACTGAAGCTGTTTGTAATTAGGAAAGTTCATTTCAGAGTTTTAATCTTTATAGCTTATTGCATCGCTACCTCAAGCAAAATATTTTCATTCATTGACAGTATCTAAAAACAGATACCTGAAGTGACTAGCAAAAGTGTAGTATTCCTACTGTTCAGATTTATTCTAGCTCTATACAGAGATGTATCTAGGAGACAGAAGAAAATCCTCAAACTAAACAAATTTCGAATGCTCACATAGAAACAAGCAGTGCATTAGACCTCAAGGACATTGTCATCAAGTCATGAGATGGAATAGAATGCTTCATGAAGGACAAAAGGATATTGAGATTTATTATAATTTCAAACTAACCAATTAGTATGAATCCAAGAGCAATTAAAAACGTTAGAAGATATCCTCTCAGTGGTTCATTGTTCTTCCCATAGCCTTTAGCAAACATCTGAAATCCTGGATAGATGTTGTCCTTGCACAAAGCCTAAGAAAAATAAAATCCAAGAGTCAGCATCTATACTTTGTTCAAAATGTATCCTCATTTATGTTTGCTAATGCTGTCTTTTCACTGCACATATTCTTTTCCTAAAAGAAGGAATGTTTGTAGCTAACGTACTAATTCCATTTGCAATTGCCTTTGTATTTTGCATTTCCAGTATTCTGTCCTTCAGTGATTCCTATCTGTAAGAACAAGCTCCGCTCTTCTCTAAGTGGTTGACTACTGTGCTTCACTGGAGTCTTACAATCAGAGTCGATTTTTAGAGACAAAAATTGTTTCCTCAGAAAGTGAAAAGTTTGCCCAGTGTTTACACCAGTTCTCTGCATTGACACTTGTGTTTATATTCTGCTAATCCCCTTCTGTGTTGAACTCTATACTGAACTTTTGAGGATGAATGCCCATTAGCAAACAGTGAAGTTTTACTGAATTAGAAAGACCTTACAGGACAAACAATGAGATTAAAGAGTTAAAAAGGTAAAGCAAAATTCATTCAGAAGTGGCAAAATTCATTCAAAAATGCCAACAAAAATCAATGTAAAGTGATTCACACAAGAACTGGTTCACAGTCATACTATTTTGATTAAGTATTCTGTGCAGATGAATATTCAGCAGCTACAGGTACTAATTTATGCTGCCTTCTGATTACTTTGAGAAATGAACTAATCCATTATTGTTGTATGTGTTCCATTTGTACTTCATTTTAATGCTTCCTAGTTCCAAGGCAAAGCAATTTCCTGAATGCCTAGATGCTATGTTTTCCTCACTCTTCATAGCAGAAAGCAGGACAGCAGAAAATTTGGCTGCCACTTAAGTTCTGTTTCAAAGTTTATTTTGAATAATTCTTTAAGAGATTATGGTTTTGCTTCCATACGTACCTGAAAGATCTTAGGTGCACTCACAAGAGATGCTAATGCAGATGACAAAGTGGCTGAAAAAATACCTGCAGAAATCAGTGGTGCAAATCCTGACACCATGCTCATTACCTGCAAACAGAATATTTTTTTTTTAAAACAAAATGGAAAAGCGTACTATACAGATGGATGACAATATTCACTACACAAACAAAAAAATAAAATACTTCTTACTCCACTCAAAAGCCATTAAATATCATGCATTCATAGCAATGAATGAAGTAGGGGAAAGTCAGGACACAAACAGATCCTAGTTTCAGAACAAGAGAAAGTGGCTTATCACACAATACGTAGTACAACCACATGAAATAATTGATGGTGGAAGTCTCCATGACCTCATACAAGGACTGGAAAGTAAGTCATGGAAGAAAAAACTCATTGGAAATAGTTACATTATTTGACTAACGTACCACTGAATACCATGGCCGCAGAAAGCCAAGGTGACAAAATGACAAAGCAGCTGAAGTTGAACAACTTGGGAAAATTTATCTTGTCTTTCTCAACATCTCTACCACTCTAAGTTGGGCTTGTTTCCCATACAAAACCACAATAACAGGACGAGTTTGCTTCCAGTCTCCCCAAGATCACATCCTTGGACAATTCTGTAACCTCAGTGCATGAAATGCAATACGCAGTTCTTGGCAGACTGGATGACTAACAAAGCAAGGGATGCTCAGTAAGCTAAATATGAAGGAAAAATGTTGGTATGATAAGATCTCAAATTAAAACCAAGGCAGCTTCTAATTTTCATACACCCTAAAAACCCTTGTCTGCCATTCTGCTCTATTCCCTTACCATAGCTGCATATGGCTTTTCATGCAGCAAGTCAATTAAGATATAGAACCACGTATTTAATAACAGTCATGGTTTAATAGAATATATATATGTTCAAATGAGGTTTTGCATCATTTACACTAAACAGATAACTCGTTCATTCTGGCAACCTTGTCTACAATACAAGGATTGGGGCTGTAGAAGCAGGAAGAGTATCGTGCAGAAGTGTCTTTTTTTTTTTTTTTACATTACTGCCATTTGAAATTGTAAAATCCAGCTGTCTACAGCAATCTTAGTAAGTAAGATGTGCTCCCAAAAACAATATACAGGGGGCTGATGAAGTTTTATTCATATACCTAGTGCCAAACTAATAATAAAAATTTAGCATTTTTCTCTATATCAGATTAATTCTGTTTGAGAGACCCAGCAGTCTTTAAATTTCTAGATTGCATCAGGTTTCATACATCAGGTTTTCTACAACAACAGAAATGAAAATTACAGACAAGACGAGAATGAAGCAGCTGTCATAGCTGGTATCGTTAAGAATGGGGGTGGGATTTCCTGAAGTATATCTTAAGTTTACAACAAAATAGGTTATGGTAGGACAGGCTTTTATTCATACATGAACAAAACTAATGATACACATTAGTTAAGCATATCAGGAATATGTTCATACTCCTAATACTTCCTTAATGTTTTCCCTTGAGTTAACTCCGTACTTTCACACTTGCTTACACAAGATTAAGCTATCCCTCTTATGCCCAGGGTTAGGTTAGTTTTACAATAAACAAGAAATCACAGCTGTAAATGCCAGACTGTAATAACATTATACTGTACATTCTTACATTCTCTTCTGGAAATAAGTTATTTACTGATGAATTTATTTATTTTTTGAGAAAATCTATGCTTCAGCAACATAATAAACAAACAGAATAATCCTTGCAGAAACAGCATGACAGTTTTCTTTGTTGCAATGGCCACTTGATCTATCTTTCATCTTCCCTGGATGGACTTGTTATAGACAGAATATGTTTACAAGTCATCCTTACTTTTCTTACCAGGTAATTTAAAACATTTCTCTTCCTAGGCCTTCAGTCTACTACATTTGCTTTGAGAGTCTGCAACCTAGTCCTTACCTACACTCCAATTTTATATTCTTTCTAGGTGCTGTTCATTGTCTCTGTTTATTTACACTATTTTTGAATCTTACATCTGTTTTATAAATTTGAAAGAAATCCAAGATATATGCAGACTGTGTTTGTCCATTTTAAAAGCTAGCAAGTTACAGCTTAGGTTACTAGAGTAAGAGACATTACGAAACTTCTAAACTGGGGAGGGAGTAAAGAGGAACCAGTTCCAGCTGAACCAGTATGCTAGTGTTAAGAAAACCCACACAATATACAGACTATAATCTAAAAGTCAGGACCACAAAACCAAAAGAGCCCACATATGGAGTTGCTGTAGCAGTGAAATCTTCATCCTTGAAAGAACACACAGAATTGGAAGTACAGACATCCAGTAAGAACTGCCCTATTTCAATTGGTCCTGTGAGAAATACATTGTTACGGCTGCTAAAGGACTCGTTAAGTTTGCTCGGCGTTTCCTCTTTAGACAGTTTGTTACTGAAAGATTTGGCATATTGAAATATTCTATTTTGACTTCAATTTCAGTTCTTCGGTCCAACCATTGTGGAGCAGAAAAATGCCAAATGAATACAAACTCCAATAAAGATAATTTTAAAGTTAACTCTTCAAAATTAATTTGCACGAAATGCTATTCAACCCGTTTCTTTCAACTATTTTGTGTTTTACAGCCTCCTTCCTTTACAGGAAAAAGGTTTTAGCAGAACTTTTATGCTGTTTCTGAAGTGGAGTACTTCCATTCATGCTACTTTACATTTTCATCCAAAGTTAAACATTTTTATAAAGATAATTTCTATATACAAAGCGGATATGTGAACAAATTCTGCATTTAAACTACCCAAAATTGTAATTTATTCTAAGTGAGTTCCAGAATGAGGCTACAGAGACAAAACAAGTTCCCAAAGTTACTTGCCTACAAGGTGACAGCCCTTTTGATGCTGAGCAGAAAGCTGTCTAAAGGCTGTGAGGGCCTACATATACTTCATTTGCATTGACTGTAACAGAAACTCAAGATGGCCCAAGCATCTGATTCTAAGCCTCTCACCATCAGTTTTCATTTAAGTTTTGGTTATTGGTTTTTGTATTGGTTAACCATCCTGTGAGTTACCCATTTTCTGTCCAAACATATTCAAAACCCAAGCTACGCACTAACTTCAGATTAATTCTTTGCTGAAAGAACAGAATGGTGGATAAAGTGTAAGAGAAGTGATATAAAATATCTCTCATTTTTCATGCAGCTGGGCACAAGAGTAAGTTGGCACTTTCAGACTTATGACTTGCAAACTCAGAAGTCATAGGAAATACAACTCACTTGTATATGAAATACATTTGCTCACTTTAGAGATAAGTTTGTGAAGTATATGTTCTCAGTTATTTATCATGCATGAAGAAGTTTTTTGTATGAAGAGCTTGAGAGGTATTTAAGCGTGGCTCCCCAGACCCCAACGGTCACATGCACAGGGAAACAGTCTCTATTTACCCCTATTACTCAGAAATACTAAATTGAGGGAAGTTCGGTAAGAATATGTACAAATTTCTTTTTAACTAGACAGAGGTCCTAATTTCTCTGAAGGTACACACTCTTATTCAATTTCTTTCACAGAGAGAAAGAACAGAAGCACGAGAGGAGAAGACAGCCAGTGGAAGTCCAGCTAGCTACCAGAAGAACAATGTCCCACCAAAAGGGTGGTCAACACTGCAGCAGGTTGCTCAGAGCTGCGGTGCAGCCTCCAATAAGTTTTCAAAATCCAACACAAGGGGAGACAAAGGGCACTGCATTCTCTCTGTAGGCCCAGGCCTTGAAACTCTCATCCTATTCAGAACCTACTTTCCCCCCCCCCCCCCCCAGAAACAAGTAAGACTAGTGTGGAACACACAAGTACTCTTTGGACAAAAATCATGACAAACTAGAACACTAGTGACTTATTAGAAGTGCTAGCAACTTATGAGAAGTAACCTTATTGAAGTTATGACTTGAAGAAAGTTACGATCAGAGGAAGCCTGGTCTTTGAATCACACTTAGTTGGAATGATCAACAAGGATTATCAAGTTCTACACCTGTTCTACACTATTCTCAGCTGTACACTGATAATATAGCGGGATACCAGCTTCTTTCAAGCTTGAAGAAATTAGGAAACTCAGATTTTGCAAAATAATGATTCTCACAACAGCAGTTCCAAACTGTTTCCAATATATGCTTTTTCTAAACCAGCACAATGCAACACCATACCGATACATAAATACTTCACTAAAAAATGTGTTTTGCTCTGATAAAATGGTCTGCATTAAACATTATTTTGGCACATGCAAACTGTAATTAGTTTTTCAACAGAGCCTTGCAGGAAGGCCGACAATCTTAGTTGCATGTAATTATACGTACTTTTGACCAAAACACACATGCCATTGAAACAGACATGCTTTCCATCAGCAGATTTCCAATTAATCTCAAGCCCACCTTTTGTAGGCCTATTACAAAAAATGAGGGCAGAGAGACTACCATAAGGAAAGTTTAAGTCAAGTGGCAATTAGTATGTTTTCCTTGGTTTCTTTCAAACCCTTAATAATAGTGAACTCGTGAACCCTTAATAGTTCACGAGTACCTGTAAGACTATAAACAACCCTATGATTTTTAAATATGATAACATTAGATTTTATGAAGCCTCACAACATTCTTACCATTATATATGATATGGCAAGTATGCATCAACATTTTCCAAAAATATGGTTGCTAAGAAACTTAAGAAACAAAGTTACTGAAAGAGACCACCTATGACTTCTATGAATCACTATTTAACACTGAGTACATCTATCCGCATCCAGTACATCTATCCACATCCATGAAGAATAGCATTCAGGTATCTAAACAGAGCAGGCTGCAGTCCCAAAACATAACCTATACAGTTTATCTGGGAACAGAGTGAGTATTTATAAACACTTGTATATAAACACCCCAAAACTTAAATTACCTTGCCCTTCATACTAGATAGAGTGTACCACTTAAATATAAAGTTATGTGGAACAGTTATGCAAGTAAGAATTTTTAGTGTATGATTTTCTCCTCAATAAGCAATTAAAAAGATCAAAAAATCCAATGAACAGATTTAAGAGAAAGTTTCATACCTGGAAATTGTTCATCAGCCCATACTGACACCCTGCCCCTGCCTGACAGGATGAGAAATCATAGTTTAACTTGCAAGCTGCAGTAGTGCAATTCGTCAGCTCAGTGATAATGGTGTTATTAACATTCCCTGTGGCATCTCGAACAACACAGGAACCTAGAGTGGACCCACAAGCAAAAATAATCAGACTAAACCTGAATTTAGAGATGTGTCAAGCTCAACTTCCTTTTTAAGTATATTCTTTCAGATGAAAATTAAATACAGCATTTACGGTTTTAATACATCCCAGATTTAAGCACATGTTCACGATGAAGAATAAAAACAAGCTAACTAGCTGTTTACTTACCTGAGAAGTTCTTAAGCTTTAGAAAAAAATGAGTCTAACACGGAACGCTTTAACACAGAGGAAAGCTACGTCAATAGAACTGATGAAGTTTAAATGCAAAATTTTAACTCACATTACTTTCAATCATGAGTTTCCCCATAACTTTGTATTTGTAATTAGCATTGTTTACTAACTTATCACTTGAGTTTGTGTTTTTTGCGTGTTTTTTTTTTTTTCAATCTTCCTAGAGGAATGAAGTTTTGTATTTGTATGCACAAATATATGCATACAGGTATACATGGCATTGCAGCTTTATCTTTTCTAGAAACTCAGCTGTGACAATCTCCACAGTAGAAGTCATTCAGATGTAATGACCAAAAAGGCCGGTCTCTTTGCTAACAGGTAAATCACACAAGAAAGTTAATGTTCTTAGATTATTTCGTAAGTAGTAGTCTTGGAATTTTCCCCTTACCCTCCACTCTGTGAGAAACTAAGATCTATAAGATGACTTATGTTATAAAGTTTTACATACATGCTTCGGTTTTTAGATCGTACTATTACATATTCCCCATGGAAGCACGTTCTTACAGAACACTTTGAGAAGTTTTAATCTCCTTGTAACATACACATTTCTGTTTTTCTAGGCATACAAACAGGCTGCACAGCTCAGTCAACATGTCCCAGCCATTCAAAAATAATGAAGTGCTTATCACAAAAGCCTTTCAAGCCCATTTCTGATACTACCCACATCCTATGTAACTGTGGTATTTTAAAAGTTGATGTCTTGGTGAAATACTTAACCACAGCCCCACAGCTACCACATTTTTTGTAATTAAGTTCTATCACAAACTGCTATCTTCAATTGTCTATGATTATATGCTGTTTCACTGCTTAAGAAAACTGTAGTCACAGCGTTTCACCCTTTAAACACTAAGAATGCTCATCTGATTAACAAGATGTTATGTTTTGCTCTTTTAGAAGTGTAGAACAGACTTACCATTATTTAAATACCTCAACTGTTAAAACAGCATTAAGTCTTTTGGACAATATTTCAAGGAATTAAATACAGAATGGGGAAGAGAAGGAACCCTACAGAGCAAAAAGGTTGAGAGAAATCCCTTAATCCAGTCTTCTAGGAATTTAAACAACAAGGAGGTCCTGGGAAAAGAAGCATGTGACTACTGATGACTTCAATGACTTACTTGAAGAATAGTAATAAAAAGTAGGGCACAGAGATGAAACAAGATTAAGTTTCTCAAATAAGAGTGCCTGTTATCTAAATTAATTTATCTCTGCCTATTGAGAAGAACTCTTAAATATCTGTATCATATTGCTGCCAAACCTTTAGAACTTCAGTAATACTCTAGAACACCTAGTCCTGGTAGGTGGATGTTACTCATTGCTTCTAGTTATTTTTCAGATGCTTAATAAGCCCATTTGATTAAATTTCAACAGGTGTTTCCTACACCAATTACTTCTCCTATGCTTTTTTTTATGGGTATGTGGAAGGGTTGGGTTTTTTTGTTTTGTTTTAATTGAGATTAAAAGATCAGTATGAGACAAAGCTGGCTGGCAGCTCTTTCAGACAGGGATTCAAAGTACAATGGAAAGGTTCAACAGCACTATGAGCAAACGTGATGTGAGCCTTACTACAAGAGAAAGCAGGACAGATGCCAGCTGGGCAAGCTGCATTCTCAGCAGAAGATACTTAAGTATAAGTAACAGTTCAGACATCTTAATTCAGACATAACCCTCATTCAGAAATGTTTTATTTATGATAGATTCTGGCAGTGTTTTCACTAAGATCCTGCAACTTTTATTTTTTGTAAGAATAGGATAAAAGGATTTTGTCTTTTTATAAGCTTTTAGAGGCACGTTCCTTCCAAAGTAAAATGAAGTTGTCATTCCATAAGCCCAAGAAGGTTAACAGGCCATCTATATCAAGTTTTCTCCTAACTTCATGCAGCTCCTTAGCACTTCAGACTGCAAATAAGTGGGCTTCTTAGCTTCTCTGGTACTATGAATGGCTACTCATTAAATTAGTTTTATTTCCTTGTGTATGGAAACCCTACTGAGAAGGTTGTTTTTTTTTTTTTTTTTTTTTTGTTTTTTTTTAAACTGGAGCTTCTGTTTTTAATGTAAATAAATTACAGTCTAAATGTTTTTGTTTAATTTTTCTCTTTCAGGAATTCCCATTGAGAAGTTGCTTATGCAACCTTAATCCTGCTACCTGCACACCTGCATTATTCCCTTGTCAAAGCATGAAACCACACACTTTTCCCTCGCTACTGCTATCTTGTTTTTAAATAGGCTGCCTAACTCTCTAGTATAAGTTTTCCCCTACTAAGCCCTCTCTAGCCAGCGTCTTAAGCCTCTTGCTTACTACAGAACACATAAATACTACACTACATTCAAAATATCTTCTTCCTCTTCAGATATCACTACTGTTACGTTTACTAGCCTCTTCAAAGTTTTAGTGACTTTCTCATCACTACACTTGGAAGTAGGGAATAGTCTGCAGGGGAAGGAACAAGAGTATTTCCATTTGCCTGATTCCTGATCCAAAGCTTCAAAAAGACTAGACTTCACTCATTTCATAATATTTATCTTCTGCAATCACACTGGCCTTTAATTACCAGAATTCTAATTTTAAGTTATAAGCAACAACTAGGGCACAGCATATCTGATGTAAACGATTTCATGTTCAGTTAGTTCTGTAAAGTGTTCTTTTTGTAATATGAAAATTGAAGTTTTTCATGTCTGAAAGATGATCAAAGTATTCTATTAACAAATTAATATTAATATTAATAAGTACTTTACTCTCATGTGGTTTCAAGTTCTAAAGTATTCAGATTTGGTAGCAGGAGCCTGTGGTCAATCTAATTAGGAAATAATGTAGATCATTATGTTGCATAGGGCTCAATTGCTACAGAGCAAGTATTTGGCAGAGCTACAGTACAACATTAGCCAACAGAGGCAGACTGGCAAGATTAATATCTTTGGAAAGGAAATATCATTAGCGGTAAGATCAATGGTACTTTTATAAATGTCAATTTCATTCAAAAAGCAATGTAGCTAAGATAAAACAAGGTCTTTCATAAAAGAAAACTGATTAGCACTGCCAAAAACTGATTTGTCTGACGTGTATAAAAATATTTCCAATTATAGGCAAGAAATATTAGAGACATGCTTATATTCTTAAGATTACTATAATAGATGATGGATCAGGAAAAACTTGCATGACCATTGAAGCCCTGGAGCAGAACAGACAGAACATCCAACACCAAGGCAAGTTCTACTGAGATTATTCAGACTACTGTGGCGAAAGGAAGAAAGCCTCAAAAGGGAAATTATAGAGTACTCAGACAAATCTAGGATTGTTTCTCCTCCCTACTTGCTCTTCTCAGTCTTCTGGGGATTTACTGCTCATTCAACCTCTCCAAGGAGCTGTGTAATCTTCCCATGATTTATTCTGATAAAGTAGCTGACTACCATCATCTTCAGATCAAAAGATGTTTGTTCAGTGAGTATTTCCTGAAAATACACCTTTCTAATCCAAGGATCATCATCCCATTGCTGAATTCTAAACATATTAATCTAAGTACCTGCAACAAATTAGTAAGTATCAGTGTGAAGTCTGTCGTCTTTAGTCTGCTGTTCTCGTAAGACTAGTGACTGCTTCACTCATTTTAGGAAATAAGAACAGCTGAAAATTCAATCTCCAACAGTAAAAAATTAGACAGTTCCAACTGTTCCTCTCCCATGCATGAAAGACAAACTGTACTACAAACTATATCAAAACACACTCAAAGAATGTGAAAGGATAAAGTTAAAAATATTTACTACTTACCTACAGATACTGCAATTCCCATGTAAACCAACGTGGTAATTAAGATGGCCAACAGTGTTCCTTTAGGTATGGCTGACTGGGGATCCTGAAACAAAAATTTCAGCAGTCATGACAGAGACGTACATTCATTGGTTGTCGGAAAAAAAGTGTTTAGTTTGCTAGTTTACTACTCACCGCAAGATCACCTGAGATATTTGCTCCAGCAAGTATGCCAGTTGCAGCAGGGAAGAAAATAGAAAATACAGAGAAGAAAGTTTCCTCCTTTCGGAAATCTGGTCCAAAATTCTCCATAAATATTTCAGCTGTAGAAAAAGATTTATTTATGTCTGCCAATGCTGATATAGAAACTACAGTATTAGCCAATTCTAGACATTAATAGCTCTGTGAAAAATCTAAAAATCACAGCATTTAACCTATTTAACAAAAAATCAACTGTAGAACATTTTAAGATAGAAAAGCCCTAATTCATCAAAATAAAAGTCACAGTAAACTTAAATAGCCTTTAAAACCAGAAGTACTTATATTCTCCTCCAACTTTTAAAAATAGTACAACTACAATATTTAGTAATTTTTATAATATGGTATTATAATTTAGTATAATCAATATTAAGCAGGCAGAACCAATTCTGTGCCTTAAAACTTCCAATGGAATAAAACAGCAGGAGTTTGAAAGAATCACAGAAAATAATCTCTGTAGTTAAATAGGACTAAACTATTTTAGATGTTCACTCACTTATGACAGCAAGCCTCCACATTGCAAAGATATTAACTGTTAATAAGGTATTAACTGTTCCAGCATACCTTTATAACCAAAGAAACCTTTAGCCTTCTTGCTGTCCAAAGGAATAAATGTTCCAATAACAAAGTCTCCAATAGCAAGTACAAGGATCACCAATAAGACTATCTGTGCCTGAAATAGAAATATTAGCATTACAGTCAGAAAGAACTTGCATTTTAGTTTTTAAGTCTCCATGTTATGAATGTGTTCTAAAGTGTAAATACTGACTTTATTTCAAATTCAGTTTGGTATTCTAATTTCCCCACCCCCCACCCCAAATTAAAACATGATTGAGAGAACATGTATCATGATTTCCAAGAAAGAAGTATGAATAATTTGAAAATGGGAAGTATTTTTTGTATTATTATTACCAAACCCATCAAAAAATTATTCCTCTAAAGACAAAGTACTTAGAAGACCTATTTTTTCCCGTAAGACTTCCAGAAGGAAAGGATTTGAGTAGATTGAATAAACTGACAGGAAAAGAATGCACACAAATGCCAGGACTATTAACTATAATTACAATACACGTTATATGTGTATTATACATTACTATGTTATATTTAGTGAGAATTCTATCACATCAGGGAATCAACAGCATTTGTTTGCTATTTGACACAATGGACTAGTGACAGACAATAAAACCATTACAAAATTCTACATTATGAACAAAAAGGTGTTTTATACCATCCAAGTATTTTTATACCATCCAAGAGCTGAAATGGGCGCACAATGACAAGCCTAAAGATCAGGACTTTTCATTTAACTAGCAAACACTCTGATCCATTATTTTTGGGTTGATTCCTTACAATGTCATATACAGAATCATAGAATGGCTTGGTGTGCTAGTGTCTTGGGGGTAAAACTCTTTGTAGCTTGCCTTTGTTTCCCAAGCCTGGAAAAATAAGTTTGTATACAACAGTACTGTGGCATTGCTGATTGTTAAAGAAAAAACAAAACAGTTTTCAGTTCATGCAACCTTACAGGTAAAACCAAGTAGTACAGAACCATACAGAGCAAGACAGCCTATCGTAGTAGTTAGAAGACCACCTGAAGAAACCAGTTTGTGCATCATATTTTTATCTCGCCTTTGCCAAGCCTACAGAAGAAGTGAGGTGGAAGGATGCAGCTGGGTGCTTACAGAAGTCTTCAATAAACCCAGAGAATTCAATATGAAGTTACCGAGAAAAATTTCTGTAGATGAATTTATTCTATGAACCACAGCTTCTCTACAAAGATAAGAACATTTTCCAAGTCTCTTCTTTGCACTTAGAAGTCTCAGACTTTAGAAAGAATGGGTGAGAGCTGAATGAATTCATTCTGAAAAGTTATTTTTGAAGCACGCTTTCCTGTTTTCCTAGTCTCTTTATAAGCTTTTTGGAAAATGAGACAAGCAAATCAATAGTAGGTTTTAAGTAGACCAAGGAATTCTCTAAGCCATTGAGAAGGCATGGAAGAACATCATAGACACTATTATCAAGAGGAAAGGATCGGTGTTTTGCTATGGTAGGCTGGCTGTCAACCCACATGAAGCGCTTGTTTGACAGGTTCAGTTGCTTACCATAGCTCCCATATATCTTCTTCCATGTTGCACAAACCAAGCCAACAAGCCTTGATTTTTGCACTGAGCAGCATTTTTAAGAGCTATTGAATTCCTAATAAGGCTGCCAAGTATGATGGTTCAGGTGTCACAGAGACATTTAAAAAAAAAATGGGCCATTTCTCTGCAAGCTATTGTTATCGAATTTCTCATGCTGCAGAGAAAAAGCATGATGTTTCTCAAGATTTTAGATGACCATGACCACACAGTCACTAACAACTAATTCCTTCAAAGCAAAAAATAAGTGGTTAGAAACAGGGTTGTTCAAAGTTGGGGGCATAGAGATACCGTTAAGAACTGAAATTCACTGTCTGAGAAGGCAAACAATTTTTACAGAAGTATGTTGTTCAAGTTAAAAGCACAAGCCAAAACTGTTTTCTGTAGATTCTCTCCTCCATGTGGTAGATCCAAGTAAGGCACTTATTTTCACTGCTTTTTTCTACAATCCCTAGTTCTAGGGCTGGAAGCAACAAGAACCCTCATTCTGATTATGAGCATCATCAACTTGACACACAAGCACAAGAAATTTTTAACATCTGCATTAAGAAGATCTTTCAGTTGCCTCTCAGTGCAGAAAATAAGGATGATTCTCACTGCAAAAAATACTTGGTTCACAATCACCTATAAATGGGAATAGAGACAAGTAAGCCTCTCAATTATTTAAAAAACATCAAGTGAGCACGCTATGGAGTATACAGAAAAAGCCACCAGTCACACAAAAAAACTGAGCAAGCTAGACTGCCTATCAGAACACTAATAATACGGTTTATCTTAAGATATCTTATAATCTGTACATGTTTGTTTCCACAATCAGAGCTGACCTAAGACCATACAGCCACAAAAAGATAAGAAAAGTAGGTTACCCCTCCTACACATTCATCACTACCAGTGTTCACAAATCCCCTTGATGCTGGGCTGACTAACTGCGAAAGCACTGTCTGGCTGCTCCAAGTGAAAACAAATATAGAAGAGAATACGAGAGAAGTCAGAATCCTGGTTTTCAGTTAGCAGTAACTACGTAACTTGGTTTCAATTCTGGCCATATATTCTCCAAGCAGAGAGCTCATGTGAAGTTCCCAGTGAAAGAAAACTTCCATTTTATTGCTCTTACTTTTTCTTGTGTTGAAATTGCTCAGCAGAAAGTAATACTGTTAACCTTCTTGATAGCGTCATTAAGGATAGATTTTGCTGTTTCTCAGCTGGAGACACCTAAGCTTGCAGTTCAGCAAAGCAGTCTGGATAGCTGTACAGATCTATGCAAATTAGTGAGCTAGTGATAGACAGTCATCATACCTGAAGGACAATTTGGTCATTGATCATAGCCAACAGGTTCACAACAGGACTGTCCTGCTAAACCACCTTACATGACAAGGTTACCCATCTAGTTGACTAAGGGAAGATGGTTGCTGTGATCTTTTGGGATTTCAGTAAAGCTTTTGACAATGTTTCTCACAAGCACATACTACAATGGGTGAACAACTGGCTGACAGGTCAAGCTCAAAGGGTTCTAGTAAATTGGGTTACATCAGGCTAGCAGGCAGTCACTACTGGAGTTTGCCAGAACTCCATTTTAGTGCCAGTTCTCTTCAAAGTTTTCATAAATGGCTTGGATGTAGACTAGGTATTTTGAGTAAGTTTGCAGAAGGCACTACTGAATTCGGAGAAGCTGTTGACTCCCTCAAAGGTGGAGGGTCCTTGCAGAGATCTTGACAAATTAGAGAGCTAGGCCATCACCAACAATATGAAGTTTCACAAGAGCAATTGTCAGACTCTACACCTGGGACAGGGCAACCCTGTATATACTGGGGGAAGAGAGGCTGGAGAGCAACCCCACAGAAATTTATCTAGGTGTTTTGTTCGACAGTAAGTTGAACATGAGTCAGTGTGCCCTAGCAGCCAAAAGCTCCAATTGTATCCTGGGATGCATCGAACATTGCACTGCTAGCTTGTCAAGGGAAACGACTGTCCTACTACGCTACTCTGCACTGGTGTGGCCTTACCTTGAGCACTGTGTGCATTTTTGGGCACCACGGTATAAGGATGACATAAAACTATCAGAGAGCATCTAAAGGAGGGCCACAAAGATAGTGAAGGGTCTAGAGAATAAGACGCATGAGAAGCGGCTTGGTCTTTTCTACCTAAAGAAGAGGAGACAGAAGGGAGGCCTCATGGTTGCCTGCAGCTTCCTCACAAGGGGGATCAGAAGGGAAGACGCCGATCTCTGCTCTCTGGCAACCTGCAACAGGACCCAAGTCCTACTGGAATAGCATGAAGCTGTGACAGGGGAGGTTCTGGCTGGCTGTTAGGAAAAGGTTCTTCACTGAGAGGATGGTCAGGCACTTCAGACTCCCCAGGGAAGTGGTCACAACACTGAGCCTGCCAGAGCTGAAGAAGCGTTTGGACAACGCTCTTAGGCATATAGTCTGATTTTTGGACAGTCCCGTGTGGATGCAGGAGTTGGACTCAATGATCCATGTGGGTCCATTTCCACTCAGGATATTCTATGATTCTATAGATTAAAAACTGCCCACTGTTTGACTCCTAACATACCGTGTATGCAATATTGAATGTGCTAAATATATTAAAAATTAATCAGGCAGCTGAGTAAAGAAAAAGGCAGAAATACAAAGCAAAGCAAAAAAGAGAAAGTAATAGTTCCTTACTTTTGCTTCCCATTCCATTCCTGCAACAGAAATTCCAAGTAATATAACTACTGTGATGGCTCCGATGATTCTGATGTCATTCATTTCATCAATCATCAGTGTCCCATTTTCCTAAAAATGGAAACAGTCATATACTTTTATCAAGTACCTATCTTCCCTATTACAGAATAGAAATGTATTGTTGAATATTATTTTAGACATAACCTCTATCACAAATGTGCTCACTTTAAATTCCCTATAGAGACGCAATTTATTTTCATTTAGAATTATTCAGTGATATGAAACAAAGAAAAAAAATCTCATCATAACCCATCCCCAGAGAAAATGGCCTATCTTTTAACTGCCAGAGAATTAATCAGCACAGCAACAGCTACCATCCTGCATCTATAGATATATTTGTTGTTCACCATTACTCTTAATTCTTTCAATGCATTTCAGACATCTTCCCTTCTATGATAACTATAATTCAGTTCTTCTCATTTATATCAAAAAATGCAACAGATAAATTGGTTGTGTTTATCTTAAGGAATTGCTTTTAACAAACAAAACTCTTTGGAAAGGAACTTAATATAAACTACTTTCAGTTAACAAAAAAACAGCTAACTAGGAATCTTAGTATGAATAATTTATGATTCTGCATCAGGTATCTATACTTCCACTCTTCTCAACAGCCAGCAGTTTTAACTTCAGAATAAGTTCTGCATTTTATTTTTTCACGGAAAAACAGCAAGTAAAATTCCAGTTTGACATCAATGATAATTTGTTACACATCAAAAAGCTACTGAATTACAGTATTAATTTATTCATATATCAGTAGCATTCCTCCTCTTGTTAACTATGAAATCTTCTGCCATTAAATGACAGCACAAACCTGCATAACCTGCATAGAGTGCAGCATGATCAATACAATCAGTATTATCCATATACCTTAAGCAGCTCCACAACTGTCTCTGCAAAGCCAACAACATACATTGCTACTGCAACAGCATTGGCAAATGCAAAAATCAGTCCTATGGCACCACCGAATTCTGGTCCCAAACTTCTGGAAATTAAGTAATATGCTCCTCCTGAAAGGAAAAAAATGAACAAAAAAACACTACAATAAAGAAACTAAGAAAAATGTACAAGCATCAGCAACATAGTGTTTACATGAACATGATACAATTTATTCTTTTATCTTTCCTGATGTATTAGAAAAGAACCGCAAACCCAGTATTTTAGGAACAGGCATGCTGAAGCTACAGAAGTATATTTCAAGTTTCTAAGAAAAGGCACCAGTTGGAAGTAATCACCCAACTCATGTACCACATCATATTACTCACCTATGCAACCAGTTCCATTGTTAAAAAAGGCCAGTAGTACAGCTGCCTGTACTTTACGATTTATTTGAAATTTAAAAGCAACTGTGCATAATATTACTATTACAGTTATATTAGCTATAGCTCAAGAAACTAAGAACTTCAAAATTTTGAATAAGGCATTATTTTGTAGAAGTGGTTCAAAACAAATGTCTCCCATTAGAAGAGGATAATCTGATACATATAATGCGGTACAGAAAAGTTTAGAAACTAAGCTCGACATAATACTAAGATTCATATTTGATCTTTCCCATTGAGTCTGTTTACTATGTTGTGGTGATTTTTTTTCCTTTCTCTTCGTTCTTAAAACAACAGAATTTTATATGCACAGAAAAATGAACTGCTTCTTTTTTAATTCTACCACAAGTTCTAGCAGTAGCCATCTTGTACTGTCATGAGGTAGTTTGAGCATGCCACAGGTACTGACCATTTATAAAACCATTTTACAGGAACTGATGACAACAGTGCATACACTATCAAAGCAAATGAAAATCATCACCCTTGGGAAGAGTTGGAGATGATCAAAAGAGTTCAGAGAATTTCTTTTGTACATAAGAAAAGAAATCACGCTAGACCTAGAACATGTCCTTTTGTATGTTTATATATAGATATAGCATATCCCTTTATAGGATTTACTTCATTAGAAAGATTTGTTTCAGGACACGAACACAAAAGCAACACATTCTTCACCAGCCCATGCAGACGCAGGTGAATATCAAGACCCTGTTTGTTCCTGGGTAAGTTTCTGACAATGTTTGTATTCCAAGAACTAAAACAGATGATGTTTCTTCCATGTTACAAAAGAAAGCCACCATTCAAGTCGAGTTACTAGGCTAACTGTTGGCTTTTCGTTACATGACTGAAGTCAAATACAGAAAATTAGAAAGACCGTGCTCTTCAGAAAACTTAATTCCTTCCTATTTTTATCCATTCTGTTCTTACTCCCCCGCTAAAAGAAAATGGAAAACAATTTAGAGACTCCACCTTTAAAGTGTATGCTTGAGAATGATAATATACTTTAAAAGTTTTATGAAAGAAGCTTTACCTCCTCTTACAAATCCATTTGTGGCTATAGCAGAAGTAGACAGTCCTGTAATAGTTGTCACAACAGTAGCCATTGCAATAACAACAACAGACAGACCTTTTGAAAAAGAGGAAAAGAGTTTAAGTCCAGCAGAATTCAAGCATACAGATCTTCAACTCAACTTTATTTAAAAAAATTAGTCTTCTAAACCTGACACAAGTTTATTGTATGTGGTCCTGTACATTCGAGGCTTTATTTCCCTTTTGTACGGAAGTGTTTTGTGGATACAAACAAAACTGGATAAGTGATATTTTCAATCAGAGTAGAAGCTGTACCCTACAGCTTCAAGGAAACACGTCCCTTTGGAAGGTGACAGATCTTTTGCAGTTCAAAGCTAACTTCAATAATTTTCTAAGGCATATATCCTACATAGTTTATATGCAGATTTTAATAACTAGAGACCAAAAGTTTCTCTCCACAATTTATTGAAGACTTGAAAAGATCACTTTTAAAATCATGTATCTTCTAGATAAATGGAAAGTAAGTGATTTCATATTGCTTAAACTTTTGATAAGGGTAAAATACTGAGAACATTAAAGCAATTTTCTGTACCAGTCTAACAGCAAATTCAGGATGAAAATCTCTTAGGTCACATTTCCACTGAAATAAAACTATTTAATTTGTACACATACCTATCCCAGCTTGTCCAACAATCCATGATAGTCTGATGAAGAGCATTACGCCCCAGATATTTAGCATACATCGTACCTAGGGTAATAAAACAGACATTTAACATGAGTCTTACATCTGCAATCATTTCCACTAATTCTTCATTTTACTTTTAATATTGTCTGACTTATCTCGTAGTCCTTCCTCACCACTTTTCAAATTGTTTTACAAGAATAGATTCTTTAATTAGACAAGTTTTTTTGATTAAAAATTAAAAGGAAGCATAATTAAAAAAATTCTGCCTTGAACAACAGAGTTATAGTTACATTTGACAGTTGTAGTAATTCTTGATCAAACAATACAAATAAGTAATTTAGACCCCAACCTTTAGGATCTAAAATTCATCATTACATCATTATATACAGAATACATCATTAACATTGTGAGGTTGCCAATACTCTTAGCTCAGATCTCCCATAACTCCTTTTTCAAGTACTAAAACAATAACCTACCAAATATTTTCTCCATTTAAAAAAACAAACAGAAAACCCCCACAACTTGACAGCCCTTGAACTTTCGTATCTTACAATGGACTAACTTACTAAAGGACACTAACAGAATGGGGAAGTGAGGAATGTAGAAGAGGGAGGGATAAAGTCTGTTTCTTCTTTTCCTCAATAAAATAGTTTGCAACATGCACAGTTTAGACAGAAGACAAGCAGCAGGTCTTGTGTGAATCTCTCACCTGGAGATTACAGCATCAACCCTGCAAAAGGTTTAGGTGGTCACTGAAGTGAGACAAGTACCTGTCCAAACCATGGAAGTAAGAATGTTTTCAGAGATTTTTATGCAGTCTTGCAAAATGCAAAAACGCCTGAGCTAGAAACATTCACCTCAGCAGCTTATGCCTATAAGGAAACACTAATTTTAAATTTTTAAAATTTAATTTTTTTGAAAATTTAAAAGTGGAATTTTAAAACCTGCTTAAAACTTTTTAACAGACTTTGGAAGAAACTGGCCAGCAACATTTACCCTATGCTAACATCTAGTATCAGCTTCGAACCAGCATACAGAACACATACTATCAATATGTCTTCCAAACTTTAATACTTAGTATTGTTGCTTACAAAAATAGTACAATACAGAATTTGGGAATAGAGAAATTCAAGGTCATTTTAAAGCAGGTAAGAAGCAGAATAACTCAGTCCTTGGTTGGGGTATATCAACAGGAGGTCCTAGTATCTGTTACACAGCTGCTGTCAGCACTCTTTCTCCCAAGAGAAAGGGTATGGCTGCTTCAGGTCTTGTAAGGAAGTTGCTAACGCGCAGTGGAAGCTTCCTGAACTAAAATTAGGTATTCTGAATGCTTGAGTTCGATGTGTATTAACCAATTGTTGCATTTGCAGCCTCCACTAAAAAAATCTTATAGCTTTGGAGAGTACGTGTATTAATCACGTTTCCTCTCTGCCAAAGTATTAAAAAATAAATTCATATGTACTTGAAATAAAATCCTTTTTGTTACCCTTAGTTTTTCATTATTCTGAATGGGGACAGACTCAGATTCTCCCCTTCCCCCCCAAAATATTTAGTGTTGAGAACGACAGCTTAGGAGATGACGACTTTGTAACAGGTTCAACAAAATTTACATACTTAATTCAAGCTTTACCATACACATGTAGGTACTCTCACCACAGTATTTTTTTTTTTTTTTTTGCTTCTGTATAAGTAAATAAGAAAGGTATTTAAATCACTAAGGCACAATTTATCAAACTTACCAAAACACCTTTTATCCAGCCAAACTTGACTACCCCTTTGCTATCAGGTGTGTAAGTGGCAGCTGCTTCCCCAGCAGGAGTTCCCTCCTCTCCATTTGCATAGCCATCTTCAAATGGTTCCTTGAAAAAAATATATATATATATTTCTTTGAGGTTTAACAGAGTACAGAGGCAATGTGATGCTCAAGTCTTAAAAATAGTGTACTTGTGCAAACAGAATAATTAAAAAATGATGAGGTAGAAGTTACCATTTACATTCAGCACACCTTACAGTTTTCAGTGAATATACACCAAACTTAAGAGGACAACTTTGGAGTTCCTCTTCATTTACCAAAATTACCTGTGAACTGTTACCGCTGAGCAATAAATATTTTTAAAGAATGTGTCCTACAGTTATGGATTTTTTTTCCTAAAAGAACTATGCAATTTCATATGCAGTGACTGCTACCACACGGAAAGTTTTATTTCTTAATCTGAAAGCGTACTACCACAAGTTACTGGCCCTCATCTACACCATTTCCTGTAGTCCAGGCTTAGCTGTCAGTTGATCAATTTTTCAGTACATTGACTTCCCTGTAAATTATTCTGCTATTCATTGTAAGATGATGCTGCTAAAAAGGAAGGTAGAGGAGTGGCATTTCAGGAAGATAGAAGGAAGGAAGAGGAATCTGCTCCCAGACATCCCAGCACAGTTTAAAAGAGAAGCATAACAGACAGAAAGTATCAGTCCCATGCAAAAAACAGTTTGTGGCTTTTTTTTTTTTCAGTTTAACTCAGACTTACAATGCAGAAGCCTCAACTGTTTGATGTACATAACTACATACACCTAAGTGTGCTCAAGCACACACTGTAGGCTTGCTCTTCAAAAAGCAGTTCCGTTTTGCCAAGCCAAACCAACACCTCAGCATTTAAGCCTAAGTATTTCCTACACTTGCTGTAAGAAACCTTCAGAAAAGACTCTAGGCAAAGTATGTTAGCTATCCAAGGCAACAAGTATATGGAATGAATACACTCGAAAAAAACTGAAATCATTCAGAGGGTGCTATTCAACAAAACAGCTCAAGCAGTTTTTGCTAGGCAGCCTGCATCTTAACATGCTTAGAAAATATTTAAGCAATTAGAGGCTCTATCCCAATGAGGTAAGAGACAGAACTTACATCTGCTAAATAAGACAAAACAGACTGGGCACAATGTACACTTTCAAGAAGTATGTTCAACGCTGAAGGCACGCAGTCAGGAAGTTTACTATGAGAAGCTCCAAGTTCCTCTTTCTGATGCATTAATATCAAATATGTCATCAGCACAGATGTTTCCCAAGGAAACATTTACAGAGCTGTCACTTACAACAGGTGCCATCTATATTCCTTAATAATTAGAGGCAAACACATGAACAGATTAAAAAATACAATTATGTCAACCTTACACCAAGATTATTAGCTCAGATTCATGTCTGCTGTTTCCTTCAAGTACCTTGTGTCATAAAATTCTCACGAAAACAGATATACCGGCAACACATCTGGAGATCCTGCGTGGCATAAGATCTCTACCATCAGGCAAAATTCTCATCAGTTTACAGATCATTACCTCTACCAGGAAGGTTTCTTAAATAGTTGGCTTTCTTGTCTCAAGGAAGGAGGTAATAGATACACAAACCCCAAACAGAGGGCAAAAAGAAACATAAAAGGAAATTACCCAGCTTGCTGAACTGCACTTCTTCTAGACAGAGGAGATCTAATGGCTGTAACTTCATGGGAGTTTTGCATAGCCTTTGAACAGATCAATCTATCTGCTGATTACTTGTATTTAAGCACTCTAGACTTGAAACAAATCAAGCAAGAAATGGTGTGTGATCTATGTGGAGTGGAAAAAAATAGTGAGGATTAAACAAGGAGGTTACCATACTGCAACACTTAAAATTCTATATAGAATTAATCCCAGCATCTGCTTGTCAGGAAGGAGAATATCTACTTCTTCTTGAATGCCTACAGCTACAAGCCACCACAAGTAACCTAGGTTACTGAGCCTATGCTGACCTGCCCAGGCCAGAGCTGAAGAAACAGAAAGGCACCTCATCAGGCTTGTCACTCAGCTCAGACACACCTGAAATTTATGATGGAAAAGAGTAAGTCTACATACTGATATGCCCTAGTACACTTGAAAACTCTTCCTTAGGATAACTTCCCTAGAAATACTGGAATACGTAATTATTAACAAAACACTCAAAACTCTTTCTACGTATTAATGTCTTCCCTCATCAAATACTGATGTTTTCCCACAACATTTCCCAGAATTGTCTCTCCCCTTCTCCACCATCCTCTCCAAGAACACCAAGAACAAGGAAAGGAAAAAAGAAGAAATATTAAAAACAACGGATAGACTATAGCCATAAACAGAAGCCTGTTAGCCAGGATCTTCTACAGTGATTAATGTTTTTTTGCTATTTGAGTTTTCACAGTCAAAAAAAACTTTTGACAGCAATTAAAGGGAGCAGTACAGCCTCCCACGGCTGTGGGATGCTCACTAACTCAACAGCACCCTTTGGGCTCTCCTTAACACAGGGTTCAGGGTAAGTGCACTACTAGACTTTATAAACTACTATAAGAAACCTTTTCTTTCCTTAGAATTTATTTTGCATTCTTTATTTTCTATTCTTTCTTCAAAAACAAACTTATGAGGAACAAACATTTAACTTCAGCTACAAAAGCCTGACTGGTATATCTAAATGCTGCACAGAAAATGCTTTTGTACTCTTAAGTTGGGGTATAAAAAAGTACGAAAAGTATATGAAAGTATTTCTTACTCTTATCTGTCAACCAGAAAGAACCAACTACTACAAGAAGAACAGATTTGGATTGTGTCAAACCTTATTACTATGCTATGCTGCTTTATCATGTGAACATTTAATACGATGCATGGAAATTTGTCAGTGTCCGCAATTTAAGCTCTTCATAGGCGTTCCATGCTGAACTGTACACTCTCATTGTTACTAAACTGCGCGACCACAGTAACCAGAGAACACTGAGGAATCTCGATGTTACCTTAAAACACTTTCAAACAGAGCGCAGGAAACAAGTCCTGAAGTCCCACAGGTAGTTTAATAAACATGTTCACAATCTTGAACCAAGACCTCCAACCAAGCGCACAATTGTGTGACCATACATTATTATTCCTTCATAGAAAATACACATTGCCATAAGAAATCACTACACCACATTTGTAACAAACTCAATTTTAACGTCTAGCATTCAGGGAGTCCTGTTTGTATCAAAAAAGCAGTTTTTAATGCTTTGGCCAAGAAAACAGCCAACACTGATAACACCTTTTGGTATTACAAAAAGGCATGTCATGTTTCCAGTAAGAAACAATAAAACTTTTTTTTTTTGAAAAGGCTAGTCAGGGGAGGACCAAGCTAGAAGAAATCAGTATCCGTCTGTCCCAAAACACTGAAACATTATATTCAACTAAAGCAGTCAATGCTGTAATAGTGCGTCATAACACTTTAAGACAAAATAAATAAATGTTTTAGTTTGCTTCACATTTAGGTTTTAAGAGAAGGTTGAGAGTGTCCTAGCATCTACTGTAAGGGACAGTTACATATTTCAGCAACCTGACCATGGCTGACCAGGTACTAGTAGAACCTGCACCCATTATAGAGCTGCACATTTTGCTGTAGCGCTCCAACAAGTCCATCAGCCTGTCTTACTCTGAAGGAGATAACAGCTCGTAACTGATATTTATCAGTTAACAGATTATTTTCAAGCTATTCACAGTATGAATACAAGAGAGTTTTGTTCTGTATGCCTTGTCGCTCTACACTATGCAATTTTTTTTTTTATAGAAAACTATTTCCGAGTGTACAAAAAAACTTAATAACTGAAAGGTTATTGCTGGTTATCAGTGCTAGTGGGTGCCCAAAAAACACCAGTGAGAACACAGATATTACAAAGCGTGGGCACAAAAGTATTCAACTACACAAGGCTCCAAGTTTAGCCCTTTAATGCCAGATTAATAAAGCACCACTGTGGTCTCAGCTGTAAATAAAACAAGACAGTATTTTTCATGCTTGTGGTCGTTTTTAGTCAAGTCACTGAGTGGGGAAAAAACTCATGAGCACTATTTTAAAAACAGCAATATGTGTATGATGAGATCTTCACAAACAGTAAAAAAAATAAACAATATGGTA
This sequence comes from Anser brachyrhynchus, assembly GCF_964034855.1. Lineage (NCBI taxonomy): Eukaryota > Metazoa > Chordata > Aves > Anseriformes > Anatidae > Anser > Anser brachyrhynchus. Next base: position 44,875,190 of record NC_137697.1, read on the forward strand.
CTGAGGATTTGGAGGCAATAGAAGAGAAGGAAAGAAAAGAAAGTTTTGTCATTTCAGATCACAAATGATCTTTTAAACACAATTATTTATCAAAATATTGTCTTTTATCTAAGAAATCTACAGAAAGCATAGAGCCAGTGTTCACTTCCACTAAGGAAAAATAATCTACATTTACAGGCTGACAACTATCATATATCGATAGGATCTAGCCAAGAAACAGTTAAACTCTATTCCTACACACAAATCTCCATTGCTAAACTGTTCAGTGGACTGTAGTACAAGATAATCTACTATTTCATCTCCAGTACTGCTTCGTAAGTATAACAATAAGTTATTTGTACCAATTATGAATAGCCCACATATTTATTAGAAGTGCATTAGAAATGAGAAACAAGTTGTTAGCCAGAAGAGACTTCAGATTTTTCCACATCCAGCCTGTAACATACTGGTGTCCAGAAAACTCTCTCATCAGCAAAATTATTATTCAGATTTACGGCGAATCCTGAAACAACTGATAACTGTTTAAATTATGCTGCATTTTTTATTTGTGGTGAACTTATCTAGATTCCATTTTAAGAACAACATACTGAGGCTTTGTTGCCCTGAATGGGGTGGTACCAGAATGAATGTATATGAAGTCATTTGCTCTTGCTTCTTTTCAAGTATTGTTGTATGGAAGACTCAAAAGGACAAGATGGCTATTAAGTCTGTATTTAAGATTACCTCTTTTTGGACAAGATCTTACTGAAAGTTACTTTAGTCAATTATTTCTCTCAATTGCTATTGGTTTTTCTTACAACGCATTTGATTTCTCTGTACTTTGAAAACACCCTGTTTACACTCATATTAAAGTCAATGAATGAATGAAAGATCAGGAATTGTCAGGTGGCAAACAGTTGCTGAGCAATAGCTCTGTAAGTCTGAACATTACTAGATTGATTTTTCAAGTTTACAACTGGGTTGTTCTAGGAGAGGGAGGGGAAAGGGTGCTATTATAGTAAAAGTACAACACTCATCTTTGGCAGCCAGAAAAAAAAAGTTAGTTTATTATATCATAAAGGTAAAGAAATTCCAGATTCTGAACAAAGGCTTTACAGATTCTTGACTTCTTACCAAATGTGGGTTCTCCTCCTGGTGTAAATACCATTTATGTTAGGCAACAGAAAAACATTGACTCAAATTTATGCCACTACAAAATAAAACACTTGATACAATGTTGAGTTTAGATCTGATTCCACATGTTCGTTCCAATTTGAATAATGTTTTGTCAAAAATCTTAGGGTAGGAGTAGGTGGTTGCCACCCCCCACTGCTCTTTTTTCCCCTCCACAAAATTCTTGGCGGAGTAGTTAAACCTTACAGGCTTTTATCCACATAAAATCTGTACCTACAACCTTTAAGTAGAAGCTCGTAGATGAATAATCTGTACTTTCTTTGTGGTCTGCCTGATTTAGCGTGCTCCAAGTAGTGAATAACTTATTTAGCTAACACTTCCTATTCCCGTTACTCTTGTGCAAGCAGAGGCCAGAGAAGGACTTAACTTTCTTTTTTCTAAGTCTGACCAACTACTGGGTTAGCACATGCCATAAAGTATGGGCTTTTCCTCACACTAGTTCCTTAGGCTCCACAACAGCAGCTTTTCCTTGTCTTTGTAGGATATGGTAGTGAAATGGACTTAAATAGCTATTACTATCAAAGTGTCACAGAAAACCAACAGAGCCTCACTTTTTCAAGCTCCAGTTTCTGCAGCAGTATTTAAAAATGGTACTCAATGATATTTAATCAAGAGAACAGTTGCTTGTATTCAAAATCGCCTTCTATTTACATATTCTGACACGAAGCATAGCACTTTGGTCATTTAACACACCTCCTGAGGACAGGACACTAGGGAAGCCACCTGAGAATGGTCTTTCATCATCTGCAGTATAGACATGACAATACAGTTTAACATCAGGTCTCCTGTTGTCACCAACTACAGCCAAAGCCTTGACAAGGTAACTAAGCTTTTATCTTCTAACACTTTTGTGTTTACAGATGTTTTCAGCAATTACTGTTGACAGTGGAATTCTTCAGGAGGAGAGATGTTCACACATCTTCTACATCCCTTCACTGAAGCTTCCATCTGAATTGCCAAGCTGTACACTACACTGCTCACACACAGCTGTTCACCACCATAACAATTTCTTTTTTTCCTCTTACAAAAGCTCAACTCTACTGGCACTGCCACTTCTTATAAACTCCTTTTTGTGGAAGGAAGTGATTGGTAAAATGTATTGATCTAGATATAGCATGCCAGCAGTCTCAACAATCAAGGAATCCATCACATGCAGTGATTACACTCCTAAACAGCCCAACTCTATCTGCACACAGTTAATGCTACGGCTACTCAAACACAAAACTTGTCACCATGGAAAGTACAGAAAATTTTCCGAGTTAACAGGGCTCAAAAAATATGAGGGAAAAAAACTGTTCAACATTTGTCTTACTTTTTTAATTAAGACATTCTATTGCTAGAGTACAGATAAGTGAGAGATCAGGAAAAGTTATCAAATAATAGCAGAATTACTATATGTTTTGCTTAAAAAAAAAAAAACATTTCCCATGATTTTTAATGACCACAAGTCTTCTCTTGCAGGAACAGACCTTCCACTTCCCCTTCTGGAATGAACTTTTGGATTCTTCCTCCCACTTCACCTGTGATGCTTCCAATGGTCTAACATTTAAAAAGTGCTAAATGTACTCTATACAGAGAGTGACTACATAGAATAATTACCTCTGACGCAACACTGACAACTTCTGTACCAGTACAAACCGGTCACAAATGTATTTTAAGTGTGATACCACGCTAGCAAAGAATAAACCTGCTACTAAAAGCAGGCTGACGTACACTGCACTATCAAGCACCTCTGTTCTTCAAACACTGCACTTGCAGCATGCTGACAGTCGCTTAATACAGAAGCACGGATCCCCCGTTTGTGCTCAAGGGTCCTTCATAAACTGTTTTTATGTTTTAATAGTTTTATCTTCATAGTTCAGTGTAGAGCAAGAAACAGAGCATTGAGATTCCTTTCCAAAACTTGTAAATCTCTGTGAAGTCATTTTGTGTATATTGTTGTCCAGGGACACAAAACAGTCCTGCAATTAATATGCATGAGTATTTTATTGAGAACAGTATTAAATTTGACTGTCTGCCTGTGAATACAGAGTATTTAGGTAATTAAATACACAGGAATGAAAACAGTTCTCAAGTCTCTTTCACTCGATCTGATAACACCGACTCCTATATTTAACCATTCCTTCGACCTACTAATGTTCAAAATGGTTCAAATACTGTTGTTAACTTTGCTCTGGAGAGTAATAACAAATCACAGCAAGTTTTTCATACTTAACTTGAAAAACATATCTACTAAGTCCGACAGTTTTAAAATGTTCTCTGTAACATTAACAAAAAGCTTTAAATGGAAAGAAGTATTGAAGACAAATATTTTACTCTACTATAACTTGGTTAGGGAACAATCACTACTGGTATGGGCAGTCTATTTTGTCATCTAGTAACACTAACAATACTGTTGTAGACAAACAGCTATTTTCTTCTCTCTACTGATCCATTTCAGTAAATCTTTCATTTATGCCAAAAGGAGTTTACCTAAACCTCCCTCCCATTGAGACCCCAGAACTGAGGAGTATGTATCAATATTCAGACCTGGAGGAAGCAGTTGCTTCAACACAATTTGCTATTTAGAACTATCAAATGAGGCAGAAGAATCTTGTTTGAGTTTCTGTTGTATTAATTTCCAGTTTCTAGCTCAATCTCTGTGAAAGCAAGCTAACGTGTTGGGAAAAAACAAACATACATGTGCTGTCTGCATCCCTCATTACCTGTGAAAAAACGCTTTTCAGGCCTACCCTAATAATTTGAGAGAGCTACCACCTTGTTACTCAGTAACAGTTGAACAGAATAAAAATAAAATTAAAGAAGTGTCTTGTAATGAGTAAATCACAAAAAAATCTGTAGTACACCTGCACTTCAAATATTGCATGCAGTTCTAGTTGTTCCTCACCAGTCTTGTTGAGATGAGGATGATGATAGATTTACCACGAGTTAGCATATGAATTGAGAACTGTATGCCCAACTCTAGATGTTTCATAATAGCCCTCAATCTGAGCATGGAGGTAGGCTGTCACATTTTTACACCTTCACACACCACTAATCTACATCTTACCTACAGGGGATGATGACAGGTATATTTGGTACCTCAAACAGGGCGATAATCCAAGCAAACACCATTATCTTTTCAGTTTACGATTGCTACTCAAAGACAGTAGTTTCCACGGGCACTTAGAGAGTTTACAAGGTCCTGATAACTCTTTACTTAAAAATGAACTTGCCAAGTTTACAAAAACAGATTTAGATATTCTGCATGAGGATTTGCAGGAGTTAAATTGGAAGCTTGAATGGTTATTATGGCTACCAGTGCGTGAGGGAAGAAAAAACCTCCAACCAAAACATCTCAAATAATTTTCTTCAGACAGGATCTTCTGTGAAACTTTTTTATTCATGATTACAATGGCAGGCGTCCTGTCAATCAGGAGCGCATTTTAGTAAACAAATCATAACCTTTTATTCCCTATTACCCAGAACCTGATCACCTCTCCTGTTTCCTCATTGGCTGAGTACTACAGGTTCACAAGCTACTCGACGCTCCTCTATACCATATAGGTACAATTTTTCTTTTTTTTTTTAACCCTTTAATTTCTCCTTTCTTATGTTTTGAGAACTTGTGATCTTTGTTCTACTGTTCTCACACTGCTCATCCTGTTTTTCCTCAAGCTTCTACCTTACTTTGGAACAGTGAGGCCTTCTACTGTCCGCTTATCTACTTAAGATTTCTCCTTATTATGACTACACAACTGCCTTGGAATACAGAGAATTAGTTCTCTACTGCAAAAACAACTTTGTTTCTTACAAAGCTTGAATGGTTATTATGGCTACCAGTGTGTGAGGGAGGGAAAAACCCAGTCAAGTAGCAAGCACAGAAGAACACATGCCGAAGACATCTCAGTCTGACTAAATGCCTCTTGAGAATTTTCTTTAAAAAACAAACTAAAGAACACACACCTTCAAGGAATGCTGCTAGTTATTGTGCACTGAATAGGAGTTGAATGCAGTTCAGAAAATTCAGCAGTCAATGCCTGGCACATTAGGTACTTTATTGCTTGGTTTTAAGCCAGGAATGAGTTAACAGATTTCCTACTAGAGTTTATAACTCCCACTTCCAGCACATGAAATCCTGCTACTATATACCGTGATTTCACTAGCTTTACAGTTGTGACCTAGAAATGCCTACTAACCCATTAAAAGGCACCCAGAGGTTACCTACAGCAACAGGAGATAGATCACCCAGATGAGACATGATCTGCTCTTAAAATGCAGATTTTCTTCCTTGGATCAAACATGAACACCTTTGACCACTGGATACTAGCCTCAATCGAAGGAAGTCATTTCCAAGTTTGCAGCCAAGAGACCAAAAAAACTTAAGTGCTCTGGCTACATTACCTTCTCTACAATTACATATTTAAAATATAGCAGCAAATACTTTTGGCATCCGCTTCTAGAGATTTTAAAAGAGATTGCAGCAAGCACAGAACATAATGTTATCTTGAGCTGAAATTAGTTTGTATTACTTTGATTACAGTGGAACAATTTTGAACACAGAAGAAATTTATAGTTACAATTAACATGTCAACTGAAGAATTAGCCAGCTCCACATCTCTGCCATCAGCTTGTATTTCACTGTCTTGCAACTCAATACTGCTTTTAACACAGACATTAAGCAATATTTGTGTATACTTATTCATACATGTATTTTCTGATTTTCGAAGACATTTTTACTTTTTAACAGGTAGAGAATCATCTATTTTTCCTCCCAACTCTCACCACTAGTTGGAATTATTAACCAGGCTAGCAAGATTGTTAATCAAGAAACTTACTTGGACAACTGATTCCAACTTAGGAGTTAATCACTGTACTCACAAGGTAGCGTACTTACAAAAGGATAGGTGACTTGTTTATTAAGCTCACCACCACTTAGATCTTACATGCATAAATTGTTATTGAACGATCTCTGATATAGCTTAGAAACCAAACCATGGCCACAGACTTTTCTCTTCAAGGAAGCAATTATGATCCTCCCCTCCAAATACAGGATGGATGCAAGCTGCATTCTGGGGTACTTTTATTTGAAGAAAAAGGTCTGCAACCAATTCACAAATAAGTAACAGCAAATTGCCCATACCTAAAGAGTACTTTAGTTAGTGAAAATGAAGAGAACATGATCTTTGATCTTGATCTTACCACCTCAAAAGAAAGAAGTACAGCAACAAAAAGGGGGCTTCAGGACACGAAGTAACTTGCCCAAACTGCAGAATTCAACTAGAGCTTATAATAAGCCTTACCTGTCCCTTGTCATCATTTCCCTGGATATTTTACAACAAACTCCTTCTGAGAGGGGAAAAAAAATCAGGACAGAGACAAAAGTGAGAAAAATTCCATAGCCGCTAACTTGTCATGTCACATTAACAGACATTAAAGCAGTGCATAGTATTCCAAGGTTGATTCCCAACCTTTCTTCTGGCCTCTTTTGCATTACTAGGAATTCTGAGGCTTTCCACTCTTTATAAGAAAAAAAAAAAATCACAAACATCGCATTGCTTTCCTAAACATCTCAAAATAAAGTCTCTCTCAAAGTAACATGTTCATCAGTGCATCTGTAAATGGTGACTATGCCAACACTATTTGATCTAGCTGTCTTAATGTTAGCATAGGAAGTTCAGATTCAAATCTTTTCACTCCATTTAAACTTCAATAAACAGAGGACTAGCTATATTGACAGAGGGAAAGCACTGAAATCTAGATATCCACAAAGATGTTGAGATTTGAAAGGCTGCAGCCAGCATCCAATGACCGATGGAATCCTTTCGAGCAGTTCTTACACGTGACATGGCACCAGTTTTGTTGACATCTGCAGGAGACTAGACTCTTTTGTACCTGTCTGAAAGACCAATAGTATTTGTTTGTATAACAAAAATCACTAGAGGTTAGGAGCATTTTTCAAAAGCATCAAGACAGAAAAAAAACTCTCCACATCTTCACATCTTGATTCAAACATCTCTCCATAAGGACATGATAATACGAATACTCCAAGCAAGCTGATAATACTGAAATGTAAGAAATTAGAAGAGACCTCCATGCAGCGGCTGTATGATGGGACTACCCCATGGTAGACCTACAATGCTCACGTTCTGCATTTCTAGAAATATTATATTCAAAGTCAGCCCTTCCTGGCAAGGAATGGTCTGCCCTCATTTAAAAATATATAGATATAAATATATATTTTAAATCTTCCTTTGCCAGGAAGTGTCTAGACTTTCAGTTAACAGGAAATTGCACCATTAACATCAAGTTACAAAAAAACGGAGGTACGGCTTCCTGCACAGACGTAGGGGTAACCAATCCATCAAGCTTTATGAGGAAGAAGTGTATGTAGCTTCACAACTCAAGAGTACACCTCCGTCATGACGGTGATGGATCACCATAAAAGTTCCTGTTCTTGTATAAACCTAAGTCCTTTTTGATTTAGATCAAACCTTACCCTCTGTTTAAGAAGTCTTGACTGGGGAGCACTAGGATCTTTTGGTGAAGAACGTCCAAGCTGGAAGCTAGAATACCTTTCCAGTGCCCTTCAGAATCATATTAGTCTTCCTGCTGCACCAATGAATTTGATCCTTTCCAGAAGAACCATTACAACTAGTACAGTGAATGATTATATAAGTCATTATTCATTACTGTCCACTGACTGTCATACTCCTCTGACACAAAAAGAGGAATTATTCCTTGGGAAAACAGGTTAGGTTCTGAACACACTCGATTTTCACTCGATATCTGAAAGACATGTCTACTACATAAAACAGTTAAGAGACCCTTTAAGTGTTTCATACTATTTTCTTGTTCTCCAGAATGAAGCAGATGCAGCATTTAACTGCATAAAGATGAATCAAATCCTATTAGCAAGCTACTTGCATAGCAGTTTTGCATACTTAAGTAGTTCAAGAAACTCAGTGTTCTGTCAAAAAATACAAAAGAGAATTCTTGCCTCAACCTTTCTGCAGAACTTGTTTCCAGTACAGCAAATTCCCAAGTTATCTTCTACATTCTGTACCCTTTCTCCCCAAAAAGGATGATTTTTAGAATTCTTGCTGTTCACTTTCCAATTGTCATGTATTTCTAACATAGAAAGCATGATGCATTTCCCAGTCAAGAGGTGGGGAATGGGGAGTAAGTATGTCACAGTACACAGGCACAACCTTATAATTACACTTAGAAAGTGACTTTTTTTTAGCTATAATAATTTTTCACAAAGTTACATTTAACCCATTTTCTTATGACAGACTAAATAGCCCACTGAAGTAATTAAAGTCAGTTAGACACTGACCAAGTTTTTAACATCATACCACAATGTGGTAGATACAGCTAATGGCACAGTACCCTAAGCCAGCACAGAGCTGAGCTGGTACATTCATGCAGCACTGCACTTGTACTGGCACAACATTACATTCAAGTCAAGTTGACGAACTGCTTACAGCTCAGAAGAAGATTACTTGGAATGGTTTTAGGGTTTCTCTACCATGTAAACCCCTTGGAGTAAGTTGAAACACTAACGTATAACACTGACATATTCTTCACAGATGCAACAAATGTTGCTATTTCCTTTGAATTCAAAAGCCTGAATAATCTGAAATAGAAGCAGTTCATTTGAAGAAGGAAAATTAGCTAGCAAGAATGAAGATGTGAGATAAGCTTCCTTGTTAAAAAGGCTTCAGACAGACTGAATTATTTTTTTTTTTAAACTCACTACATCTTTAAAGTCAGTTAAATTTATCAGACAGAAAAGATGTGTTTTATAGAGAAAAAACAACCAACCACAATTAAGTTTATCAGGTCTAATCAGCATGCTGAAGTAGAGAAATAAATCAAAGATGTTCCACGTGCCGAAGCTGTAAGAACTGGATAACTTCCAGAATACCGAAAGGCAAACAATTCTAAGTCCACTAATAAGATTTTTGTTTAAAAATAGTTAACAAATGAACACATTGTAAATGCCATTACCTATGCCAAACAGGGGCATGAGGGGGGCAGGGAGAGAGGCAGCACAGAGAAAGCAGATGGGTTTGTGGTTGCCCACATTGTTTGAGTATTATGTGGAACTTCAGGAAAAAATCTGAAGGATGCAGCTGAAGATGTAGTACACTGGTTTGAATTACTCCGAGATAGCGATCTTGCCAACCTCCTTCTCTGCAAGAATATTCTTCAGGAATGAAAGTCAGATGATGTCTAATCAAGTACAGTACCAAATGGGGAAAAAGTTAAACTGCAGATTAATACTCACTCCGAGTCACCTTATTTTTTAACCAGTTCTGATGTAGTTTATGCTGAAAGAAAAGCTACCTAGCCAAACAAAAAATTAGTGCTGCTCTTTCGCATTCTGGTCTTGAATGTCTTACTGATACTGATGATATGGGAGCTAAGATTGGCTTATTAAAAGTCAAGCTTCTCTGAACAAGCACTCCCTCTTTCTTTCCTTCTCTAGTTGCACTCCACTGGAAAATTACAGTGTCATCTCTTCTTCTGACATTAGTGCTCCGGGGTTTCAGTGTATTGCAGTAATCTCCAAGGAGGGATACACACAAACCAATGTGTGTGCAGGAGAATCCACTGGAGTATGAGAATAAAGTATTTTTTTCATAATGTTAACATGCAAAATTTTAAAATATTGTTAAATCAGTTTCCCTCATCTCCATCTCATCCTTTAACCTCTATTTATGTGCATGTTTTATAGTATACATAATATTAGTAGAGTAGTACATGTATGTAATTTACAAATTAACATATATTGGGGGTGCTTGCTCAAAACTTTTTTTTTTTACTGACAGTTGTGCGATCAAAATGGAGACAAATCCTGTATTGTACCAGGGCACAAAACCACCTCATGCAGTGCAAGATTTCTGCAGTTAGGGGGGGAATAACAAGGCAGGGGTTGCTTTCCGTAAACCCAACTGGTTTCCAGATCCAACTTTAAGCCGTATAAATACAAACACAACCATGAGAATAGAGCAGTTTACACCTTTCAGTAGCAGCCCACACTTGCATTTTCAAACTATATCCTGTTAACAGCTTTCAGTTATTTCTAGCTTCTCTGGAACAAAGCAAAAACAACAACAAAAGTATGAACAGTACTAGCTGTTTGCTGATGACTGTACAAGGGTTTTGTTAATCTACAGGTGTTTTAAGTAAAGATATCACACATGTGATAAGGAGATTCATACAACAGATCTGAAAATGCAGATGGTCCTTATAAAAAAAACCCTGGAGGACTAATATTAATTACTGCTGTTTGCAGCAGTTGTTCATAATATCAATTATCACCATGACCCCTGAGGTGCAAAAATTGTGTGGTACCAGAATAAGTAGAGTGATGATTCTCCACACAGGTTAAAAAAAAGCACTGAAAGACCATTTTGCACACAGCTAGTAAAAGCCACATCTGAGTGCAGGTGCACAGAGCTCACCGTTCTTCAAAAACTGGTAACAAGAACAATTACAAATGAAAAGCTTCTAGGATGTCCGAAAGCGTAATGACCAAGCCTGGACAAGAGAGCTCCTCATGTTTCATTTTAGTGAGATGGAAATTCAGAAAGAAATGCAAGCACTGCTTACAAACATAAAGAGCAAGAAAGAAAAGAAGCTATTTCAAATAAGTCACACCAACACAAGAGTTAAGAGGCCTGCTGACTGACTGGGGGCTTTGGCAAGGTGCTGCAAGAAGAGTTCCTGCCTTCTAAAAGGGGCAGCGGGGAGAAAGCAGTTTTCAGACAGACCTCACATAACATAGCTTACTTAATAGCCTAAAATCATCTTTTTGTCTTCTGTGCATCTTTAGCCAGGCTGTCTTCTTTACAGACTAGCAGATGAAAGCGCTAGATAAAAGTTGGGAGACACAGTAGCCATTCAGCATTGTAGGAAAGGAATTCGCAGGTGGCTTTGCGCTGTTTCACACATCCCTGAATTAGAGATAATGAGGAAATAAGCATTAGAAAAAACTTGAGCAAGGTCAAGATAAATTAACTTGGCTTCAGTGTTAAAAATGAACTTTGCACAGTGGCCAATTGCTGGCTGGCTTGAGGCACGTGTCTGAGGGTCTCTAACCAATTGTATGACCGATTCGGGCACGTGGACAGCGCATGGGGTTACGGGGAAAGTATATGTAGTGGAGAAGAAAGGGCAATAAAGGCCTTCTGTTCAGGAGCCATCAGGAGTCCGTGTCTTTCATCCCTTCACACCATTTTCAAGAGATTATGCATTCTTTGTTAAGAAGTAGCGCCATATGCAGCTTAATGTTTTAAGTTAAGTGCTTTCAATAAAATACAAATCAAAGACTGAAAAACAGTTACAAGCATCAGTAAACCAACTTGAGTAAAAAAGAGAGAAAGAGTGAATCCTGCATCAAAACAATCAGTATTTCCTACTCCTGTCTCCAAATTCAAAGGATAGATGCATGGATTTCTCTGTGGATGAGGAAGCAAAGTTGTGCATTTAAGTGTCTTTTGGTGTGTTCCCACCCTCCCCTCCCCCCCACTTTGGGCAGGGGGAAGATCTTCCTCTGAGATCACCATCTTATAGCCTGTCAAAGGAACCAACTAGTATTCTCAGTAAGTATTTAGCAAACAACAGAACAAAGCTACCAGTAGAGGGCTTGGTTTACATACCATCTACTTACCACAGCTGTAAATGACAGAACAAAAGGCATATATTAAATCAGAATCATTCACAGACTTAAGTTTCTTGTTCCAAAAAAAAAAAAACTCCCTAATTAAGGCAATGCAACAAAAAAAATTAATGCACAGTAATGAATAATTTAAACAATCCAATTCTGAATGCTTTAAAAGCATTTGCCTTCCAGAACCACAAGGTCTATATTAGAGCACAGTGATTTTTGTATTGAGGAAGACGAAGGCCTACAGAATGCATTCTACAGGCTGTAGGCTTACTTACAGTCATTGGCAAAACTACTGAAACGTAAGAAAAACTAAGACACTTTAGTCTTCGTTATGTCTGAAGGAGATCCTCTCAGTGGATCCTCCTCAGGGCAGTGCACAGTGTTGCAACTGCAACAAAAACCTGCGCGGCACAGTATGCTGTCTCCCTCCCACTTCTTTGTTAATGATAACCATCCTCACAGCTCTACATCTCTGGAGACCGATGCTCCTGCAAAGCATCACCTTATCTGTGACATTAGCAGCTGTAAAAATATCACCAAATTCCCTCTGCCATCTCTCTGGAGGATGGAGAGATTAATGCACACCAAGTGGGTAAGCAATGAACTGATCGCCTTGGCTATTTGCAGCCAGTGATAAGCGACAAGCTCCTCACCTTAAATTTAAGGTGAGGAACCAAGACCAGTAGCATGCAATTCATCCATATGAGTACTGGAGCATCTCCCAGCTGTATTGCCACAACCCTTTCTACTCTAAGAGTTTCAGTTGGAATGATCGAACAACGGTTGAGGTGGTTAGAAACCTATCCTATCGTGACAAGGCAAACTCGTGTGTACATGTGTATCTTCCACAAACTGCATCATCCTCATGTTGGCCTTTTCTGTGAGAACAGAATGAGGAGACATATGAAGCTTGTAAACAAGGCTATGAAAAAGAGTTATTTAATTGGTACTACCACCAGCAATACTGTAACTCTGCCTCTCAACATGCATTTACCTTTGAAACTAGAGTACAGTGCAAACACCCTGCAAGATGAAATAGCTAAATTCAAAGCAACGAACCACATGGCTGGTGAACACATTTCAAACAGTCGTGATGCAAAATAAATGCCCACCTTGATGCACTGGATCAAGAAGCTGATCAGGACAGAAACCCAACAACAGTTCCCACACAAAAACAAGCATTTTGTGGATGTAACAATAGGTCTTTACTTAGTCTAAGTTTTATTCAATGGGACTAGGATGTTTATACTAGCTGCCCTGCTAAGCCTTTGACATACATGCTGTACAGGTAAGCTAGTACAAAAACCCACAGCTAAGGAAAGGGTTTAACTTTTCAAGTTTCTAAGAAGTGGGGGTGGGGGAAATCACTTATTTTTAAAAATCCCTTCTTCACTTAAGACACCTATCCATACTGCATATTAAATTAAGGACATTTTAGAAATTAATACTTTAAGTTAAATAACGCTTACAACATAATTGTTGTGAGAATGATTTTGAGAATGAATAATTACGTTGTCCACAGCTCCTCTTTGCTACAACCCACCAAAAAAATTGCTTGCCATCCTTTAAATTAAATACAAAGAAATTATAGACTTATATAGACACTTACAGAAAGTGCAGTTCCAGACTAAGTCAGGTTGTGCACCAAAATGTCTTAATGGTATCATAAAGAGCTTCCTTGACTGCTATTGTGTAAACACACTGAATAAGTATTTGCCAAGCTCAGAATTTCAGGTTATGTTTTACTTACTGAACAGAGTATCTAATGAACTTCTCCCTTCTACTCCTTCTCATCCAGTTAGGAACCAGGTGTCAGAAATTTGAAACATACACTGTTTCTGCACAGATCACATGGCTTTTTTACAGCATCTCTAACCCCATGCACAAGACATCCACTTCCATTCCACACCAGCTCAGAACCAGACTAAAGACTTTCATATAACTCAGTCATGAGAGAACCTAAGAGGCAACAGTAATTCACTGTTACTGCTCGTAATTACTCTGATATCTAATCTTAATTGTGCCATAGAGATGCTTTCCTGCAACAATCACCTTTATCAGAACAGATAAAGAGCCACTGTTTCAAGAAAAAAAAAAAAGAAACACAGCTAAATAATCACCAAAAATAAAAATCCTAAATCAGTACACATGCACTAAGCTGCCTAACAATGGTGCGAAGGGTCTCAGAAGACATTTTCCCATGGGCTTCCACCTACAAGGAGCGAGAGGCAGGACGGAAAGAGTTCTGGAAGCAGAGCATTCCTCGCCTCATTAGGATGTGGCCCACATGTTCCCTCGTTTCCCTACACCAGCAGAAAGACCCGCTGAAACGTGTACTTATTAGTGCGCGACAAAGCACCCAGATGCTGCAAGAAAGCAGCACTGCGATGGTTTAACTTGGCTCCCCCCGCCACATGACCCCAAAACCACATCGGGTGCAGCTTGCCCGCAGCCTGTCCTTCAGCAGTGCCAGCCTGCAGCGCAAACGGGCTTCGCAGGGCGGCTGTAACCGGGAGTGCAGGGCTCCCAAACCTCCTGAGCACCTCCCCGTGGTGCAGGGTGCCCCCCCTGGGCCGGCAGTCCCCCGCTCCCCTCCCCAAAACGAGGAGCAGCCCCAGAAAGCAGGGGCCACAAGAATCAGGGTGACGCGCGCGTTGCCGCCTCCTCCTCCTTTTTTAGCACCGCTTCCATCGCTCGCAGCTCCCTCCCCATCCTGGCGCCCGCTGGGGGGAATACCCACTGCGGCACGGAGGGGGAAGGAAAAAATAAAAATAAAATAAAAGGAGGGGGGAGCTAGAGGAAGGGATCCCTTTGGCTGGCACCCGCAGCCGGCTGCCCTCCGGCTCCTGGGAGCAGCGCCGCCAGGAGGCCGAGGGGTGGCCGTGGAGGGTCGGCGGTGCGGTGTGAGGTGTAGGGTACTGGGGGCAAACCCCCTCTCTCACCTTGTCCAGCTCGTCGTGCAGCTCGGCCAGGCTGGGCCGGATGAGCTTCTCGCCCAGGTCGGCGGCCGTGTGCCGGTAGTGGTCGATGCGGGGCACGGCGTCCATGGTGTTGTGGCCGAAGGTGCGCAGGTAGTAGGTGTTGGTGTGGGTGTCGTAGTAGTAGTGGTGGTGGCCGCCCGAGTGCAGGCTGCCCTCACTCAGCACCGTGTCGCCGCCGTTCTGGAAGCTGACGTTGGCGCCCTCCGAGCTGCCGCCGCCGGGCTCGCCGGGGCTCTCGTCGCCGGCCGACGGGTCCACGAAGTTCACCCGAAAGCGGCCCTTGGCTTCCTCGCCGCCCTTCCCCGCCGCGCCGCCTTCCCCGCTCGCCTTGCGGGGCGCCTCGACCGGGCGCCCGGCGGCCTCGGCCACCAGGTCCACCTGGAAGCGGCTCTGGCTCGGCGTGGGTCCCAGCGGTCTGCCCAGCGCATCGCCGCCGGCCGTGCCCGCATCCTTCCCCTCTTCGCAGCGCTGATCCTCACCCACTGCCCCCGGCACCTTCAGCTCGGCGAGGCCGGGCTGCTGCTGCTTCCCCTCCATGGCTGCCCGCGGGCGAGCACTACGCTCGGCAGCGGCCCCGTCTGCTCTGACCGCCCCTCGCGGCGGCGGCTCCGCTGCTTTAAGCCGCCAACCAGCGCCGGCGGCTGCAGCGCGCCGCAGACAACGCCAGGCGCCGCCCCGCCGCAGCGCCAGGTGATGATGCCGCCGGGCCGGCCGCCGCCCCCCGCCCGACCCCCGCCGCCGCCGCCGCCCCCTTCCTCTCCCTCTCCCTCCCTCCCTCCCTCCCTGCCCGCCGCTCCCCGCCTTCCTGCCGCCGCTCGCCTCCCTCCTCCTCCTCCTCCCTCCTCTCCTCGCCCCGATCGCGCCCGTTACGCGGCGGCGCCTCCCCGCCGCCCCGACAGCGCCGCGCGGGCCCCGCGGGGGCGCCGGGAAGGAAGCGGCGCCGGGAGATCCCGGCCGGGGAGGAGGGGCGGGCGGTGGCGGTGGTGGTGTTGGCGGTGGCGGTTAGGAACTGTAAGGCGAAGCGGCCCGGCCGCGCCCGCTCGCTTCGCGGCTCGGCGGGGAGGCCGCCGGCACCGCCAGGCTCCGCCCGCCCTCGGTAGGCGCGGCCCCGCGGAGCGCCGGCGGGCAGGGCGGCGGCTGCCGGCTCCTCCCGGCCGTCAGCGGCGGCGGAGGGCGCCGCATCCGCCCCCACCGGCACCGGGGCGCGGGGCCGCGTCCCCCCGGCCCGAGGCAGCCGCACGGAGCCCGCCCGGCCGGGGCCGCGTCTCGCGAGAGGAGCCCGGCGGCCCTGCAGCCGCCTCAGGAGCGGCCCGCCGCAGGTGGCGGGTGTCCAGCGCCCCGGGCCTGCCGCTGCCCCCAGCGTCGCTTTTTCGCCTTTTTCGCTTTTTTTTCCCGCTTTTTTTTCGCTCCTCTCGGTCTCCGGCGGCTCGCTGAAGGCGGGAGGGTGTGGGAGGGTGTGGGGCTCGGACGGGCGAGCGCGGAGATGGGAGATGAGCGCTGAAGTGCACCTTTCGCCGCCCAGCCTCCGAGGGCACTGTGAAATTGTTCACGTAACGCGCTTCTCCCTGCGTAGTTTGGTGTCGGTAATGTCCTCTCCTGTGTCCTGTCCTGCGAGCCTTTCCCCCTACTCTCTTCAAAGGTATTCTTTCCCTAAAAGAGTACTCCTTCTTTAATTTTTTTAAAAATGCAACCTTTCTGACCTTTTCTCCTGCCCCAGTCGAGTGCAGGTGTCTGGATAATCCATTAAGTTACTTCTGAGACTGAAAGGCGAACGAATCTCAGTTACACAAAATCCTCCTGCTTCCACAGTAAGAAATTAACAGACCAGCCAACTCATCATTTATTGTTATTTTCCTTATTCTTGAAGGTAATAGCTTACAGAATAGTGGAAGAGTTAGGCAACAGTGTCATCATTGACCATTGTCCACCCCCCCCCCACACACCAAAAAGCACCTTCTTTAGTAATTAAAAATCATTCAGCTAACATTCAAAACATTTACTTAACTTAGTGCCGTCAAGCAGTGGCATCAGTTTACTTCACAAACATTTTGGTTTGTATTTCTTGGTTCCAGTCAATTTTTTTCCTGTTTTTTTTTTATTTGTTTGTATGCTTTTTTTTTTAATGTTTTTCCTTTCTGCCTAGCAAAGTCTGATGGCCAACATTCGTTTTGTAGCTCACCATATCTCTAATGTTTTACTTGAATTCACAACAAATTTGGTGACATAATCCAATAAAAAAGGACTGGAGTTTTAAAACAAAGCTTGCTTTTCTTTCTTAACAACAATTACTTAGAGGAAGAAGCTTTTCAGTTTTATAGATGAGTGCCTAAAAGAGTTGAGGACACTTCAGTAGGTTGAAAAGATGGGTACACTGGTCCTTTTGTGAGTGTTTCCTATTCAAACACTATTCTACAAAAGAACAGAAATCATACACCTCATTTTTTTTTTTTTGAGATGTTTCTTAATAGACTCCAAAGCTCTAGAGACTAACATTACAAGAAACAGTTTGGGAAATTTTCAGAGTGTAAAGCACAAACATGAAAATCAGAGAACTGGAAAGTAAAAGGTTAAACCATGGGGCAATTTTGGCTTTGGCCAATAGGCAAGAACTTGAAAAACAGTGGGTGATAAAAAGTCAGAATAAAGGACATCAGAATGGAGAGCAAACAGCACTTGAATAGTTGAAAAGAAAATCCTCCAGCATATGTTTTGCATAAGCAGACATAAACACTGAGTGATCCACACCTGCAGAAAATTTATCCTCTGGTAAGGGGCTTGGAAGCAATATAGATTTGGAAATGGTCATTAGTGATTTCCATCAATTCTCTGTATTAATAACAAAAAAGGAGTTGAGCAGCTTCTACTAGCTCCCATACTCATAGGTACAATGGGGTTATATTATGACACTTAACTATTTTAAATCAGTTTTCTGTGGGTATGTTTAGATATGTACGGGCTACACTTGCAAGGCCTACAGCCTGCTAAATGCCAGTTCCTCCTCTGTCTTGTAAAGGATTGCTTGAACTTTTAGCTAGTCCTGCAATTCTACATTCCCAGAATTGAGGGATTGTGGGTCTCAGTCACACTGAGGGCAGCCAAACCACTGGTCTGAGTTGAACAGGTGGCAGATGGAGCCCCTGCCTTTCAAGCTTCAAGAAGGGGCTCCTTCTGAGAAGCAGAAAGAGGGAATTGGGTGGAAAGTGAGAAGAAAATGGGGCATAGAAAAGCCATAGGAGAGAAGAGTACATCATCCTAATGAGAAAGGAGTAGGGGCACATGAATCCGCATGAGGGAGACCCTTATGGGAATTAGAGGAAATGACAGGCTATGGCGTTCATAGCAAATGAAGTTTGTTGTGTGCACCCCTCACATGTGATGTGAGATGATGATGAATACTGGCTGTGAAGGAAGCAAAGACATGGGGATACCACCACAGTCCCAACAAAAGACAAGGAAACAGAGGACCCAAGAACAGAAAGAAGATCAATAAAGAAAATACAGACCACTCAGAACTGAAAGCATGGAAGAGATTAAATACCGTTATACAGGAAACACACGAGTAAATGGACCAAGTCTTCATAAAGGTCCTGGGACTTCACATCACCTGTGAGAAAGGTGAGGGAATCTGCAACAGTAAGTGGGAATAGAAGGCATGCACTCCCTGATCAGACTGCTAAGTCAAGTGTCATTGATTCCAAAAAATACACTTTGAAGAAAAAAATTGTGAAGGATATTCACATTAAGCTCTCAAGTAAACATTTCATGGCATAGCACTATTTGAAGCACTAACATAGTAGAGTCTGGGTGTCATTGGTGAACAAAACAAAACCAACACATTAAATAAAAGCAAGGAATAAATTACTGTAATACTAGGTAAGATTATTTACCACCAAATATTATTACTATTTACAAAGTGTGGAGGGAGGAACTGTGGAGGGTTTCAGTGTCCTGTCAAAGATGTAAAAGCACTAGTGAAAGTTCCAAATTAGGTTTTGGTAGTTTAGAAACTAAAGAACATTAGATTATTATTTATGTAGACATATATAATACACACACACACACACAGAAGGAATACCAGATGGAACTGGCTTACTATTACCAGAGATGCAACTTGTCACCAGATAAACCCTTCTGACTGGAGGGCTGGAGGACTGAATGGCCCGTTGGCATGGCTGTCAGCATTACTAAGGAGTCTAACATCCTATGAACCTAAAACATAAGAACACCAAAACAGAAGAACTGTAGTGGGTCAGATAAAGAGTTCATTTAGTCCAGTCACCAGCCTGAAGCAGTGGCCACCAAGGAAAGACTAAGAGCAGTGCAAGCATTGGTCTTGCGGGTACCTTCCCAGCCTCCAAGACATTGTGACTAAGGGATTAGGCAAGGCAGAGGTGCTTTCTCTTCCATGAACTTGTCTGTTTTTCCTCCTGATATTAAAATGTTAACTTTCTGCAACGTCCTTTGGCAGGGATTTCCACATCTAAGCATCCCTTTTTGCTTGCAATCTGCCATTTGCCATCTTCAGTGGATACTCCATAGCGTTCACTTGATACCCAGTATGAAATACAGGAAAACACAAACTCTTTATGACGTTATGACTGTTATGGTTGGTATCTAGACTCTCACTAGATCACTTGCCTCTTTCCCAAGCAGAAGAATTGTAGTGAACTCCTTTCACCTATGGATGCTGTTCCACACATCCTTGTGCTGCTGTAGTTCTACTGGATCCCTTTTGAGATGCACAAACAGTCGTCCAACTTGAGAGTCCACTGAGGATCTCTTTTCATTGTGCAAACAGACCACTTAGTTCTATTCTCTTTCCTAATTTGAAACCAGCTATTTATCAAAACACAGACCATCCATCTTACTTCAAGGCTCCTTAGTTTCCGTAAGAGTCTTTGACAAGATACCTTATTGACTGTGTTTCAGAAAAACATATAAATGCTTTCAACAAATCTTTACCCACAGGCTTGTGAATGCTACCAATTTTGACAAATTCATTAGGAGACTCCAAAACTCCCAGGAGTAACATTAAAAATGAGAAGATTCAGGACACCCCAGAAGTGATATTTACCAATATGGTCACTGATTCTGTGCTTTATTACAGTTTCTCAGATTGTCTGATAACAACCTCTAAGTCTGATACAGACTTACAAGCCTGTAGATCTACAGATCTCCCCTCAAATTATTAAAAATAGATATCTTATTTCCAAAGTTCGTGTCCTCAGGCCCAAAGTTAGTTTTAAGAGAGTTAATAATTCAGCACTTTCATCACTGAGTTCCTCTAGAGCTTAGGGTTGAGTGCCATTTGGACCTGGTGCTTTGTTGCTGTTCATGCAGAACCCTCCTATTCACCCCTTGCAAAGAGTTCCAGCAGAGGAACCTCTCATACCTCTTCCACAGCGCAGGGAGATGACAACTCATTTTGGCTGCCTGATACAGCTTTATCTTCTTGCAGTGATCTTTTTCTCATCAAGATTTAGACTCTTGACAGGCTTGCTGTTCCAGATAAGTGTGAGAGATAGTATCCTACTATTTTATTTTCCTGCAGATTCTGTTTGGGTAGGCTTGTTATGCGTATGATTTTTTGTTGTTGGTGGTTTTGTTTTTGTTTTATATGTTTGGACATAACTTCAGCTTTTCAGAGGATGACTTCTAGTAGCTTGCCTTATTCCTACTGTCTAGCTGTGCCAGCTTCAGTTCTGCTTTTCTTAGGTCATTCTTGATTGGTGGTATAAATTTCCTTGCTCTCTCTAACATGGAATTTTTCAGCAATTACCAGCTGCAAGAACCTAGCTATTTTAGGTCTCCTATCCATCTTGGTCTTTGATAGGCTTCCTTGTTATGTGTTTTATTGTGTTGAACACAGATCTGGTGAATTTGGGGCCTTTGTGCATTTTATTTTTTCTTGGCAAGGATATAATTTCAGGGGAAGTTATAGTCACTGTTGCAATGCAATTCTTCAGCGCTAGAATTCTGAAACAGGACCCGTGTGCTGCTTGAACCACAATGAAGATTGTTTGTCCTCTTCTATACTACCTAACTAGTTGCTCCTTGATACAGTCATTGTTAGCATCTAAAAATTTTGTTTCTGCACCATGATTCCATGTTATATTTTCTCAGTCAACACATGGCCTAATCTGTCCTTTTTCTTCCTCTGTTTCTTGTGTCTTCTTTCCCTCCTTCTTTTTAGCTTCCTGTTCCATAACAAGTAGAGGTACACTTTATAATGGTGTTCTGCTACCCCGCTGTTTACTGTGTCCTTTGTAATTATTGCAGGTGTTCATCCAAGTGTGCAGTAATACTGCCTTTCTCAGAAATCTGGATGAAATCCTGACAAATACTGTATCGTCACGTGGCAATTTACCTGTATTTGTATTATACTAATCCTAGCTTACAAGAAAAAAAGGTAATTGCAGCAACACTTCTGAAAGGCCGCCAGACAAAGCCTATGATTAAGATGCTAAGAAATGAAGCCCTTTTACTGCCAGCCATATGTGTCGGAGGAACAATCTGTTTCAGGGGCCTTGCTTGTTCTGTCTGTGTTTTTGATGTGTCCCTGTGTGTCTTCACTATTCCACTGCCCTAACACACACTTCATTGCACTGCTGTGTTTTAACTAACCAAGTGTTAACAAGAGTACCTCCAAAAGGATTCTAGATATTTCTAATGTATTTGAAGACTGACATTCCAGAGATTTTGGATGGCTCCTTCAACAGACTTCAATATTTAATACTATATTAACAGTGCATTTACTTGGGAGCAAGGTGGTGGTCATACCTCATATCCATACAGAAATGGAAATTTTTGCAAGATGCCATGCTTTTTTGGTAACTGGAAGAAGGAGATTCAGCACTTGCTCCCTGCCTGAGTTTGTGAGCTTTCATGTCTAGTTTTAGGGTGCACTTTTATCTTTAAAGTTCTAGTTGTCTTTGTATCTAAGGGAATGAATTTCTTCTCACGGCCATATCAGTTCAGGCAAGCCCAGCAAACCCCCACAGCCTCTAGAAACCATTGCCAAGGTCTCCATGTGACAAAATGAGATTAAATGTCAAATTCTTATAATTATGGTGTTTAATTATCATATATCATCCAGAGTATTAAATGCCTGACTCATTCCTGTTTTTGACTGACATTTGAAAACTGTAGTTTGTATATGGTGTGTATACGCATTAGGAAGAATAAATTACTCAGGCTGGGGATAGCATTTGCTATATTAATCTGCTGTGGTTATAGGAAGTTCCATCAAGATCCACAGAGAACATAGGTGAGCATATTGCAACAATTCTGGAAATGTAAATATAAATACAAACAAACAGACTGTTTTGTCCAGCCTGATTTATCTTCAAAGTGATGTTCTTCATTAAACCTTTTTCATTTTGTTTCTAGTGTTAGTCATTTCCGTGTCTGAGTCTCTAAGCAAGTTTATAGTAGACAAAGCTGCAGGGAACTGTTGAGTCTCTGCTGAAATGTAAAGTGGACAGCCTGAATGCTCAATAACTGTTCAGTCCAGACCAGAGTACTAATTTTGATTCTAAAGCTTACATGCAGATTACAGCCAGGTAGCTCAGGATGGACATCACACACTCTCTCACCAGAGATCCTTCAATTTCATTTCTTCCTGAGCTATGAACCTACTTAGATGTTTCCTCCCTGACACTTCTGCATGAACGAAGTCCATTTTACATGACCCAGTTCCTTCTTTAGTTCATCTCTTTGCTCTCTAGAATAAAGTGCAAGAAGTTATCTCAAATGTTCAGCTGGAGATGGTTCTCAATATATACAGGAAACAGGCAGAATGCAGGGACGAGGAACTGTTTTACCCTTCAGGAGTGTACCTAAGTGATTTCTGTTTCTCGTTTTCCATTTTCAAAGTGGCATTTTTTGCTTGTTTATTTAATCATGTTTCTTGAAGATAAAAATAACTTTCCCATCTTTGAATCCCATTCATTAGCTTCTGAAATGGATGCCCTTTGCAGTAGACATCCACTTTATAAGGAAGCCTAGGGGAGTGGGTTGGCCAGCTGCCCACCAGGCAAGACATCTGTATTTCCAGAAACTCAAGCCAGCTAACCACATTCTATTTTACACAATTAATTTGCAGCCCTTTTCTTTTAACTCCTATTATCACTGTTAGTCCATTAACTTATTTTCTTTGATGTTCTATAAACCCTCAGTACAAATTGAGTGGAGGCTACCAACTACACAGGCTACCAATGTTAGGGCCATCCTTTTTGTCTCTTTCATCTTGCCCACTTTGTTCAGTGTTTGGAAAACATAGTTTTTATCATGCCTTATAATAACACATTAGTTTAGGAGTTTCCTCAGTTAATCTCATGGAAAACTACTAAGCATTTCCAAGAAATACCATGACACCATTTATTCGTACTGTTGAGCAACCAGTTGGTAAAACTATAGAGGTAAAAAACAAACAAAAAGAAAAGGTAAGAAATAAAGTGTGTGAAGAAGAATATGATGCCAGCTCAGAGTGAGCAGGCCACTGGCACCTCTCCTTATCACCAGGCCCAACTGATGGCCAGGCCACAGCCATGGGACACGGGGCTGAGGCTCCCTGGGGTAGCCTTGGGAGGGCCTGGGCACGGCACTCACCCCTTGGAGCCCCACACTCGGGCCGCCACCGGCCACCGTGCCCTCTGCTCCTCCTTGGGCAGGCCTCAGGGAGGCCACTGGCCCCCAGTTCAGCCTGGAAGCAGCTGGTGCAGGGCACAGGGTGGGCTCCCCTCTGGCCACAGGCTCTGCGAGGCGCTCCGTGGCTCCGCAGGCTGACATTGTCACATAGCTTAGCATAAAGGACTTCTCGTTTGGGTAGTACCCTTTGTTACTTTCAGATATTGTAATTTTTTTTTAAAAGGCCCACCATCTTTTGTCACTGTGACACACTTGAATTTGCTTTGCCATTTACATATCTTTTTGCTTCTCTGACAAGTATTTTTATCATTTCCTTCTTAAGTTTGTGCTAATGCTGTTTCCTGCACCAAGAAGTAGATAAGTGATCTATCCATGTCACGTTTTCCTACTAATTTCTGTGTTACCTTTATTAAGAAAATTGTCAGACGAATAATGAGGCAAATAAATGATTTAAATACTGATCAACTCTTTAGATGAAAAACATCTGGATGATTATAAAACTTTTCTCAAAAGCAGGAAAACAAGAAAATCTTAAACAATCCACAACTAATAGAAGGTATAAAAATTAATAGGATGTCATTTTGCATTCACAACCTTTCTAGTCCAAGTGAGGCTGACAGTTTTGTGTAGACTTACTTTACCATTTCTTGACCATGGCTCTTCAAACAATTTTACCACCCCTCATAACAGTTCCAAACTGTCATGACTTGATTGTAGAATGTAACTACTAGTATGAGTCTTAAGATTTTTGTTGTTGTTGCCTTCTGTTACTTGATTCCAGTCATATCTCAATTATAATTTTTTTGCATTATATTTTTGTGGAATCAGTGTACTCCTTCTATATAGCACTCCAACAGCTTAAACTTGCCAAGTCTTGTATGTGAACCTTATAAAAGTTAAGTCACATTCAGTTATATTTGTGATTTAGTGCTCTCCAGCAGAAGTCCAAACATGCATTTTAATAAGAGTGGCAAGCTGACTAGGCATTGCCAGAGAGATTCACGTCCTATATATTCCTGCTCTACAAGAATTTTTCATTCGTGTCTTATGCCAAATTTATGCCAAGGAGATGGATACTTATTAATTCTATGATGCTGTTGAAGATGGTTAGAAAAGCAGAATTGTGCTCCAGGTTCTCACTCATAGATGCCATAAACATATTTCACAAAGTACAGCACGATAACCTCTGCCACTTAAAACTAAGTAGTACAGTCTGGAGTAAGAAGTGTCATTGTTTGAATGGAAATCTTTATACCTTCCTCTAAAAGGACAAATTAAAAGTCTCCCATATACCACCAGCATAAAATGTTATATATTTACTCATTATACATTTTTTCATGTTGGTTCATGAGTTATGGTTTAAAGAGTTTAAAATTTAACCTTCAGGAAATTAAGAATATGAGAAAGGTAGATTACTTCTATCGTACCTCATCAATAACCTTTCAATATTAATTAATATTCAAATACTTCGGGAGGTATGTCATGTAGTTGTCTTGGTTATGAAGTTTGTTAGACAGCAAGAGATGAGATTCTAGGTGACTGGTCAAGGAAGACAGACCTTTACTGCATCACCGAGGATGGGTGCATATGGAACTTGTGTCCAAGCATGCGTATGGTCTTTGGAGTGATGGCACTTAGGAGTATAACCAGTGGTACACAACCAAGTATATTTCATAGTAACCAGTTTTAATAATGATTTCTCCCTCTTCATCTTCAGAAAAGGATATGAATGTAGGAAGACAAGGGAACTAAGAACTAGGAGAAGTTGAAAGAAGAAAGAAGAAAGAAGTTGAAGAGAAGTGAAAGAGCATAGTCTTCTGACTTGTTTCAAAAAGGAGAAAACTGAGGCACGGAAAGATGACAGCTTGAATCAAATTTATGGTGTGTAAGTGGAGTTGGATATTTTAAACATACAATGCCCTTTCAGTTTTCATTTCTATATTTTTGTTCCACCCACAGATTCATCTGGGAAATTACTAATACCAGTGGCAGTCAAATCCATTATAATCTTATAAGCAGTGGGAGCTGAAAAAAGGTTTGTCGTAATGTACTTGTTTTTCCCTTGCTTTCAGTCTTTATCTTAGAACTTCAGATTGCATTACAGATATTAGTTGTGGGTCCTTTGTGTAGCTTTTTAAGATATGTTGGCAGGACAAGTTGCTGTATAATTTATTGTATTCCTGAACAATGCCTAAATACTGTGGCGTAGTGTTCTTTTTTTTCTTGGGGTGTTTTCGTATGTGCTCTTAAAGACTTTAAATGCTTAGATAGTGACTCACCTGAAACCATTCAAAGAGTTTACCACTGGACTATGAAGACTATCACACCAAAGAATTACAATAAATATATATATATATATATGTAGCCCTGTATCTTTATATAGGTTAGAATCACTTGTTAGAAACATTTTTCTTCCTAAAAATATTTTTGAACTATTTTTTTTTCCTATGATAATTTTAGGGTGACCTGAATGGATGGTTCCTGGGAAACCTAAGAAAATTTAATGTTTATGAAGATTCAAGCAGTCACCCACCTATGTTTTAAATAACATAGACACAGTTCTGATTAGTCTGTTTAAGAAAAAAAAACAGTGGTAGACAGAGGTTTCCATTTTTAGGGGAATAAAAGTACTTAGAGGTAGGGAAATAAGAGACTGAGAAGCCTGTGGTTCTTTAGAGAGGTCAGATAGAAAGGGACTTGGTAGATGTGTGCAAAATGCTAGAAGGCCATGGAAGAGAGAAAACACAGAGGTACTGTCTACTTTTCTAACAGAATAGGATAATCAATGAAATTAAAAAGTAATGACACAGCATAATTAACTTATTGATGCAGATGTGATATGCTTAGGTAGGTTGGAAGAAAGGACTAGCCATTTTAATGTCCAGTAAAAACATCAGCATTTTTCAGGTAAAATAAAATTTTAAAGATCTAAATATGTTTCTGTCAGAATATAAGCAATTAGAAAAAAATTCTTCCCAGGTCAGTTTATTAATTGCTACTCTAAACTTCCCCATGCTCAATCCTGACACTGGCCACTCTTAGAGGCTACATTTTCAGGCAGCGTTTGCATTTTCTTACTTCATACAATGCTTTTGGTTCTAGGAAAATATCTCTGTTCAGAGGAAGGTGGTGGCTGCTTGGTTAAGAAAAGAAGGGAATTAGCAAAGGAAGCATGACCTCTGATGATCTTGCTCAGATAGCCACTGGGACCATAAGCCAGTCATTTTATAATGAAACAGTTCAGAGATCTTTTATCGTGACTGCATTGGCACAACACCATTGGCAATGCAAAAGTGCCTATCAGGTATCTTTATAAATTCTGGAAAACTAAATTGGCAGCTCAAAATCTGACTCAAATGATGGTAGGCATGTTCAAAAGAGAATCTGTACTTTTGATTTTATTCTCCCTTGATAAAAGTTGCATAAAACTTGAGCTGTACAGATACCAACATGCTCCTGTTTTGATCATTTAACCAGTTCATATCTTGAAGACATCCTGTAAACAGTTCATCTAGACCAAGAGGGAGAACTACTGCTGTAACTAGAGTCATTTCTATCCCATGTGTCACATTGTAAAACTCCTGTTTTATCCAGTTTCAAAAATAGCTACTTCAATTGTGTCAAAAAACATATGGCAAGCATCACCCCCACACATTGCAGCCTATTGTCATCGCCCATTTATGTCAAAGGGAATTAATATCATAGACACTCCTTAATCTTTCAGAATGGGCTGGAAGGAAATGCAGTAGAAATACTTCCCTGCAGCTGTCTCTGCATATCCTCTAATTGTGAGGGAATCTGGTTATCCTTTATCAACTAGAACATCAATATGCAAAAATCTCTAGATTTGCTTTTTTGCATTGCTGAATGTTTCCTGTTATCTCTTTATTCTGATAGCACACAATAGTTTTACAGTGTATGGTATGATCTTTTAAAATAATTTTTAGTGTTTTTGTTTGTTTGTTTGTTTTTGTTTTAAGTAGGAGTGATAACTGATTCTTCATTGCTTTTGTCCTCCTGGTCGACCCCATAATTACAAATGTCACAACATCATTCTTTGTATGACAAGCTACCTCATGTAACAAAGACACATCTTGGAACAGAACATACTTCCATTCTATCATTGTATTGATTGATTTACAAGTGAAATTTCAAATTCCTATCTAATAACTTCTCCTAAAGTTATTGATAGTATATTGTTTTATATTCCTTATCTTCTTTTGTTTCTGTCTTTCATTTTGGCCTTCGTCCAGTAATATAGTTTGTGTTTTAGCAGGTTGAAAGGTATCAGATTCCAGATGATAATATTCAGTATTCAGTAGTGCTCTAGGCCACTGCATTTTAAAAATTTCTTTAATGACTTGTAGTGTATTGAAATACACATGTATAATATATATATTTAATTTACATAGCTAGATCACCAACTTAGCAAATCACGGAAGTATGTATTTATCTCATTTGCTGTTCCATGAAGCACTGAAAAGAGTACTCAGCATTAAAGTTGTCCAGATCCACTATGGTCAAGCAGCTCGTTTAATCACTATATGAAAGAGAGGTAGATTGCTACAAGAGATCCCTGTTGAAAAATTATTTTGCAATTTGGCACATGGAAAAATAAGGTAAACGAATGGTAGCTAAAGAGGAGTTTCAGAGTTCTGGATTGAAATATTTCATGTTTCACCAGACATGTTTAAATGTTTTTACTGGAGTCGTTTATTTAGATATTCTTTTTTGTAAGAAAATGTATTTAATAGAAACTGAAAATAGAATTGATGAATGATGCTTACATTGAAATTCCCTGGATTTATTTTTTTAGCATTTGAGCCTAATTGTGAGCCATAGTCAGTGGACTCCATATAAGATTCTTTTAAGATTCACACAGGGTTTTTGTATTTAATCCTACAGCTTTTGTTCTTCAGATAAACATATACTGGCACATGCAACAGAACTGTCCATCCATGGGCATTGTTGTTAGTTCATTATTTTAGGAGAACTCCTGGTACATTTTAAATTATAAATACAACTATTAAAGTAAATTATAAAGTAAATTATACACAACATACTTTGTGTGAAGGGGAATACAAACTTCAGAAATATGATATACAAAACAAAATTTTTTTTCAAAAGTCCTATATATGTTAGAACATGGATTCAACCATTACTTTGCTAACTTGCAACTATTCTATTTAGTTAGGCTGTTAATGTACCAATTTTGTTGTTCCAGTAGGAGAGCAGGTGTTTTCTTGTTTTACCAAATCAAATAAGTAAATGCCAAATATGGCAGTGCTTGTCACTCTGCTCATTCCTTGGCTCACTGTCAAGAGGTTGATGAAGTGTAGACGTCTCTGGCATTTGGCAACTATATACAAATAAATGGTCTTGTCAATTTATGAAAGATTACTGTGGTGTCTTAGTACTAAAGTGTAGGCATTTTAAAATATATAGAAGACCTTATAAAGGTGTTTGATTATTGATATGATTACCTGAAAACTTAGCAGCACTGTGTAAAAACTATGACTTTCATGTCATAATCTGAACATTTTGCATACATTCACATATTGTGCTTAACCCAGCTATTGCATTACTCAGATTTCTGATATTTATTTTTTTTTCCAATGGAAAAATAAAATGTATCCATTTGTTCCCAAAGAAAAGGAATGACATTTAGCAAATACACTAGTCTGATGTTAAAATATTATATACCATAATGATTTTCCCACTAAGGATAATGAAATTAGAAAATAACTTCATATTAAAACTGTTCTGTAAACTATGAATACTTTGCATAATTTTGCATTTCTGGATAAAATTACTCTTTCTGTAAATAATGTTCTTTTTGTGGATTAATGAAGATTCATTTAAGATAACTGATTAACAAATATGATTCACTGAGAATTCTACAGTACAAAATTTGTTTTTTGTTTATTCACTATTCACAGGAAGGAAAGGACAGGGCCAAAGGCAGAAAGTTTAGAAATCCAGGACAAAAAGTTATGGTTCATAATACATTTTAAATTTTTGCAGCTGTTGCTGTCCCTCTTTCTGTACTATCCAGATGTACCAAAACCCACGTTTTTAATCTGGCAAACATCACAGTGAACATTAAACACAATTGAAGACACTCTTGATTTCTTCACCTGCATTTTGACTTGGATGCAGGTCAAATTTCAGAACTATTTTTTACCAGTGGAGTCATACTGCAGATATTAGGAAGAACACAATACTGAGATAAAACAGATTCTGCTGGTTAATTTTTCCATTATTCTGTTGTGAGATTGTTTCAGTTCTAACTTGCATTTATGTTGTGCTGCTTTTTTAATCTGATTAATAAAAATGGACTACTACTGAGTTACATAACTTTTTTTTTTCCATAAAAAAAAAGGTCAAAAATTATTATCAGTATGTTTATGTTAATCATACCGTCTCTGTGATAATACAGTGACCTCTGTGCAAGTCCTTGTCAGGTTTGCACACTAGGTTTGTAGTAGATTCTTTTTTGCTTTGTTCTGAATCTGGTTCATGGGTCTGAAAATTGGTATCAACAGCTTTATTTTCCTAAGATTTATTTTCTGAATTTGAACTAGTTTTTCTTCTAAACAATAACTTTGCAAAAATAACTGTAGAGTTTCATCACAATACACTAATCAAACCATACACTGGTAATTCATAGATACTATGGGTAAATAGAGAAAAGAAAATATCAGCCCTTTTGCATTAAAACTTTGCCTAGGAAATGGGATCTGAAAAAAATCTGTTTTGCATTTATTATTCAGGAAAGTCGGGGGTTATTTACTTATCACAGAATCACAGAATTGTAGGGGTTGGAAGGGACCTCAAGAGATCATCGGGTCCAACCCCCCTGCCAAAGCAGGTTGCCTGAAGCAGGTTGCCCAGGTAGGCGTTCAGACAGGCCTTGAATATCTCCAGAGACGGAGACTCCACAACCTCCCTGGGCAGCCTGTTCCAGTGCTCAGTCACCCTCACCGTGAAGAAGTTCTTTCGCATGTTGGTGCGGAACTTCCTGTGCTCCATTTTGTGGCCATTGCCCCTTGTCCTGTCCCCACAAACCACTGAAACTTATATCTATTATATATCTGTCTTAATTATGACTGTTAGCCTGATTAAGGTCATACAGTAGTAGAAAATTATAATAGAATCATAGAATGGCTCAGGTTGGAAAGGACCTTAAAGATCACCTAACTCCAACCCCCCTGCAATAGACAGCAATGCCACCCACCAGATCAGGATGGCCAAGGCCCCATCCAGCCTGGCCTTGAACACTTCCAGGGATGGGGCATCCACAGCTTCTCTGGGCAACCTGTGCCAGTGCCTTGCTACCCTTACAGTGAAGAATTTCCTCCTGTCTAGTCTAAATCTGTCCTCTTTTAGTTTAAGACCATTCCCCCTTGTCCTATCATCATCTACCCGAGTAGAGAGTCCTTCTCCATCATTTTATAAGACCCCTTTTAAGTATTGAAAGGCCGCAATGAGGTCTCCACGGAGCTTTCTCTTCTCCAGGCTGAACATCCCCAGCTCTTTCAGCCTTTCTTCATAGGAGAGGTGCTCCAGCCCTCTGATCATCTTTGTAGCACTCTTTTGGACTAGCTCTAACAGGTCCACATCTTTCTTGTGCTGGGGGCCCCAAACCTGGACGCAGTACTCCAAGTGGGGCCTCACAAGGGCAGAGCAGAGGGGGACAATCACCACCCTCAACCTGCTGGTCACTCCTCTTTTGATGCAGCCCAGGATGCAGTTGGCCTTCTGGGCTGCAAGCATGCACTGCTGGCTCATGTTGAGCCTTTCGTCTACCAGAACCCTCAAGTCCCCTGTCTCCACAGGGCTGCTTACAGTGAGCAGCCTTCTCCCTGTCTGTACTCCTGTATGGGATTGCCCCAACCCAGGTGCAACACCTTGCACTTGGACTTGTTGAACCTCATGCAGTTCACATGGGCCCACTTCTCCAGCCTGTCCAGGTCCCTTTGGATGGCATTTCTTCCTTCTTTGGTATGGACTGCACCACTGAGCTTGGTGTCATCTGCAAACTTGCTGAGGGTGCACATATATATTTGGCAAAAATGTTATAAGCAATGTAGGTAATTGGCTGTCAGTCATTTCTTATCTTCTTAATTTCACAAAAGAAATGCTGTACTTAGATTTTTCATGTCTGGTAAAGGTGGTGTCTGGTAAATTAACAAAGGCGTATTATCACATTTGTCAAATTATTGTCAAAAGATTCAAGGGTCCAAATGATCTTCAGAGAACTAAATCAAACAGACACTTTCTCAGAGGTATTTTTGCTTGGGAAAAGAAGCAGAGGAAATTCTTTCCCAGTAGAATAATAGAATCATTAAGGTTGGAAAAGACCTTCAAGATCATCTGGTCCAACCATCACTCTACTACCAATGTCACCCACTAAACCATGTCCCTAAGCACCACGTCCAACCTTTCCTTGAACACCCCCAGGGATGGTGACTCCACCACTTCCCTGGACAACCTGTTCCAATGCCTGACCACTCTTTCTGAGAATAAATTTCTCGTAATTTCTAACCTAAACCTCCCCTGGTGCACTTTGAGGCCATTCCCTCTAGTCCTATCACTACTTTTCTGTGAGAAGAGGCCAACCCCCAGCTCCCCACACCTTCCTTTCAGGTAGTTGTAGAGAGCAATAAGGTCTCCCCTGAGCTTCTTCTTCTCCAGCCTAAACAACCCCAGTTCCCTCTGCCCCTCCTCATAGGACTTGTGTTCCAGGCCCTTCACCAGCTTCGTAGCCCTTCTCTGGACACACTCCAGGGCCTTGATATCCTTCTTGTAGTGAGAGGCCCAAAACTGAACACAGTACTCGAGGTGCAGCCTCACCAGAGCAGAGTACAGGGGGATGATCACCTCCCTGGTTCTGCTGGCTACACTATTCCTGATACAAGCCAGGATGCCATAGTCCTTCTTGGACACCTGGGCACACTGCCGGCTCGTGTTCAGGCAAGTGTCGATCAACACCCCCAGATCCTTTTCCTCTGCACAGCTTTCAAGCCACTCTGCCCAAATCCTGTAGCACTGCATGGGGTTGTTGTGACCAAAGTGCAGTCTTTCTTTCCAGCTCTTTCCCTGTCAGGGTTAAGACTGTTTCATTTCTTCCTTCTCTCTCCAACTCGTTCAGTAAAGCCAGGTCTCTCTTTTGCTCCCCACCACCATGCATACAAACCCACAAGCATACACATAACTTCTAACAAAGCCATTCTATGCCTATACATTTACTGCTTGTATTCCTCATTTCTCCTTATGGGTAGTCTGTTGTACACTGCAGACCTAGTCTGAGTGAATTATCCAAAGACAGCAACAAAACAGTCTCTCCCAGAACTTCCACTTGAACTTCCTCCAAGTGCCAACACCCTACATCTTAACTTTGGCAATGTACCTTCTCCTGTTCTTATTGAAACACTTGGAACTTCCCTATCCTAAGTATTCAAAACATTGGATTAACTACTCAAGTTAAAGGTTAACTCTGAGAGTCCTTTAGTTTTGCATTCCCATTCTCTGAGGAAATTCCTTTATTTTACTGAACAGAAGCCTCAGTTCAAATGAAGTGAATGCATCCATTCAGCTGAGGTGCCTTGGCTTCCCAGAGCCAGCCTGAAATTGGTGGAGAGACCTAAGCACTTCTAGAAGGCAACTGGTCTGAATCATTCCATAGAGGGTCCTGCCTCCTTCTATTAGCTTTGAAGAGAAGATAGGCTAGCTAAATTCTTAATTTAGGCATCAGTAAAGTATGTAAAATTAAGTAGATGGTATTCAAACACAAGATGTATGAATGCTAGGAATGATACCTGCATGAAGACTCTGGATTTTAGAGACTATAAGGCAAAGATAGGAGAATACATCTTCCTGTTGCACAGGTTATGGGAAGAGAGCTGTTTTAAACCTACTACTAGAGAATAAAACCTTTGCCTGTGTATTCAGTGTGTCTAGATTTCTTGACTCTTTTCCTCTCTTGAAAGGAAGCAGTAGATTTATAGAACTGACTTCCAATTGCTGAAGAAGACCTAGAGAAGTAAATATGACTAAAAAAAAATCAGTGGACAAAGATAGTACGAACATTAACTGGAGCAGGGAGGGGTGAGGAAGGAAAACAGATTTTGAGAAG
This sequence comes from Anser brachyrhynchus, assembly GCF_964034855.1. Taxonomy (NCBI): domain Eukaryota; kingdom Metazoa; phylum Chordata; class Aves; order Anseriformes; family Anatidae; genus Anser; species Anser brachyrhynchus. The sequence goes on from NC_137697.1 coordinate 44,908,791, forward strand.
GCGTGTAATCGTTACCTTGGAGCAAGAGAAATTGACTGCACTAGTGACATTCATGACATATGTTTGTCTAATCTGTTAATAAAACCTGCAGCAGTAGACTTCTCACCAGTTCTTTCTTCAGGTGTTTAACTAGCTTTGACGCTGTGCGTTTGGAGAGCTCATCTGAGCAGATGTTTCTATCTGCCCTACGCTCTCACCACATAGTTCTCCTGTTCCTCGCATGAAAGCTTCATTGTTAGTGTTTGCTCTGCCTTTTCATATCTAGACAATCTTTCACCTAGCCAGGGCAGGTGTAATGTCGGGCTTATTCAGTGCCAAAGGTAGCAGATACATGTTCCTGGATCAGTCTTTACATTCTTATCCAACTTGTCAATATGTACGTAATATGTTTTTATGGAATTTTTTTTTATCTGTACCACGAGTTGCAACATGTAAATGTTTGTGTCTGCCGTGCGTGTATGCTGTTCAAGGACATTTTTGAAAAACAGGATAAGACTTATTAACAGGCTATCCCCTAGTCACAACAGGAGATAGCAATGAATTTAATAATATAAATTGTAATGGTTTTGAGTAAGTACTGTAATTTTTAAGATACGTAGTTTTATCACAGCAATGTTGCATTTTCTGAAGAGATCATTCTACAGCTTTTTCAGGATTAAATTATTGTCATTCTTACTTACGTCTTCTTAATTTTCAAAATGTATATTTTCTATTGATAACACCCATGGGAAAATAGGTACTTAATTGTTTGTCTTCCTCCCCTTGAGTGTAGAAGGAGATGGGGGCTTATGTTTGAGCTTCTGTAATATGGAATAGCTGTAATATTCTTAGTTGTTCTCGAACTGGGCAGAAAATTTACACACCCGTCTCCCTTTTTTTGCTTTAGCTAATTAAGTAGAGCTGAAGAGGTAAAACAAAAGCAGACCTGAACTCCTGTCAGAACTTTCCGAAATTCAATAGTTGTTATCAAAACATTGCGTAAACATTATAAGTTCGCAGTTACAGGTTTTGTTTCAGACCCTGATTACACTTGAATTGTTTCCGAATGATCAAAACACAAATTAATACATACCTAATAAGAAAGCTCACTTTATGTTATCTACAGTCTAGTCTAATCTCAAGACATTTACAATAACTGCGATAAATATCCCTTTGAACTGAACCTAGCCTACTTCTGAAGGATTACAGAACACTGAAGTCTATGAAAGCACTAAATACAACTGCTCTCAAATTAATTAGTCTTCCATATTTCTTGAGAATCACAAATGATTTCCCAAAACTTAGAGGACAACACCTTGTACATCCACATTGGCATTACTTATCTGTTATGGGAGAGTAGCAGTTTGTGGTACTTTATTGAGAGTAGACAATCTAAAAAAAGGAGGACTTACTGTCTTAATGAGGCTGGATAGAACAGAGGGTTTTTCTTACACTGTCCAAAGCAGGCATCTATTAATAGAAATTAGAGCCTGGAATATATCCTCTAGTGTAGCCATAAGCAATTCAAAAACATAATTAACAAATAGCCAACGGATGTCATTTGCTTTTTAGGCTATTAAAACCAAAAGGCTATTGTTACGGCTACGAAGTACTTTGATAACTTGCACTTTGGGGAATACAAGATTTTCCTCAGAGTTTGAAATATGCTGGTTATCAAGTCTCAGTGGAAATTAGATTAAAACATCATCATCTATATTGTCAAAAGTTAGAAATCTGTATCAGACAAAACAGATTTTAGTGTACCTCTCAGCATGGACTGGACTGAAATATTATTTTTATTCTTTTTTAATTTTAAATCTAAATCCAATCTTTGTGAGTTGTTGATAGAAAAATTGATTAATTTCAGTAGAGCAACATCAAACTAAGTGCTGAAAGAGTAAAGTTGTTAATTTTAAAATGTTCTATCAATAAAATCCCAAGAGTGAAAATAGCACAGTTCTGTTTAATTTATGGCATTTCTGTTCAGGAGAAATAAAATTCTGTGTCAGAAGATGAAGAGTGGCTTTGAGCAAAACATTTGAACTTATATTTTTAATGCATATTTAAGTTTTGCTAAATAGAAATAGAATTACTTGGTGCCAAAATGTTGACACATTCTAAAGCATTTTCTTTTACAGGAGGATAAATTACAATCTACAAAAACACTTACTTTAACAATAAGAAAGCCATAGGCAATGTCATCTTTCCCACACATTCATGAACTGATAAGTACTTCCACATTTATTTTCACCTCTGGAGTGTTAACTTGTTTTCTGCTAAAAATGTTAAAAATGGAACAAGCTATCACACATATAAACAAACCATTTACAGATACCTGTCAGGCAGGACTGTTAAGACTTTATATGCATTCTGCTGGGTTTTGAACATTGGGTTAGATTTGCTGTATTGGTACGATACAAATATGAATGCTTTGCTTGGCGTATCGTGATGAATTCTGATATACTTCAGCAGAGCTCAGAGTTACATATCTAAGAGAAATTTAATACAAATATTTTCATGAATTGGTATAATTTACAATGCAGGAATATCTTTTCTGTATGTCCAACTTCTCTAAAGCAGAAAAATGAATTTTGAGGTTTTATTTTTTATATTTTTCCTACATGTGTGAATATATTTATAGAATTAATAAGTTACATTTTAATTATCAGACACTAAAATATGATGATAATTGTGTGGGATTTTGCATATTAATATGAGAACACTGTATAGCTTCACAAGAATTTTCCTTTAATACAAAATGTTTAAATCTCTTCTAATACAACATTCATAAAATATTGTGTGACCATAACGTAATGGAAATGTATATTCCAGGATGTGCGAACTCTTGTGTCAACTGAACATTATTCTGTGAGCCAGTAATTAAACATTTACAAAGGGAGACAAAAGAATGTACCTTAGGGTGGGATCCTTGAAGCTGTGTTTGTAGAAGTACTAAGGGTACCAAACTATTCAGGAGACATTCAGTCGTGATCAAGTTAGAAACAACACTCATATTTTGATAGCAGTATTGACAATAAAATGGTGCTACTTCAAGCAACCACTGTATGGCTCCTGCCAAAGGCCTTAGAGCCATGCACCCTTAAAAGGTTCCCTTGCTGCCAGTTGCCAGTATCAACATTTCTGTACCTATGCACCTATCTTTGCTTTACAAGCACCATGACCCTAATCTCACTACATGCTCATGAGGCTGGACCACCCAAATTCTCACAACCCTACGGATAGGTGAAGGAGAAGCAGAAGCAAGTATCTGAACATTTGCATGAGGATGAGTAAACAATTTTTTCATTCCTGTTGCAGCAACCCTTCCCAGGAGGATCACTCTAGTGCTAATATGAACAAGGTGGATCTGCAGAATCAATTCACAGAAGAAGTTGCTGAGCAATTTTAAACTCCCAGCTTACTTGGATTATGCTGACATTGTACCTGTGTTGGATGGAATGGTTCCAGTCATTTTGAGTTTGTCCCAGTCTTCATATCAGTTTAGTTCCACATCTGGAAACTCTCTCTTATTTGAGCATAAACAGGTTTGTGTATTAGTAAAGTGCTTGCAGGCCAACATATAGGAGGTGCAACATTATGAGAACAGTTTTGAAGAGTACACAATGCTTGTTTGTCTTACTGGCTGCAAACAGGACAACACACACTTCAGAGCCTCCAAAAGAATTTACGATATAAGGCACTATAGAAATAACAATACAAAACTCTACATATGTAACTGAGGCCCTGTTCATGTTTACTCTAGTCATTACTGTAAGAAACAAAATTAACAAAAAGATGAAGAGAGGCTGACATGCAAGTTGTAATAGCAATTTCAAAGTTCATTCTCATCTTAATCCAGCACACCTTAGAATTACTCAGGTGACTGCTATCATTTGTTTTTCTACCTTTTTGTATTTAGAAAACACTGATGGCTCTAAAAAGCTTCTTAGAACCAAACTTCAGGTAGTCCTAAGGCCCCTGAAGGGAATTATTTAATTAGCTGAAGATGTACCTTAAATCAGTTTTCCTGATGTTATGAACCATACATCAAAATGTTCACAAAGGTTAGATCCTGAAGAAAATGTGCTACAGAACAGGAAGGGGGCAAAAGGAAAGAGTTCTGGGAATTTAAAGGCAGATGACAGTAGTTTCAGATGGATTTAATTTGAATCTTGTCCAGATGGGATGTGGCTGATGTGCAGCTGAGACTCATGATAATCTAGTTCCTGGAAGAGATGAGGATTAGGATTACCGAGGAATTTTCTGTCTATCTTATATGGCCATGAAATAGTCTTTTATGGGAGCCACAGCTGCACTATGCACAAGCAGTACACGAGCCACAGGCACGCTTCCCACTTCCCTTATCATCGTCACTCTTACAACATGGCTGCTTAACTATTACTTAACAGAAACATGAGAAGAGACAGTTCCCTAGTAGGTGAGAGACAGCAGGGGACTCATGCAAAAAAACCTTGGAATTTAAGGAATATGTGGGAGGAAGCCAGTATGAACAAATGATAGGTAGGGTTTTTTAGCAGGTTCAAACTAAGCTACTTGAATGATTACTACCAACAGGAAAGGATCAAAAGCTGATTATCTTGGGACACAGGCCTATCAGCTGGCTGAATCAGATTAGTCATAAGCTTCTCTTCTTAATAAAGTTTTTCTTTTGAGCTCATGCTCACTTTATCTTCTAGAAGTCCATTCCTCTGAGAACTAACTCTTCCAAGCAGTATGTTGGAACCTCATCTTCCAGTGAGATGCTGAAGATACCAGTGCCTGCAGGACCACCTGGAGTTTGTGGTGCAGGATCGGGCTACCCTTATTCTAGGCTACAGCCTAGAATATAAATACATGGATTTAGAAAACAGTGTTTGGGCATTGTGGCTTAGTTTTTCAATAAAAGCCCAAAGTCCATACCTGCACTCAGGTAGATTAACTGCCAACATACTACCTGCTTGTATTTCGAATTTTGAAAAACATAGAAGTGCCTGCATATATAATTACTCACCTTTCTGTTTTGCAGGATGTACTGATGTACAAAACATCTGTAAAAATCTATCTAGTGTCCAGTGCCATCCCACTTAATACTTCTCTGTGAGATGTGGCCATATGTACCTGACACACATATTAATGTTATTCCTTTGGGCCTACTTCCAAATTCTGAAAGTATGACATGGGAAACAAACAAGAGACTAACTTGAAACAAATCTGCAAATGTTTCATGTTACACACATCCTCCAATTAGCTTTCCTTCCCATGATATTCTAGACAAAAATAACACATATAAGACAATATGTAAATTGAAAATAATTGCAAGTGAAAACTCATTAATGGTGAAAAGCAAGAAGGGGGAAAGTTACAGGTCAAGAACAGATGCATAGTGCACCAATTTTCAGTGCTCTCTCAGCCTTTTCTATGGCATCTAAACCCTACGTATGTTGGAATAGATGTTCTATTTTAAAACACTAAGTAAATATTAAACTTCTACATTCTCTGTCTTATTGTTTGCATTCTTTGACACTTGGCTGCAACTTGGTGCAACTTTCTCAGATGAAGTCACTTTTTAGCAAGATGGCAGATAAATCTGAAGTAACACAGTCAAAACTTGTAAAGACATTTAGGAAATGTCCTTCTCATGTGCTTCTCACTAAGAGCACTTTTAGAGATCAAGTGATTCTAGCATTCTTCCAACTACAAGAAAAAAAACCACATTGCACTTTCTGGATCTGCTAAGCTTAAGTAATCAAATTCTCTTTCTCTCTCTCATGTTTTTGTTTTCTTTTGTTTTGTTTCTCTACAGAAAATGGAGAAATCTGTGGCAAGCATACGCTTTATGATGGACTTAAAGGCTGTACTACTGAACTCATTGCTGAGGCTCTTCCTGATTCATGCTCTTTGTCAGCCATTTTCTAAAGAGACATGGTGGCGAAGCTTTCTTTCCTTCATAAGTATATGGTTTACTTATTGGTTACTATGCTTTTATTTTATTGCCTTAGCATGGTCATGATTCAAAGTCATGATCAAATGGATATTTGTTTTTTTCGTTATTGGTAAGAGATAAATTCTTTCAGTTAATGTTTTGTGAAAAAAAAAAAAGGAAAAAAAAAGGAAAAAAAAAGGAAAAAAAAGTGTGAACTATGGAGGTAAGAAAAACCACGTCTTACATTGATTTGGGGATATCTCTGGGAATTCCATATATGCATTCAGGGTTCCCTTAAATATACACTGCATTTAAGGCACAAGATATTAATAGTGTTTTGTAATTGTCATCAGTTCAATTTTGAGGTAAAAAGCTAAACCTAGAAACTAGGAAAAATATTTAAAAAAAAAAAAAAAGGAACAGCAGATTGTGAACAAGTAGTCTTTGTTTCTAGATTTACTACTGTCTTTGAGGGTAGCCTCAAATAATCATTTATGTGAAAGCTTCCAAAAGCATCCCCTGATTCTGCAAAGTCAATAAAAGGTATATAGGGACTGACCTTCCTATGATGACAATCTAGGATACTGTGCACTTCAGTAAGAGTATCAGAATTCAGTACAGGACAATTTAAATGGTATTTAAATTTAAAATTAAAATCCCCAATAAGCTCCACCATTAAACAGAGCTTTAAAAAAATATATATCTTGTAATCCCCATTTTAGCTCTCTTGCCAATATATGCAAAATTGTCCTAATACAGACCATAAATAAAAATTATGAAGTCAGTTAGCATGTTCTGAACATCTTCTGGATAACAATGGAATTAATGGCAAATATTTTTAAGGAACAGTGTTTAGTCACAATGTTTTTTGAGAGATCACAAAAGCTATTCACTTACAGACTGATTTATGTTAATTGCTGCATAACACTGATAATACAATATTATGCTTATGAATGAGGTTTACCATCCAATAATTAACTTCAGCAAAAATGAGGTGATAATTCAATTACTACACAAAAGTTCATTTTTTGATAGATTTTATTGTATTAAGCACATCTTGTGTTTTGCATCAAGGCAAGAGTAATAATATCAATAAACCAGATAGGCATAGTTGAGTTCAGTTAACATTATTTTTCCTGTCTATACCTATAGCAAGACTGTGCACATTTATATGAATATTATAAATAATATTAATATACCACTGATACAATTAGTTTCTCTGAACTTCCAAAACACTTGCTATCACTGAGTTCTAACCACATACTTGAACACTAAGCTACTATAAATTTTACAACTTGCAGTTTGAAAACATTGCCTCTTCTGTAATGCAGAAAACCAGTGTGCTAAATTTTGTAAGTGATTCAGTCTACCAAACAATTCCAACGAAAAATAAAGTGTCTTCCTCTGTTAGTAGAAATTGCCAAAAATCAGTAACAAATTTCGCTCCTGTCCATGAATGCCATTAATATCTTCCAGGGAATAAATACCATGGCTTGCTTTTTTCTATTCTTCATAAATATTTATAAATTATTCTCATATCTGATTGCTTTGTGTTTGTCTGCAAGAACTTTATGGCATCAACAATTACAAAGACATCTAATCTATTCTCACTTGGAAGTAAGAGAGAAGAATAACTTAAGTTTTTGTTAACAGTCTCTAGGGTGGGATTTATTACCCCTAACTTTAGCCATCTAAATTTAAACATCAATTTTAAATTGTCTAATCTCATACTATGAGAATGGAGAGAGAGATTTACGCCTAGGGTATGATTCATGCCACCTTAAGATAGAAATCTAAGATAGGTGGTAAGTGCTTTTCTTTCCACTTAGTAGAGAAGGAATCTAGATGATGAATTTATACAAGACATCTAACTTTCAAACAGGTAAAATTATTTGAAAGAAATCCAAAGGAATTTCTTTCAAAGAAATATACTCCAGAGCAGGAAAGGCAGAGAAAAAAATAGCAGGGAATCCAGGAAAATTATTATTACCTGATTATTAAACTACAAAACTAAAGCAATAAAAAAAAAATCTTAAACTATCCTTGAGAAAAGAAGAAATATTAAAATTCCTTTCCAGCTTTCTCTAATAAATGCTCTGGTTTCAGTGTCTAACACTGAAGTGTTTCAAGGAACCATGATTCATCATCACTATGATTGCTTTACTGTATTTCATATACTTATGCTTAGTTTGACTTTTACACCTATTCAGTCAGTGGCTAGAGACATGATTTAGTCAACTGCTATCAGCCATCTGCCTTGGACTTCTGGCCTCCATGGAAGAGGGACCATGCTGGAAAAGGATTCAGACAAGGCTAAAAAATTCTGCATTGCTTGGAAAAAGAGCCAAGTCAGGTGTTGAAGGGTGACAGGACTGACACTGAAGCTCAGTGCTGGAACTAAAGGAAAAAAAAGGATGTAGTGATACTGCCTCAGTTCACTTTTTGACAAAAACATTCATAAAATCTACCAAGCTGGTACCTCTGGCACAGAAGTGGTTAAGATAACAGTAAAAGCAAAGTATCCTTTGAAAAAAATAAAATTAGCTTGTCTCACTTCTTTTATATATTCTCAGTTCCTAACTTCAGAGGCATTCCAAAGAGGCTTTTGGATGTAGACAGACTCCCCATGATTTCTTCTGCTTGTTTCCTGCCTGTGACTTTTTCTAAGATCCTGGCTTGTACTCTGCTATCCTCCTACAGTTCCTTATGGCACTGTCTCAGTGCTATCCAAAAATACATGTGCTCCATAAAGAAGCTGCCTATTTGCTTGGAACTGATATTGGCATCCTGAGTCTTGTTAGATTGTACCTTCAATTCATTAAATTTCCTTCCAGAACAATACTTTTCTAATGTAACAATCCAGTTTCAATGAGTCATTTGGCTAGATGCTTCAACCCAAAGCATGCCAAATTACAGGGTTCCGCTAGAACTAAATGTCTGCGTAATCTGTATGTTTTTTCCCTCCATCTATGAATTGTTACACATGGACACTCTTTGCCCAGTGAAACTACAAGAAAACTACTTCACAGCTATGCTAAGGGTGTGAACATACACAGGGCTACATAGCATATTCAAAATCATAGTCCTGGTGTTTGTGTGTAGCTTGCACTAGACTGCACCTCCTACTGCCAATGTTTTATAAAGTGCAACAGGGTTGCCCAAGGATGCACAGATATTGAATTTGGATTTATAGAAGAGTTTTAAACTTTTTGTGTTTTCTTAAGTTTCACACACTATTCTCTTTTCCCCTCAGCATTATGTGTGCATACAAGCACACTAACACCTTTATTACATAACTGTTCAATAATGCTCCTGCTTCACAGGAAAGATGCATCTCATTCGCACACCTTATGCAAACAAGATGCGAATTGTTACACAAGTGAGGACACGCAATGTGAAGTTTGGAAAGGCTATTGAGGTGAAGTTGACATGGCCCTTCCCCGGGCCAAAGAGTGAAACCCTCCCTTTGGCTTGTTTTTCTCTGTTTCTGACTGACAAGACATTGCTACTTCATCACTTGTGGGGAAGAGCTGCACCGTGAGAAACAGCACCCAATGCAGGTTCAAGGCTGTGTTGAACACTACCACACATACTTTTAGGTAAGGGAATTCAGTGCTGACTGGATAGTTTGTAAAGAGCTGACCCAAATGATGTTACTCATAAGAATACACATATGGGTTAACTTACAGTCCTGTGAACCTTGGTGCTTGCCCTCACCTTTGCCCCAGTCTGAATACAGCTGTAGAAAAGCAAGCTGTTCTGCAAGCAATGGAATGAATGAACTGTGGCTGATGTTTGTTTTACATTTTTAAAAAGATATGTATTCTTTCAGCTAGAGACTTCACACAGCTGGGGCATAGAAGCAGTTTGTCTCAGGTGCAGATTTGCAGAATAAATCACATTTATTTTTTTTTTCCCCAGCTGGGGTTTTTCTCATTTAAACAGCCCATTCACAAAGCCTTTGAGAAATTAGTGATTCAAAGACCTCTGCTTACTGCTACATTTTTGCTGAAGGTATTGGGGTGGAGAGAGAGGCAGAGAATGTGATCATGTTTTGACAGGAGGCTGGACTGTGGTAATTCCAGAAACTCATTTTTATTTAATACCTAAATGACAGAAGCTGAAAACAAATTGTATTCCCAGATTTTCAGGCACAGAAAGACTTTAATCTTTAATTGGAGTAAAAAAGCATTATTCTCTAGAAGAGCACTAAAGTGAAAAAACACTGTCTCAGGCATCAGTAGACTTGTAAACTATGAAAATTAGCTCAGGCTAGATACCTAGCAATTAACACATCTATAGAGAGACGAGACGTCTTTACCAGAAAGCTGCTTAAGTTCATTATTCTAAGGAAGTTTATATTTGCAGCAGAAGACATGCTACAAAGCTGCAACTTGAATTAAGTCACCTTTATATTAATTTCAGTGAATGTATTTCTTGAAAGAAAAGAGGAAGTATACTGAAGTAAGAGTGGAGAATAAACAGAGCAGGTAAGATGCTGACAGATGCATTTCCCTATTCCTTCACTGTTCCCCCTCCCCCCATCTATCTCTGGTGCTTTTCTTGTAACGCTCCTCACTGCAGGGCAGTTTAGGAGTGTTTTGGCAGGGAACAGTCTGCTTATTCTCCCTGGAGACTGCGCAGAGATCATAAATCCTCCCTGGAGTTCTTAACCCTTATATGTAACTGACAGCTTTAATCCTCTAGGTTACTAAATTTGAGGAAGAAGTAGTGCCAGCATGTAGGAAAAAGGCACATGTGTTCAAATCAATGGGTAGCCAGCCACGCGCTTTTACATATTGTTACTTAATGCACTTTGGGAGCAGAAATCTGTTACCCGCTTTGCATGGGATGTGTCAGTTTAAGACATGCTAGTACTGCAACTAAAACTGGTGATAGAAATAGGTCACCAAACTTTCTTTTGTAATGGAATTGCTTGTTCCGATCACATTAGTTACTTCCACCCACTTTTCCCTAAAATTCTATTATAGTCCTTCCCCTCTATCCCCCCTTCCGTCTTACTCTTGGCCCAACTGGCACCACTGTCAGGCCTTCTACTGTTAGAGTTAAGAGGGAGCCAGGTCCCCATAATAATTATTACAGCAAAGTGATAGAAGAATGTTTGTTTATTTATTTATTTATTTATTTTTGCAGAAAAAGGGAGATGACAGACCTCTTAAGCCAATCAAGTCAATTATTTAGACAATAAGAACATTCTGTCTGACCCTTTTTCCAGCTGGCCAAATAAACTATAAGAGAGAAAACCTACCGTTACTAACCTTACCTCTCACACGTCTTCCAGTAACACTTCTCTTTTACACAGCACTGTTCCACATATAGCTCAGAGCATTTTAAAGCATGAGCAAACATCCTGCACATAAAACAGAGAAAATAAGTTACATGTTTCAAGTGACATATAATTTTATTGCTACAGTTCGGGAAATATTGATGTCTTGTGTCTTCTTGTCGCACCAGTCCAAAGCTACAAGAATTATTTCTGAAAGATACCGGAATGCTGACGTACAATGCTTGGGGTTTTTCCACCGTTTTAGCATGCTTGGCATTAGTGTTAGACTGACTGCATGATTCTGAAGATGACAGAACATTGTCTTTTTTTGGTTTACAGGGTTTTTCCTTCTCTTTTACATAAGGATTGCTTTCACAGCACTGATTGCTTAAGGCAAGTGCTATCTAAATGTGTTTGACTGTATGCAGTCATCAGAGGCATGTTTGGCAACTTTCTGTCAGAATCCAATAAATATACAGCAATTAAAAGAGAGATTATAAGAATCTAGTAGGCGGGCAAACAAGTTTCTAAAAAGGGCAATTACCACATAAAAATATTTGCCAGCATAATTTTTAAAAGAATCCAGCAGTTTATAAACTGCTGTGATGCTCCACTGTCTGTTAGACATGATAAAAGCCCCTTTTATTCTGAGTTCAGAACTGGAAACATGAAAATTTGTACAGTGGTGATAAGGCAGATTATCAGATGTGTCCCAGTATTCCCCTTCAACACATTCTGAATTATCAACAAAACAAATCCATACATCGTGACATTTAAACTTAGCTCAAAGTCCTTCAGTGACAAGCTAGACTGGGATATGGTAGCTCCCAGTTAGAGGGCAATAAGTGGTACTGTTATACAGCTTGCCCTCTTAGGTGCTATACAGATCAGGTAACCATCAGATGATTCCATGTGGAGGGCTTATCCATGGTGTGCACAGGGGAAACATGCAAATAAGGTCTCTATTCGTGATTTTACAAAAATTTTACAAAAATTGACCATAAGTTGGTCTACAGAAACTTTCCCAAGAACACTAATGGATCATAGCGTTCTCCAGCTTTGGTCTAAAAAACTTAAATGATGCCTTTTTACTGTCATGCAACATCTGGTACAGCTGTAGGTCATTTATACTGAATGTCTGTTGAGTTCCCAGAGTTCATTCAGCTTGATTCTGTGTAACTCTACCCACTTTTGTGGGAAGTCACTGATGGGAAATTGCCATGCAGGTCCAATTGTATCTCCATGACAGCTCTTAGATGTACAAAGTACTTTTGAGAATATTTCATTTGTACTCTTAAAACAACTTAAAACAGAAGTTGAATTCCAGTCTATAGAAACATGCGCCAGAATGGCAGTCATGACCTATGAGTTTCTTAGTATTAACAGTAATTTATGTATTTTTAGGAAGGTGCATCCATCTGCTTTCAGGATTTTAAACTATTACTAGAAAAACAGTAGAAAATGGTTTATTATTTACTATTTGTAATTAAGTTCTTGTAAATGAAAACATCAGAATGTCAAACTAACTTGTCAGAAAATGGGTAGGATATTTAAGATATATATGTATTTTAGAAAGGGCGGTCTTTTCCAGGTTGCATGTGGGAGGTTTTGGATGTTATCCAGGATGACTCAGTTTGTCTGGCTTTTCTGAGTCTGTGACAACCAAAGTGACGTAAACATGAATTACAATCATAACATGCCAGTGCTGCTTTTTAAGGTCTCCACTGTGCCTTACAGCATTTATTCTCCCTTTCACAGCACAAGTGGCCTTAAGACACTATTTCTCACTTTATCAAACAGCTTACTGCTGTAAGTCTAAAGCCAGCAAGCTCTTCTATACATTGACAAAAGCAATACACGCAAATACATCAATCCTATTTCTTGTCCTAGAATACAAGCACCCCAGTTCATTGAGTTTTTGAAGGTTCATACATTGTTGTCAGCTCTTGAAGACCTTTTATTTTCAAAACTCTTTGGTAAATTCTTTTCCATACATGTAACCAGAATGAGAGGGCAAAAAGCATGAGAAGTATTCCAAACCACATACACTGCTTAAGTTGCTCCAGAAAAAAGCAAGAGCAAAGTAAGACTATTGCTTCTGGCTCTCAAGATTGACCACAGGAAGTTCTGTGAACAAAACTGTTAGTCCACAATATTAATATTTCCAGTTTCTATAACTTGGTGCTATTAGATTATTAGATTCTTTTTCCATACACTGTTCTTAGGCTTCTGCACCATGAGACATCTGACACTGGCACTGACATCACGGAGTAGCTGTCTCTTTAACATCATAATTATTCCATCTGAACAGTGACCACGACAAATTAAATGCCTTCATCTCACTTCATTGAACAATTTGGAATTTAGTTCCTGAAAATTAAAATGTAAGCACAGAATTTTCTAAAAACAAACAATCAATCAAACAAAACAAAACAAAACAAAAAAGAAGAGTTAACTAATCAATTCCCACTCAGTCTTTTAAGGTATTACTAAAATACAAAGAGGCTTAGGTTGAAAATTGGGTTCCTTTGTAATTATTGTAAGTCTCACAAATTATATAGCCAATGGAAATGGTCCATCTAAGGGAACTAAACTATGAAGCTCAGGGAGCGAAAACGTAAAACTATTAAATTATTTTATGAAGCAGTACATCCACATCCCAGTTGCAACAAACCGATCTTATACTTGTTGATGCCAGCAATGACTGTGTTTCAGGTCTGTGCTATAACAAACACTTACATGGAACTAAGGTGCCCTTTAAAACACAAAATTCAACCTCACCCTTCCTCCCTCCCCGTTCAAGGATAGGCCTTTTGTTTCGGGCAGGGACTTTGCTGGGGTACTCCCTAGATTGGAAGGAAACTGCAGTTTGTTTTTGGAACTTTTGCCTTGAAATCTCTCTGTCCTTCCCCAGCTCCCTTTCCTCCTTCTCAGTTCTGTGCTTTTACCGAAGTAAGTTCAAAAGGCTGGTGGCTGACTGTTTCTGAAACAGGTGGCATGTAAGATAAAGGCCTGACACTTTTTTTTTTCCTGTTCTGGTATGCCTTATATCAGCAGTTAGTAGCATGCCTCAAGTCAGATATGCAACTGCTTTTAATATTTCAGATTAAAAAATTCTGTGATGATCTTTTTTGTATAAGGACTTCAAAGGAATGTAAAAGAAACATATAACTGTTCAGCACATGTGAAATGTGAGTTTAAGACATCAGATGGGATTTTCAGTAAGTTCATTAAGATGTTAACAGAGAAGGGCTTTATATCTTTTCAACACCCTGCATATACTCAACATCAGGAACCCAGTTCCCCATTAGTTAGAGAAAAATATTTTTAACTGTATGTCCAATTCAACCTCAAAATAATGTCAAGTAAAACAAATGTTCCTACTGTTGTAAAGCTTTGTAGGATGCCATAGAAAGGATACTCTTTGGAGAGGAATTTGAAACACACACACAGAGTAAAAATGGTACATTAACTTGCAGAGCATCTGATGGTGACGTTACTACACCCACTGCAGGGGGAAGGAGGAGCTGGCTGCAGTAGGCTACTGCTCAGCTCTGCAGGAGCCTGTGCTTCAGTACACTGGTGCACCACGAAAAGACATGCTAGAGGAGAGTGCAGAAATTTGTAGGGCAATGCACCATCATCCAAATGCACTGCCACAAAAAATTATGTAGCATTCATTTTTGTAGCCAAGTATACATCAAATAAGCCGGTGGGTGATTCGTGTAGCAAGTCAGGAGTACTTCCCAACTGGTATCTCACTAGCAATTTCATTTTTACTTCAAAAAAAATTTTTTCCTACTTAGAGAACAAAAATTTAGAAGAAAAGCACTGAAAATGGGAATAAAAATAGAAGAGATAAGACTTAGAAGAAGGAGGAACTGAAAAACAAGACCAAGGAACTCAATAGAACAAAATAAAGTACCATGTTATGCTAACACGCTGTGGCTCTGGAGCATCCCAAACACAGTGGGACCCCAGATTAACAGCCCATTCGACAGGTGCCCCTGCCAGTGTTATCACCATGTTCAGGGATGTCACTGAAGAGCCCTCCGTTTTGGAAATGAGGGCAACATTTTGTAAATGAGGCCAACACATCTTGAGTATCTCGAGATCCTGTGCAGTTCATACTTATGTTATATACTGTAGTACACCTCATGGAACAGGAAGAATTAAAACCAAACATAAAGAAGGTTTTTTTTTTTTTTTTTTTGTAAAAGCATTTTCTGATTTTCATTCCAGAACACCGTGCTTATTTTCATACAAATTAACTTTTCTCATTTTTCCTTTCTGTTTGCAACTGAGTGTAGCAGAATAGGTAATTCCCAAGCTATAAAAATATGAAAATTGGAGGAAAAAATCCAAGTTACCTGTTTTTCTTTTCAAAATGTTCTTCTCTCTGGAAAAACTATAAATGGAAACAAGAAAAAAAAAAACGAAAGAAAAAAAAGAAAGCACTAAATACTAGACTGCATTGTCTTCAGTGGGGGAAAAAGAACAACAGGATGGAACAGACAGAAGAAAATAGACAGAAAATATACATAAAATCTTGTTTTGAGTTTATTTTCAAAAATATCCCATTGTCAATAAAAAAAAAGTTTTTGTCAAACCATCTGATTTCTGTAAAACTACCAAAATCAAACTTCCTTATTTTCCTCATTCCTATTTTTGATCATCTTTCCTCTCTATTTATCACGGTAGCACATATTCTACAAATGCACAAAACCCCATCCTGTCACATCCATTTCATGATACTTGAAAGAGAGGTTAGATGTCAGCTGTGAATCAGAACGTTCAGGGATGTCCTTCTCTCCCTTTCTGAACACCAACGGGACAGCTTGATTCATAGGGGGCTGTTTATTAATTGCAAGTGACTGGCTGCCCGGGTGTACCTCGCTCAGATGCTTGCCATCTATTATGTCCTCTGTAATGAAACTCACAGTGCTGGTACTTAGAAAGTTAATATGGCCATGCAATGAAGCCATTGATTCCCATCCAAGAACCTCATCAACTGGACACATTCTCTTCAACTGTGTGGTCTCATGAATTAATTAATGCAATTCAAGACTTTTGTGTGTTGAGAATGTGCTAAAGCCAAACATTTTGAACCATAACAGATGATTAGCGCTACTGATCTAGGGCATGTTTAACCCAGCGTTTCATTGCTGAAAGTAAATACCACTTTTAATCATTTCCTGTACTGGGGGTCAAGAAAAATAACACATTTCCTTTTCTGAGTCCAGAGTATCCTAATTTAAAAAGCACAAAGCCTCGTAGTCCTGAGAGATGAAAACATAATAAAACATGAAGCCCCATCTCTTGTGAATCATGGATTCTATTTACATTGCTGTTTTAATTTTGTGGGAAATTCATGTTGCCTGAGCTACTTTCTCCTTAAATGGGCAGAAGGCCAAAGAGAACCTAAGGGATTTTCACTTCTTCTATTTTTTTTATATTTTTACCAGCTGCGCAGATTTGCCTAGTTTACCTTGTATGAGAAATGAAACTGTCATGCTCCAGTCAACCTACTGCAGTAGTATGGGAGTTAACTGCTAATGCATACTGCAGAACTCATACAGTACCATTGTTACTAAAATAAGCTTCTAAACCTGCCATCTATGGTTTTGGGAATTTTTCCAAAAATCATAGATAAGCATCTTTTAATTAGTTATCTGTCAAGCAGCTTAATTTATTTGACAGACATTGCTGACAAGAGAAGGTCTGTAACAGCCCCATAATATAGTGATGATGCAGTCTGCTCTTATGTGTGTGTTATCACATTGGCAAAGTCTGAACAGATATCATTATACATTGACAGAAAGGTGCAATAAAAAAAATAATTAAACTAATTGGAAATATATGAGTACCTTAAGATAATCAGCTGCTGGCTATATAACAATTAGATATATTTTGCTATGACTTTTTATTTTCTCTTCATGATTCCGTTAGTTATTCTCTTGCTTTATCTCGTCTCAGGTTAGACCACAACTTTTCCATGTACCAACAGTCCTGCTGAAGTCCTCATTTACTACTGTAATGTTAAAAATTACAACAAACAACAATGAATCAAGAAGTTGTATTTGTACTTTATCTTCCCACCTCCCAACCCACTACTAACTACCTTTAAGCTGTACACAGTTGTGGGGATGATCAGCTGGTTTATACAGCTTTCTGGCTTTTAAATAAATATGAAAAAACAGAACATGCTCTAGATTTAAAGGTGGAAAGAGAAGCCTGGCACCTGTACTTGTGACTGAAATACTAATATAAATGGGAAATTCTCCAATTTCAAAGGAGCTACCTACTCAGTAGGTATCATGAATGACCAGCTTAAAAGGTACACATATTGGACCAAATGGACCTGAAAATCAGAGATTTGGGCTTGATTTGGCTAACAGGTTTTAGCCTGGTAAGAATTCAGAGGGTGAAGAAATCTCTGTTGAAGAGAAATTTTAACATCAACTGACACTTAAAATGAAAGCTGTATTCATTTTGCTCAATCCTGTAGCCTGAAAGTTCACATGGTGGTAAGAACATCTTGGCATGGCTGAACTCTTGAATGTATTTGTTAATAAGCCAAATCTTTTCTTTCTTTCTCCTTCTCATTTATTAAATTATGAAGTAACAGACCTCTTGTTTCACCTATATAACTGAAAGAACAGTGTAATCCATGACAACAGTTTTAGGAGCAAAGTTCTGAAATTGACTTAGGTATTTCAGAGACCAGGACTTTGGCTCCATACAAATGTATTGCACACAGAAGAACATACAAATATAAATAAAACCACCATTTTCAGTGTTTGGGAATCATACATCACAGAAGTAGGTGTGCATTCTAAAGTAAGTGTATTCAATGTAAATTATCAAAATAATATGCATTGGTATATTTTCAAATACTTTTCAACAATGAAAAACTTGCCAAACGTCATGACTCTATAAATTCTATCCAAAGCTAAAAATTCCAAGATCTGAAATGTTTGTTCAACAGCTAAATTGCTAGTATCATAGATTTGTTTTAGCCTTTCAAGCTGTAAGAAATAAAGAAACCTGTACAACTTAATGCATGTAATCACACATGAGTAACAAATAAAGCATGAAAAACTCCAGGAAAAAAAATGTGGCTTCATATTCACGGCAACTGAATGTTATCTTGAATAATTAGATTTTATTCTTGCCTCTTTTATTAAAATTGTATGTAATACTGGCCAAGTCACATCTTTCCAGAACAGACACTATGCATTTCTTGTATTCTGGGAGCTAAATTTAAAGCATGTAGGGTCTGATATGCAGCAGAGTTGAGCAATGCCTTTTGTAGTTGAAGTCAAGAATTTGACTTTTCAAAGATGCTAAATATACTAATCATTCAGTAAAACAAGTTTAGCTACATGCTAAACATTCAGAAAAAAAATACATTTTAAGTCTCATAAAGCTGTAAATTCTGAAAGAATTTTAGTTTTAATGTTTCCTCCTGTTCCCTACCGCCCCACATTCAATTAAGAAAACTGCCAAGTAATTTCACAGGATGTTATTAAGCCAACATTTCTAAACAACCAAGAGTTAGGTCATTAATGGCAATTAATGAAATTATCATATTAAAAACTCACAAGAGCAATTAGCACTTTGGAAGGTGATTAAATCACTTTAAAAGAAATTCTAAAATAATGAGGTTACTAGAGGAAACTCTAGGAGGAAATTAATCGTTCTCTATGCACCATATCATTTCAATTATAGACAGTAAATAATGCACAAGGGTATGAGGTCTCACACCAAATTATAGCATAACAATACTAGCTGGCTATTCATTTTTTGATCATCACCCATCCTGTGAACTATAAAAGAAGATATTAAGCTAATCTGATATGAAAATAATCCAAGTACTTATTTTCAATGAGTAGTATTTCTAAGGGGACACAGGCTGTCTCAAGTGCAGGTTATATACTTCAAATACTTTTCTGAAGTTTTGGAAAGAGTGCAACTAAGTACAGAGAATTAATTAGGTCATTTCCTGCTTCTTTTGCTAAATCATGATCTTGGATGACAACACAATGGAAGACAGTTATTCTGTCACAATCAAAGAGATATTTGTAGACAAGAGCAGCTCTGGATTTAAATGTGCATGTAAGTCAATTGATGTTGCTTTTGGGGAGCAGCAGCAAATAAACACTTAGTAATTTAATCTAAGGAGACCTGTGCTGAAAAAAATAAAAATGTCATTACTCATTTTTCTTAGTATATTCAGCATGTATTGTTCTTTAAAGCCTGGTCTGCCCTTTGTGCTGATGGCTTTTACTGCTGATATGTGTATGTGAGGATTACAATAAAAATAAGTTACAGGTACCCTGGGAACAAGACTTCTGTGAGATGTGATTGACATGCTGTTCTTTTTCCGAATATATCTCAATCTGTGTGAACAAACTGTGAACAGTCTGTTCAGTCAGGCTGTCTTCCTCCATTCCTCACCGTAAAGGAATGGTCAGGGAATCACCAACTATTCAGAGAGCTTGTCTTGTAGAGGGTAATGGTCTAGAGCTGTGGATATAGGTGCTTTCCTGGGGCTAAGAGAGAGATGTTTCTCCACTGATCTAGTTGAACAGATTTATAGTCTGTGGAGCTATAAACTGACCTGCTACATTGGAAGTAAAGATGTCAGACTGGATCTAACTCCTGTTAAAGGACCAACTATTAAAGGAAATTACAACAGTTTAACTGAAAAAAAGATCCAGACCCCTTCTATTTTTCAAATCCTGAAAAAGGTATTAAAAGCAAGCATGCACGCTTTGAAAGCTACTCCATGCAAGCTCCTCTACAAGAGGAAACCAACTGACTTTTCCATACTGAAATACCTACTATACTATTGCTGCACCAGTAAACCTTGGAAGTATGAACAAATGTCTTTTTTGTTTGTTTGTTTTAGTGAATTATACTATCTGGAAAATCTGGTCACGTATCTTGTATAAGCAAGTCCTTTGTCCCAGTGTTCTTGTTCCTGTCATTTGTTTAGAAAAACAAAGAGCTTACCCTATCAATTATTCTTTCATTTTCCTCATGTATTAGCAATTTATGCATTATCAAAGGTGTTCTCAGTATTACCCTTCTGTTCAGCTTACCTGGCAAGGTTTTGGCAGCATGGGGGCTGTAGGGGTGGCCTTTGTGAGCAGCTGCCCCATGTCAGAGCAGAGCCCGTTCCAGCCAGCTCCAAAAGGGACCCGCTGCTGGCCAAAGCCGAGCCAGTAAGTGGTGGTGTTCGCATCTCTGTGAGGGCAGATTTAAGAAAGGGGAAAACTGCTGTGCAACAGCAGCTGGGAGAGAGGAGTGAAAAATGAGAGCTATATCCCTGCACACCCCAAGATCAGTGCAGCAGGAGGGCAGGAGGTGCTCCAGGCAGGCAGCAGCAGTTCCCCCGCGGCCTGTGCAGGGAGAGGCCCCTGGTGGAGCAGGCTGTCCCCCTGCAGCCCATGGGTCCCACACGGAGCAGATCTCCACGCTGCAGCCCCCCCGTGGAGGAGCCCCCGGTGGAGCAGGTGCATGTGGCCTGGAGGAGGCTGCGGCCCATGGAGAGCCCCCGCAGGAGCAGGCCCCGGGCCGGAGCTGCAGCCCGTGGAGAGGAGCCCACGCAGGAGCAGGGGGTCTGGGGGGAGCTGCCGCCCACCCGTGGGGGACCCGTGCTGGAGCAGTTTGCTCCTGGGGGATGGATGGACCCCGTGGTACGGAGCCATGTGGGAGCTGTTCTTGAAGAGCTGCTGCCTGTGGGCAGCCCCCGCAGGCTCAGTTGGGGAAGGACGGCATCCCGTGGGAGGGACCCCACGGGGAGCAGGGGCAGAGAGGGACCGTGAGGGAGCGGCGGAGACGGAGCATCAGGGACTGACTGCGGACCCATTTCCCTTTCCCCTGCGCTGCTTGGGGGGAGGAAGTAGAAGAAAGTGGATGGGGAGAAAGTGTTTTAAGTTTGCTTTTAGTTTTCTATGCTGTAGTCTGTTATCAATAGGCAATAAATTACATTTATCTCCATATGCTAAGTCTGTTTTGCCCATGACAGTAAATGGTGAGTGATCTCCTTGTTCTTATCTCAGCCCTTGAGCCTTTTTTCCTCATATTTTCTTCCCCTGTTCTTTTGAGGAGGGAGAGTAAGTGGCATGATGGATCATAGCTGCCCATCTGTGTCAAACCACCGCAGTCCTGTCCTGCATTTCCCTGAAGTGCCTGACTAGAAAGCTGCCTTTCCCACTGGATCCTACAAAGAATCTCACAGGCTCTTCAGTGCCTCTAGGACACCAAAGAGATGGAGAGAGTTCAGACTGCAGGAAGACATCCATCTCATACACTGCCACATGTGAATGGCAAGTCATCCCAAAAGAATGTACCGGATGATGCTGTTGAAAGCTTCTTTCCCTCAGCTAGAAAGCCTTTTCTTTGAAATATCTAAGTTTAAACCATGTTACTTAGTGATTGCTGCCCTGATACCTTCCTTAGAGCAAATGGAAGTTATGAAATTCTGTTTTCTCTAGTCCTCAAACATTCTCCTACTTAGTCCACTCTTTTAACTATCCATATTTGCTGCATTTTTATCTTTATCTTGCTGCAGCACGATAAAACCTGGAAAGAAGTAAATATTTTTTCCATGAATCTTTTGGATTCCTCCTTGCATGTAACTCTGTACTTATTCTGCTTAGCATATGAAAATACTCTCCGTATAGCATATAAAAAGCTCCTGAAGCAGCTTTCAGAAACCTTTTTCTGTGTGGTGCTATTGATATTTTCAAAGAATTTCAGAAGCAGAGCAATTACTTATTCAAGTTCTATTCAGTGTCAGCATCCAGGATTTGTTAATGTACGGAATAAAGCCAAATAATTTCTCTCCCTTGCCTGTTTTACCCGTTGGTGCCTAGCACTAAAAATTTAAGACAAAGCTGGTATGCAGCTAAGAAGGAAGTCGGGAATTTGTGATTTGTAACTCCTGTTGATGTATTTCCCCTTCCTTTCTCCATCTGAAATGAAAAAATGAATCTGGACATTTTTTCAGATGCCTGTGAGACAGCTATTTTTTCCTGAGATACCTGACTCATTTCCTATCTTCCTGTAAATAATTTTACCCAAGAATTTGTCATCCAGTATTCTCCCTACTAACAGATCTTTGGCCTGTTTACCTTCAGAAATATTGCAATATGTTAGGACTTAAGACTAAAGAGATAATTAATATTCAGAGATTCTTTCTGAGGTATTCTATTTCGTATACTTTTCTGAAATTGAACACTAATTCAACCTTGGAAAGTGATGTGCTTAATAAACCTTTCAGCATATATC
Organism: Anser brachyrhynchus; assembly: GCF_964034855.1. Taxonomy (NCBI): domain Eukaryota; kingdom Metazoa; phylum Chordata; class Aves; order Anseriformes; family Anatidae; genus Anser; species Anser brachyrhynchus. Next base: position 44,931,281 of record NC_137697.1, read on the forward strand.
AAGATAGAAATGCTCTCTGCTTGCTTGGCATACTGTCAACACCATCAGAAAGGAAACGATGGAGAATAAGAGCCTGAACTGTAAGGTTTTACTAAGGTCACAGATGTATTTGAGAGCATGTATTAGATGACTGTCCCCATGAAATGGAAGATAATCACAGTTTTGCTTATATTTGTGCCTGTATATATATGTTTTATGGAAGTAGATATTGAATGATATTTGATCCAGAGATGCCAAATATGTTGTTATACACCATTTCCAAAGCTGAATGTAGACATACTGAAAATTCTCTGCAGAGAAATAGACATTGGCAATATTTCTCTTTTTGAGAGAAACCCCTGTCACAACTATCATTATGTATTTCAGAAAGATACCTATGAAAAACAGCTTTTAGAAACAGCAAGTAAATAAAATGCAGAACAATTGCACGACTGTGTTTTTTTGTATGTTGGTTCTCAATTTTATATATAGGAAAAACTAACCCAAAGAAGTTAGCCAACATTACACCATTTGCAGCCTGGGTTTCTGCCTTATATCAACCCCCCTGCTAGACTGCTGCACCAATATTAACTAATAAGTGACGAGTAAGTCTCTTGAGAGATACTTGACAAAAAATAATCCCAGTACACTTAAAATAAAGCAAAGCAGAATCTGCTTTAATTTACACTAGGAATTGGGTTTACCTCTGCCAGGGGCTGAATAAAAGGAGAACAGCACTGGACCATGTCTTAGCATCTCAGACTATGGTTTAACCAGATGTCTGTAACTGGTCCTTAGTATAGCAGTCTGTTTTAAAATATATGGCAGATTTTCTCATAGCACAGATACTTAAGAGTAATTTATTTAAATTAGAAATATCAAAAAATAAAAAAATAAAAATAGCCAAATCAACCCTACAGTTGAAAAGAGAAGAATCATTTTTTACATCACATTTCTTTGTTGATCTTGTTCTGGAAATTGTGAATGCTTCATACCAAATCCACTCAGAATAAATCTGATTAATTCAGAGGATAATACGACTTAAATAAAGTGCGAGTACTGATTGCCACCAATGTCATTAGTTTTAGGAAATGCGTCTCTAAAACATGACTAAGTTTGCAATTATACACACTTAAACCACTTCTCTAACTACAAGTTTGTTTCAAATTATCTATACAAACTTATACTACACCAGTAAGGAGGTGCAGTATCAACTACAGCAGCACAAGCTGATCTCCTTACTAATAGTGCAAAAAAAATTTAAGTAATTAAATTACTCTATATTTAAAGTATCGTGATAATGAAGATCAGAGATTGGCCTACAGAGAAGATAGAAATAGCTCTATATAGGACTGAGATATGGCTTTACAGCATGACTCACCTGAATTAGAATAATCCTATACATTATATCTGCCTGAAATGATTTAATTTCACTGATACGCAACAGCTGTTGGTTTAAAAAAAAAAAAAAAAAGGCTCAGCACAGCTACAATCATAACAAACAATGACCTTGGCTTATGTATCGTAGCCATGGTAGCAACTGAAAGGACTCTTCCCACAATGTGTTAGGAGGAGGGTTTTAATCGCAGTTTCCCATGACTGGGTGTCTCAACAGCGTAGCAAGGCTGAAAAAAGAGAGTTCCACAGTAGAGGAGGTTACTCCAAGGCACAAGATAATTTGTGAGGACATCACAGGAATTTTGCTTCTGTCCTGTAGGGAATACTCCTGCATTAGAGACTCTGCTTACAGCTATTTTTAGAATCACAAAACTGCACCTATAAATGGTGGTTCAGCTTTGCTGTATTTATATTTCTCTTTCAAAGGAACAGAATAATCTGTATGTGAGAAGTTGGGTTTCTTTTTTTTTGTGTCTGTGTGTGTGTTTCTTGTTAGTCTGAGCAGGAGAGTCAATGTCAGAACTCTGGACCTTGTTCTCAGTCTGACTTTTGAAAATTTCTTTGTGCCCCTATCATTGCATGTATAAGAAGTGGGCTACTACTCTAATTACCTCACAGGAGCATGGAAAAAATAATTCATCTCTTTCGGAAACAAAAAGTGAGAAGAGGCTTTTCTGGCTTTCCCTCTAGTAGGTGAACAGCTCACAAATTTAAATCAAAAAGTGCATTTTCTTCATCATATTTCTGGGACATGCAAAAAGCACAAATATGATGTGATCAGCTGGATTGCTGTGTTCACAGATGCCAAAAAAAGTTTGAAAAATGGGAAAACAGCAACTGAGGAGTTGCACAGAGCTTACATAATATTAAATGTAGGATTCACTGCTGTTCTAAAACACCAAAGCACTAATCTTCAGGTAAGTAAATTTCCATGTCAGTATATAGTTAGGCTACAGTACTGCATATGCCACAGCTTACTGGCATGCACACATGTTGCCTGAAATACCTACACCCTATCCAGTCACCTTGAACACAGCCCGAGAAACATCCCCTCAGCATTTTGCAGGGAAGCTCAGTAGAAATTGTTGTGTCTCCACTGTGGGTTTGCACTCTCTGCTTCTCGATGAGTTTGTATGGGCAGTGCTCCAGGCTCCATTTGGTAAGCTACCTGATCTGCATGCTCCTGGCAGCTACTGCCCTGTTTGATCCAACCCTCAGGCCCTTCCTCTTCCCATTGGACCCAGGGCTCCACTTATGAGCTCAGCTGAACTCAGTGCCAGCAACAGGCAGAACTTTCTGCTGACAATTGCTCAGACTCAAAGCCCTCCTTCTGGTTTGTTGTGAAGCTACTCAGTTAAGCTCATTGGCAGAATAAATGACTATAGCCAATAGGTCAATAAATGACAAATTTAATAGGACCGCATGGGAAGCTGCCCACAGGAAGCAAGGAATAATGTTCTGGTTGAATCCTACCTGCAAACAGGAGCTAGCCTTTTGTGTAATACATTCAAAGAAATGGCTATGTGCATAGAATCCTTCAAATATCCCAGAAATGTGTAAGAAAAAACTGCTAAGAAATTCAATCTGATTTATTGTGAAGGAAAGCTCTTATGCAACTGACAATTCTTGTCTGTGAGCCTCACCTCACTGATTTTGCTATATAAGCATAAAGCAGTCAAATGTAGAGCATCATTGCAGTGTAGCAAAATGGGGGAGAGAAATAAGGACTTCCCAATTATCCCGGAGGGCAATGCCAAAGGATCATAGTGAATCAAATCTGAGCAGTTGGTAACCCCTCTGTTTGGAAAGTAGTGTACCCTTAGTGGGTAGAGTAGGTAGAGTGCTGCAATTACCATGACAAGATCCGATGATAATTGCAGAAATTAAAAAAAAATGACAGCAACAAGCAGTGTCAATGTCTTTTCAAAATCTACAGAGAAGCATAAAAAAAACTAGAGAAGTGAAGAGTGTGCAGGAAGTAGATGTCAACATTGGGTATGTAAGATAAGAAGAGAGAATACTAACATCTCTTAGTAATAATATTTCCCCAGAAAAGTCACAACATCCAGTAACTGGCACTCCAAGGACTAACTGAGTCAGAAGCAATATATTTTACAACCCTTGCTGGCTTTTTCTTCCATTGAATTTACCTGGTCACTTTTTGAATGCATGAAAAATTTCATCATTCTCTGCTCCTAGCATCAAGTTATATAACACTTTTGTTTTATCTGAACGTGCCAGACAGTAGTTTTATTAGATGTCTCCTAATACTTGCATTTGAAGAGGCAATGAACAGTCACTCCCTGCATGCCTCTTCTCTGTCATTAATAACTTTTCTTAACTTCTCTCTTGTTCCTCCTCAGTCTTCTCCAAAGGGCGGAGACCCAGCGCATGTGTTCCTTCTTCCACACTGCTACTGCTCATTGATCTGCTTTGCTGTCCCATGAACCTCTTCCAGTGTTTCTGCGTCCTGTTCAGGATGGAGAACTCATAACCATGTACAGAGGTCAGCACGAAGGAGCCGCTGGCTTCACATCGTGCCACCACAATGGTTTCCGTAAAAGCGGGTGGGGAAGGGGAGGGAGCAGAGAAATAATCCCAAATATTTAAAGTCATGGCTACCAGGCTTGATTCCTGGACTGTAACGGTTTGAAAAGTTAATGAGTGAGTAAGTGATGCCACTTCTAAATGTTCTCCTTTAAAACTGGTTTTACAGACAGTTGTGCAGAACCTCTCTAGGCAGGACTATGCATTGCCAGTGGAACAAAACTACTGCAAAAGGTAAAGAAAAGGTCAAATAATTTGGCATCATTCTCTGCTGGGAAATGCTTAGTATATAGTAACTGTTGTCAGCACTTGCGGGTGGGTGGTCTCTTGAGGATGAAGGCTGCATGGAAATTCCCATGTTTTGGGCAAAGAAACAAAAGGGACCTATTGCCTTGTAAGACATGTAGCCAAGAGGGGAGTGTCTCAGCTGACACTGCTGTGTGCGATTGAACTGCATGGTGCTAGTGATGGAAGTGAAAATAAATTCAAGTACAGTACTGAGTGAACTAGGAAATGATCATTCATTCCAAGTATTGTTAATATTCCTTTAATATTTTTAAGTTTAAAATAGAAAATACACCAAAAGTGTGACTTTGTGAAGTTCATGGCAGAAGTTTACAGAGAGACAAGATGTCCTGTGAATTGCAAGGCTATTGCAGACAAGTGGAAATGATGCTTTCATTTGATGGGAGCTGTTTATTTAGTCAGTGTTCTATCCTAATTAAATAATGTTTAAAATGTCATTCTGAGCTTTTCTTTTTGCAAGAGTTAAAAAATAAAACTTAAATATCATTATATATATATTCTCCATATATTGCCATAATGCCTTAATCTGAAGAAAAGACAGTGTACATTTTAATTAATTGTATTTGATATCTATGCTTAAGCACTTAGATGTTAAACCACCTCTGAAGAATATACTTTTTAATTCTCTACACAATCTGCCAGAGGCTGTAGCACTCATACCAACTTGTTTGTTTTCCCTACACTATAGCTCGAAATGACCTTTTTGCTGTTTAAATTGGTAAGCATGTGCAGTAAAAGAAACAGCAGAAATACATTTGTTTTGTTCTACAAAGAGGGTTTATTACTCACTGGAAGAATATCCCTGGAAGTCTATATTGATTATTATCAAGGCACCAGTGTTTACAGGTATTAGGGTACCTAAAGATTTAGGTGCCTTAGTGCAGAACTTTCAAAAACCTGCACATTGAATTCATTTAAGATTAAACTTAGCAGCTTTTGAAAGTCTTTCTGAGTCTTCTACCTAGTTATTATGTGACTTAGAATTTCCCTTATTTCAGTGACTTAGGAGTAAAACTGTAACCTCTTTAGGTGATAATTGCCTGAAAGGAAAAGTAGCCATAAAACTGGCTGAAGCACATGTGCTTTATTTAAGCTACTGTATCAGCTACCGCATTAACAGTGCTGCAAGAGACACCTACTTTTGTATGTAGAACAATGAGGAGACTACACTTACAGAAAATTATTGCAAACACATCCAGAAGAGCATTCAAGCCATTTGAAAAGCTGGAAATATGCAGGGTGAGAGCCTGTATTAAAGGCTTTTTATTTTGTCAGCTCTCAAGTCCCTGCAATTCATATGAATGCCTACCTTCCAATATTTCAAATACAACAGGACAATTTATGCTGGAGGTGCTGTTTTTCATTCCCACCTTTTTCACCATGCCTGTGGAAATGAGATGCTAACTCTTGTTTCAGACTGCTCATTTAGACTTAATGACAGGCAGGATTTGAAGAAAAAAATTGCTCTTTAAAAATGTTGTTTTGCAGTTCCTTGGCTGGTCAGCACCTCAGTTTCTGTATTTTTTTTTTTTCTTAGACTAAGCTGGCATTTCCCTCCTTTGGCATGAAGTCTTTCTTGTTTCTGTTATCTAAGATGGCTACTACCTCCTCCTCCTGTAGTCCTCTCATAACTTAAAGGAAGGCTAAAGATTTATGATCCACCCCCTTTAGCCAGAGAAGGCTGAGGCACACAAAAATGTGTCCCATTTCCTCTGCTATTTCCAAGCCAGATTGCCATCTCTTTGGCTGCCTTGTTTCCTCTCAGTGAGTACAGGGGTGCCACATGGTAAAGCCCACAAAGACTGTCTGCTGACCTCTCCTCCCACTTCTTCTGGTGCAGTCTTCTGGTTGCAGCCACCTTTTTCACCCCCATAGCACCTTCTCAAGGTGCTTGGATAAAGCATTCTGAATCATCTAGCAACAGCTAAAAAAGAGATGATGCTGATGTTATGTTCATAGTTAATTTCTCTCTGCAAGCTGTGCTTAAAGACTAACGGTTAACAATTCTGCACCTCAGATCTACAGACAGACTTTCTTGTCAGGGAAGAGCAAGAGTGGGACTGCTCCACAACAGAAGATGGGATGGGAGCCAAGAGAGCCCACCCAAAACAGGTGCAGTCTGACAGTAGCTGAGCAATGTGAGCAGTGCAGAGCTAGTGACAACAGGGCCATCAGGAATCTAGCAATCATCAGACAACTTAAAGGTAATGAATCAAGTCCAGCATCAACCCGGCAAGTCTAGTCTGCAAGCCCAGGAAAGGCCTGAGCACAGGTCTCACGAGGTTTTAGCTCAGGTAAGGAGCAGGGCACCTGGGCCTGAGCCTAAATGGAACTCCTAGGCCCAAAGCTGCAGAGTGCGGAGGCTGGAACCCAGTAAGGCTGGTCAGGGCAGTTAAGGTTGCCGGGCCTCGAGATTTCTGGTCTGGGCAGGTATATGAGAACTTCTGGAGCCACATGTGCTCTGTTCAGCGAACTGAACCCCACCTACACCACCAATAAAACTATATAATCCTCTGTACCAGCAACTATGTTGTTACCATATCCCAAATATACAGGAATATATATATATATCTTTCCTATGCTCCATGAGCTGGATCCAGGGAATGGAAAGTAAAAAGGGAAGACTTTCCATCAGCTTTGAAAGTCTTAGGGTAAGGACCCATTTCCTTTAGTAGAAATAAATATATATATATGAACAAGTAAAGTAGCAAAATCCATACCATCAGTGTTGAGCAGAAATCCACCAGCATGAATCTGGTATTTTATATATAAACAGTTCATTTTACACACACCATGGAGAAGAAAAAATAAATTATTTGGTCTCTTCTTCCTTCCTGTGTTGCTTTTGTTCTGTTTACTCGCAGCTGAGATATACCCATGATATTTTTTTTAGAAAACCACAACATAGTAAAGTGCAAGACTATCTGCATCCATGTAAAAACATCTCCTTCCAATGAGAGATTTAAAAATTAACTTCTTTTTTTATTATTTTTTATTTTTTATTTAGTGCTTAGAAAAAGCTTAATCATTTGTATTCGCCATAGTCCTCACATATATCTGACAAAATATTTTATGACTTTAATATTAATGAGAGCACTTTTTTTTTTTTTTTAAACTCAGACACCTTCTAAGTTTCAGGTAGTCATATACCGTACTTATTTCTTTTACTTGTGTGTCTCAGCTGCCTTTCCCATAGCATATCATTTATCCAGTTACATCTTTGTGAAGTATATTACTTTTAATTCAAGAGAAATAGTTGTTGTGAGTACTCTAATTTATTTCCCAGGTCACTGATAAAACACTCTCACTTTCAATTCCTTGCAAACAACTTGGAATGAAATTAATGTGAAAAACGTTCCAATCATAAGCCAAGTATTGGTGAAAAGCTATTCTTCCCCCTCCCCCCACCCCGCCCTGCCAAATACATTCATAGCTACATGGCTCTAGTTAAGACCTACTGCCAAAGCCTTTTGTGTTTATGCAATGTTTTCATTTGAGATTTTCTTTCTTCAAGTGTTGAAACTAGTCATTAGCATGTCTGTACACATGGGATGATCTCATCTAACAATAAACATTTCTGAGGCAAAAAGATATAAAAAAGGAACTAAATGATTAAGACTAGAGAGAAATCAGAACGATTGATTATCCTAAATAGAGAAAAATATATATAATGTGTTCAGCTATTTATACACATGAAATAACGTAGTGGTAGACAAACAGAAATACTTGGGTTAACTTTTAAGCTGTCCAAGTTCCCTGTGAATACTTATTTTAGATATTTTCTAAACTTTCTTCTTAGTTTGTGTTTTCCTATTTTTTTCCCTGTAGGGACTGTACATATGGAGGGTTTTGTCATTATTTTAAACTGCATATGTTAACTAAAAATTTAGTTTATCCTGATGAAATTTTCTCAAATAAATCAAATATTACCCTAGTTTCTAAGGCAGAAGTGAACAGTCACAAAATCATACATTTTTCTTCTAAATCATAGCAAGAACTTTCAGAGATAATATTTTTTGCATTTCTTAAGGTAGGATGTTTCTTTCATGTAAGTGCACTAAAGAGATTTCAATATATTTAGCTCCAAAGAAGGAATTATATTTTAGAGTACCAAAATCCATGCAGGTTCAAATCCTCGCATATATTATATTGCATTCATGGGATGTTAGTTAATACGTAGTGCAATATGATCCAACTCTTTTAGATACTTGGAACGAATCTCATGCCTCAGATTTAGTAACTAACCATAAAGAAAAAAAATGTCATTTACACACAGCTACAGAATTTAGTATGCAAGCAGGCAATGCAACCAGCTTAGACTCTGTTTTGCATCAGAAAACACTTACAATAAAGGGTATGCATACAAAAAAGCAACTGACTCAAAGCTCATTGAAGTCAAAGGGTTTAACAATGATGCTTAAGCTCTTTGTTTCATCAGGACCTAGGTGACAGCTAGCAATAATTCAGTATTTCTAACAATTTTAAATACTGTAATTTGGATTTTTATATGTATGTTGTACAAAAAGCAGACAGAAGCTGTTCTGAACAGTTCTTCCAATCTCCTATGACTGGATAATTTCTGATGGGTAACATGGAAGACAGGGCTTTCAGAACATGTCAGAACTGGGCTCTCCTCAGCTTCATAACTGCCTGTCTGCCTGCGTAACATTAGACAAGTCATAATCTTTCATATCTGCCAAACAAGAACCTTAATTCTTACTTGTCTTTGCAAAGTACATAGGAAAGTGAAGATCTGTTTGCTCTGGACACTTTGCTTACTTTGGGTCATCGTTATCCAAGACTCTCAATGAAATCAATACAAGATCAGTCAAGTGGAGTTGCAGGTTCTAGCCTTCCATTTGTATGAGTGTGTGCATATAATGATGACATTGGCTTTGCAAAAAATGCTTTATGACTCCAGAGAGTTGCTGGCTCTGTAATAGTTTTTACTTTCCTGAAAATTTATGAAATTCTAGCATGACTATAGGTTGTTTGTTCTGTGACTAACTGAAGTTACTCATTGTTTTTTGCAAGATTATAAATCTTGTTAGTTATTAGAGTTTACAAATCGTATTTTCTATGGTAAGCTTAGTTATGACTTGTCAGAAAGTGCACTCTCTAGCTTATGAATAATTTCACATATCTGGAAAGATCACACCAGATCAAGTTAAGTATTCTACTTTAAGAAATGTGAAATATTTCATTTGGATTTCAGTTGCCTTTGGAACAGTATAAGATCAAAAAAAAAAGTAATTATTTTGAAATTAGAAATAAAAATTTAATTTAAAATACCAAAATAGTAGAAGTGGGCCAGTGGATATTTTGGATATTTAAAAAGCATATCCTTCCCTTCCCTTCCCTTCCCTTCCCTTCCCTTCCCTTCCCTTCCCTTCCCTTCCCTTCCCTTCCCTTCCCTTCCCTTCCCTTCCCTTCCCTTCCCTTCCCTTCCCTTCCCTTCCCTTCCCTTCCCTTCCCTTCCCTTCCCTTCCCTTCCCTTCCCTTCCCTTCCCTTCCCTTCCCTTCCCTTCCCTTCCCTTCCCTTCCCTTCCCTTCCCTTCCCTTCCCTTCCCTTCCCTTCCCTTCCTTTTTTTTTCCCTGACAGAATATGTTAGATCAACATTATTATGATTTGTTCAACAAAGAAATTTTTGTAACAGATTTCTCTAGCAGAAAATTGATTAAATATTTTTTCACCCAACAGTTAATTTGTTTCTGTACAGTACCAGTAGCCTCAAAGTCCAGCAGGCCAATGGCTTTCATGGATGTATCATCTCATGGGTGTGTGACAAAATGAAACTGTCATATGAATGGGAACCATTCACTTGTTTGTCTCTTATGGGCTTCTTCATACAGCTCACTTTCTATGCACTAAAATGATACAAAGTCTACCTAAACAGTCTTCATCACACTGTGATGAAATGATCCATTAAATAAAAGAAGTTGTGGTTCTTAAAGAAGCTATAGGACTGTAAAAAAGACTTAAATTTAACCCTGAGTTTATATGTTAGGCAGTTAGGAGTACATTAAATGGAATCCTTATAGCAAAGGGACTACATTTAAACTGCTGTTAAAAAGGACTACCACCTGTGAAGATACAAGCTATTTATACACATCGTAGAGTATGAACATGGTTTCATATTTTAATGTGTTTTAAACTGAACAATAATCATTCAAGAATGAAAAGTCTTCCCTGAGCCCCATGGCACATGCACAAAGACTTTGCTTTGCAAGGAGTAACAGGCCTCCTCTTTCCTTCCCCTTGAGCTGCTGATGAATTCTGGTCAGAACCACACCTTTCCTCAGTCTGTGGGATTTTGTCATCTAAAGAAGAAGAAGGAAAGTGCTTAGACTGCAATTCTGACTGACCATAACATCCGTAAGGCTGTTGGTCAGCCCATCGGCATGCTGTACAGGGGTCAGACGCAATGTGGTTCTAGATTCACTGGAATTTCTCTTTCCATTTTAAAAACCTTCTGTACCCCAGGGTTACTCCCATTGTGCTGTCCGAGCAAGGTGGACTGGTGTCTCCATTTCCTTTTTTTTAGTCAACTGCAGACATGAGAGAAAGTAAGGATCTTGTGCTTTCCTACGGATTTGCAATATTACCAAGTGTAAATTTACCCACTTGGCTGGTATTATCCCACCCACAGTTTGTATAGATTGTAATTTTTAGTGTTATAGACATTTACCAAGTGTTAATGAAATAAAAATAAATAAATGAAAACCAAGAGCAACAAAAGAAAATCCCCAGGGTAATTTATTTTGTAGCTATAATTGTGCAGTCAGTTCAGTAAGTAGAACTCCCCAGAAGAAATGCATGGAGTTTGACTTTTCTTCCTTTATATGCAGTTGCTTAGTAACTTTGAACTCTAGCATATTTGTTTATTTTTCAGCGCTCACTTTAATGACTGTGACTGACGCATTCTTTCTAGTTTAACCGATACTGTGTCTCCCTCATCCAAGGTTATTGATACCTTGCTAATTATATGATTAAAGTTATCATTAAGGCTCCGTTTCTGATTAGGCTTTGAAATTTGTTGATTATCTGGTTCTAAATGATACAACAAAGGAGGAAAATGTTCTATTTATTATTAAAAATTTATACTTATTTTAACCTTTCCTTCTGAGAACTGTATGGACTTCAGTGGCTTTTGCATTACATTGTAAACTCAGTATTTTAATTAAAAAAATTACAGTTCTCAGAAGTTTCCCTGGAATTTATTATGACATTATGGCCACTTGGTACTTTTGATAAATGCTTTTAAGGGACGTTAGCAACCAGAATAGCCTGGGACTTAAAATCTGCTACCAGCTGCTGCATCTTCTTTCCACTGTGCTCTAAAGTTTGTTCCAGTTGCTTTATCTTCTCATGCTGCAGTGAAACTTGAGTAGGTGACACCAGAATCAAACACAGCTTGGAGTCCTCCACTCCTTCACTAATCAGAGTCTGCTACAGAGATCTTCTGTCATGCTTTCCTTTAAAATAAACATAAAATGTCAATTCAATTTTAATTTGACTTGGCATAAGTAAGAAATTTCCTTTTTATTCCTAGTCACTTTGTTACATTCTAGAAAGGTAAAAAACATGTTAAAGACTTGTAACCAGTGCTGACAAATATAGGTTCCTGCTGGAAAAATGCTGAAATTAAACTTACACAAGCTGTATCTGTGGCATTCTAATTCCTTTTTATCTGAATTTTTTACCACTGAATATTTTGATACTGAATATGTGAAGACAGATTGCTATCACTAGCACAAAGAGCTAACAATGATGGCAACACTGACAGGCATTTGGAATAGAGCTTGAAGAATCTCAGGGGCTTACAGTAGAATACTTTTGAATATGTGATAACTTAATAGCTTCTCAAAGAGCAACAACTGCTAAGATCTTCAAATCCTGTATCCAACCTTTTTCCATACTGCTTACCCAGTTCTTGAAATTAATGTGGACAGAAGGGGTAAGGCAGTGGGTAGGAAAGGATATGAAATATGGTAAGTACAGGATCCGCAGCAACAATATATTCTAAATAACTTCAGAAAAAAAATATATAGATAGATTGAAAGTAATATTTCTATATGGGAATGAAAAACACAAGTCCATTCAGATGCATATTGTACGGATCATATAAATAAATCACATAACTTCAGTGTGAAACTGAAGTTTTATAAAATAAAAAAGAGTAACCTTGAAGAAATATGTTTTTATTGTAGGCAGTCATAATCCAGGAAGCATTCATTAAACAAAGGAACATACATCAGTAAAAGCACAGTAATGACAGACATTATACTACTTGCTTTACTGCTGTCTTCACAAAGTTAAACAAAATAGATTTTGTCTCAGAAAAGATCCTTGTATCATGTATTTTAAAACATTTTCTATTTTACTCACTAGATAAGAGAGAAGAAAGACAAAACATACAATAAGCAAGCAAGTAGTTAACAGTCTATTTATTGGCTACTGCTGCTTTGTTGCAGCATTTTTGGTAAAACAGTTCTAATTGCTGTTTCTTGTAAGTAACACTATAGACTGATAAAATGCTATTTCTGGTAGAAATTGTATGTAGGTGTAACATGGGGTCAGGTTTCTAAATATTATTTATGTGTACCAGTGTTAGCAAACTAACAACAACCTATTCTAAGCTCTTACCAGAGAAAAAAGGGTAGAAATGATTTGTTCAAGCCTGAAGAAGAAGAATTATTTGCCAGGAATGGAGCTTTATCCAAGAAGGTTTAGTCTTTAATATCAGACTAAAAAGTCCTACCCAATATGTTTGTCTGATGTGGATATTTTAAAAATAACATACTCTGTCTCTTCTGTTCCTTACTGTTAAGCATGGGAGGGCTGCAAGTTTTATGACAGCTAAGTACAGCATACATGACTGAAGAACAGACTTTTAAAGGGATTTAAGTACCTAAATCAATGGGAGTAATGCAGTTTTTGTTGTTGTTGTTTGGTTGGTTTTGTTGGTTTTTGTTGTTGTTGTTGTTGTTGTTTTTGTCTGTTTCCGTGCTCCAAGACATCTGCAGCACCTTGAAAAACAGCCCCTTAAGTTATCATAGCAAGTTTTGTGAGTTGTTGTTGTTATTTCTAAAGAAATTTAGATTTCTAAAGTTTTTACTTCGTTGCTTATTTGGAAACATCTTTCTTATATTCCTTACCTGCAGAAAAGTGAAGAAACATATTCTGATTCTGTGGCTCTTTAGAACAGCCTCATGTTAGTAGCTGGGCACAAGACCACTGTGAAGCTGGTGGAACTAGTTACTGCTACATTTATATGGCCTAGCAGCCCCCCAAGTAAATGTGAAAGTACAATTTATTACAGAGCTGGATGATCCATAGGACTGTCTAGTCACAGCTTTCACTCAGCAATAGCAGGAATGCAAATGCTCAGGGAGGGTAAAGCCAGGAAATCCCAGTAGCAAAAAAATCCTGATTACCTCTCCTTTTTGGATTTGTTTTGGATTCGTTGGCTCCTAGAACAGTCACATGGAAATAAGAGACAAGGTCTTCAAGAATATCCTATGGAAATATTGTTTCCCCCAGTCTACCAGACATTTTCCTCATATTTCTGCATGCGTTCACATCTACAGTTTACTCTGCTTTGGTAAGCTTCATGTTATCATTTAACACTGTAGGTCATTAATGCTTTGTTTTTGTTAATGCCAACTGAATAAAACTCTTAAAGAAAAAAGTACAGTTATACTTGAAATCAACTTATGTGTCAAATTCAAGCCTAATCGAGTCCACATTGCTTGTGCAATTTATCTACTTACATAAAATGTTCTTTCTAACACAGCATTTGAAGCAGGATTTCTTGTAAGAAATATTGAACATTTCACCATACAATGAGACACCAAACCTTCGATAAATAAAGGCCAATGGTACAAACTGTTCACCTAGAATGCTCTAGGTCCTGCCAGAAGAAGCTGGCTTTCTCTGTGTTGCAAAACTCTGTCCTTCCCACCATACACACTGAACTTTTATCATAACCATAACAGTGCCCCTATGTAACAAACATTTCCTGTTTACATATGCAGTAATAAACTCTTCTAGAAATTACCTTCTTTGCCTGCCATTTCTTATCTAAGCAGCAAGTGCATAAACAGAAGGCTGGAGTAATACCTTGCTTCGGTGCAATCTCAAACACAAAGCCAGATCTGTGTTTTATTTCAGCTGTGCAATTCAACATTCTCTGAGGTCAAGAAAAAAAGGTCAACAAGCATTTTCTTTTGTTTTGAGATTCGTGATTAGTTTTGCTGAAAGCGTAGGATTCTTCCAGTGATATTTTACCCTGAAAACAATGTGAACTCAATTGTCATATTGTTCCATGCTGTTCTGCAAATACTTGACTGTTTCATTATTAAGACAATCAGTGAATTAAATAAGGGAAACACCTTCCTACAACATATTCTAGCAAGTCATCTTGTTACTCAGCAGCAATAACTCATCTAACACTTTCCAGGTCAAATCAATTTCCCAGGCCAGAGTTATGGGAGAACAAATAGGAAATCACAACTGAAACAGGCTGTAATTTTGTGAACGGAGAAGCAGACAACTATATTTTTTGTCTTTACCATCCCACATCATTCTGTAATATGAATAACCCTCCCTAGTAAGAAAAATCTGAATATGATTGCCAACAAACAAGTAGTACTATTTAGTATAAATAAGAGAGAAAATCTTTCAGTTGCATATAGAAAAATGCTTTATCTGCTAAAACTTTTTAATAGTTTCTGAGTCCTTTCCCCCTTTTTAAAGTCAAATTAGAGAATTATTCCTTCACAGTATTGCTACTTGCATTGTTAGAGCTTCTGGGATTTCCATGATTTTCATTGAGGATGATACTGTGCAAATACAGAGAAAAAAGATGGTACTTTCTTCTCAGAGTGTAAAGTGCAAATTAAAGGGCAGTATAAGCAATTCTCTTTCTCGTATTGTAGTGGATTTAGTACCTTGTTCTTTATGAATAATATTAAAACATTATTTGTTCTCTAATACTATCAGTCTGGATATTTCTTCAGAGGAAAAAGGCAGTAATATGGGGCAGAAATCCCTCCTTGTGGCCTGTCAAGCAGAAAGGTTTTTTTTTTATAAGAAATATTCCAGACCAATGTCTTAAATGAGTCCTCCTTCACATAACCTTCACCCATGTTATCACTACAACTGGTCTCAGTATTTCTCAGTAGCTTGCCTTGTTACACTGGTAAGAAATTTGAAAAAATCCATGCCACTCAAACACTTATTTTATCCTCTTTTTTTTTTTTTTTTTTCACATCAGTGTTTTTCTGCAGGTATAACTGCATGTACTGAATTTCAAAGTAGGTAACTTCCTGCATTGAATTCTACTAGGGAAGCATAGTAGTATATGAAAAACCTTTGCATGTCTGCTGTTGGTGATAAAGCAATATGTGATGTTTTATTTAGGTTGCTGACAGTGTTAAGCAACAATCACAGCTTGCTCAATAAGGGAACCTGGGTTGCACGTAGAGGTCATTTGCGTTTCTTCTAGATTAATTCAAGATTAATCTCTCTAGCCTTTCCACATCAAATTTATCATAAACACTTAAAAAATTCATTACTGTAGGCAACTCTGAAGTAAATTAATTTTTGCACAATTCAGCTCTTAAAAATAAGACTAGCCTTAGAGGTCTACTATTTCTGCTGGTTCCTTTTGATAAAATGACTCATTTCCTTACTACAAAATTTCTTGTTACTGAAGGCATTAAACATTTTTCTGCCGATTACACTGTGAACCCCTTAACTATATGCTATTTGGATATATGAGGAACTCACCAAAGTGCACTAACATTCTAATCATAACTGTAGCTCTTGTTTCATGTTGTTTCATGTTGCTTACCAACAGTGTTTCATGTTGCTTACCTATAAAAGCAACACAATCCAATTTCTTAGAATGCTTTAGTCTGAATAAATCCATATAAAACTTTCTACGGTAAAAAAAAGTAGTGGAACAGGCATGAGGATTTTTGGCTACTTAAAATATATATATATATATTTCATGTATGTGTAGGAGACAGTTTTGTGTTATGAATCAGTGCACATATTTGAACTAATTATTATGTCACACATTGTTACACATTTCATAATTACATGATATTACAGTTACACAAATGCATAGTAATGCAGAGGCATAATTAAAGAATTACAGTACATTAAAATAGCAGGCCTATCAAACACAGACACAAATTTCAGATCAGCTTCAGTGCCTGAGCATAGCAGAATGATTTTCAACAGCAACCTCTGTGCAGCTCTAAACTACCTTCTACTCTCTGCAAAGAACACAACGTTTCTCTTCCCTGTACAACAGGTTTTCTTACTACTAAACTAAATATTACCTCTGAGGCCACCAGGTGAGCTTTGGAACTAGATGCATCTTATTTTGTCTCAGCTGCTGAATTTGTATGTTTGTAAAACAGCAAGTTCTGAAGGACAGGAATCAAGTCTAGCTCTGTGACTGCAGAGCATTTGACATTATTTGGATTGGTTACTTAATTAAATAGTCATCAAAATAATCAAATTAATTGAAAGTGTAACTCAAGCTTCTGAAGTACTCAGTAAAAGATTTACCAATTTTAGCAATGATTTAATTTCTTAATTTTAGCAATTATGCTCAGAGGACTGCCTACAGATAAATACGTTTTCCACAAGCTCTATATATATATAAAAAAGCAATAATATCTTCTTTAATGAATAATTAAAAAGAAACTATAGATAGCAAACTGAACAATTATTTCTATGGTTCAATTTTTTTTTTTAAACAAAAACTACTTTCTTGCTTATGCAATTTGATTTTCCTTCCATCAAAACAGAAAATTTCAAGTTGTTTTTCAAATTCTTATTCTTTAGCAGAATGCTGCAAAATTGTACTTCCTGGAATAAAGCAAATACCATAAAATATTTTCATTACAGTATTTACTTTAGATATTTCCATTTATCTTTAATTTTAATACAAATATACTAAAGTGATCACAATTTTACCGGATTTTCTTTTTATATATATTAAATTGGACGTGGCTTACAGGAGAATTAATATATGAACCTGACCTTTCAGAGACAAAACTCTGACAACAGTACTCCAGCATAGCAGTATAGCATCAAACTGCTATAAAGTTAAATACAACTTCCAGAATCATGCAGATCTCTCTGAAAATTAAAAAAAAAAAGGGGGGGGGGGCAAAGTGGGGGAGAGAAAGGGTTGCAGATTGCTAGTGTATGAAAGCAAAGTTTTAAAATGAAAAACTAAAGAAAACATTTATAATCACTATTTCCACAGTTAAGAAAACATTTTTTATTATTATTATTTAAATATTGACATATTAAACATATTGTGACCTATATGTGTTAGGATATTAGATATTTTAAGATTCATTAAATGTCTTGTCCTCATTGAAGTTAATGTTTGTTTAGAAATACCTGTTTCTTTGCTTGCTTCTTGCTCCCTCAAAGTCTGATGCTACAAGAGACTTAAAGAAGACACATATAGGCACCCATCTACCAGATCAGACTGCAAGTACAGAGGCACAGATAGCTACATGACTTTTATGAAAATGCATCAAAACATTAATGTTGCAAGCTGAGAGGCGAAAGAGAAAATATTTCACTCTTCTTATGACCGGGACATGATTAGCAACAGCTCAAATCAGTTTAGGTTCTGAGCACTCAGCAAGCTCTCTGAAACCAAAGGAAAACCAGTTACAATTCATGCTAAGAACTTTTCAGGGATTGTCCTTAGTGTCCCACTTAAACTCCCACCAAAACCAATGAAAATATTTCATCACGTAGCTGTCAGTGGTTCTGTATTGATCTATAGCTCATCCAAACAATACTTTTTCAGGAAAGCTTCAATCTGCTGATAAAGGCCTTTCCTATTGTAAACACTAAATTTCAGGATTAGTTGCAGTACAGTACAATTTGAAAATACAAGAATAGTTGCTTCTCCTATAAACTAATCTGCTGACCATTTCTCAGCAAGTTATAGAAATCTAAGATTCCTGATTTTGCCTCATTCATCTCATTTCAAATAGTTTATCCTCTTAAAATAAAAGTGACTAAACCTGGTACCATAAAGATCCATGTTCCTCTGATTTTTTTGACCCAAATACTTTTTTTCCCCCACACAATTATGCTTAGAACAAAGTTACAGTAATAATGATTCATGAACAGAGAAACAAGTGATCAACAAAAGGGAAATAAGACGTGAAAGCAACACAGAAATTACACAGGAGGGAATGTATTTCCAAGATGGTCGCAATCTATGACTTCATGAGGGTGAGGGAGAAGGAAGATCTGCCTGATGGAAAAATACAAGAATGTCAGAAACCCACAGCACCACTGTCTCCTCACCTGAGAAATCCTCTTCTTTCATACATGAATCTCCTTTAATACATGAATTCTAAGATACTGTTACTCTGCTCTTATTTTTTTTTTCCAATTAAACCTTTTTAAAAAAAGATGATACTCCAAAACAAGCTGTCAGGCTTGGAATAGGAATAGGAATGCATAGCCTAATTCCAAATCCTCTGGTCATCCAAGGATTACCTCTTCACTCAGAAAATAAAGACCTTCCAACCTTGCCAAATATAATAAAACTATTCTGCCTTGCAGAAAAGTTCCAGCTCAGAATTGTTCTGCCTGCAAGCTGTTCAGTTTGCTTTTTCAGTGAAACCTGAAGGCAAAGTTTAATATAACAGGCCTATTATTATTATTAAGCTGTAGGATTAAGCTGTAGGATTTCCAAATTCTTTTATATATATATATATATGGAAATATTTGCTTAGTTACTTTTTGGAAACCAGACCACAGCAATGCAGCTGTTTTGGAAATCAACAGCAGTAATGCATGGGAGGCAATACTGTTGCAAGGGCTAAAAGGGAAATATCCCCCTTCAGACAAGTCCTATGAATCTATGAAGTTCAATCTGAGCAGGGAAATCCTCAATATTCAAGATTTTTACACACAGTATAAATACTATGAACAGTATATATATATTTTTTTCACATTAAATTGAGTTAAACCCTACTTTGTTCATGGAACATTACTGTAAAGCTCAGATAAAGAACAACCAGAAAACAGCAAAGAGATGGAGTGGATTCTATGGTACATCCTCTCCTCACAAAAAAAAAATAAAAAAAAAAAAAAAAAGGAAGAAGGTCAAATTGAATGCATCTTCTCTCTGGGGAGCATGCGCTCACATAATGACCCTCTGTAGATTCAGGCTTGAAGAGCAGCTTGCAGTAGCTGCTTTCCCTTCTCAAACAGCATTAGCACGCTGACCTGCAATGCACCAGTACACATCTACACAGATGAGTGAAGCTAGATTTTGTTCCACGTAGATCCTCGGCCCCACATGAGATATCAGCAGTTGTTTTGATGCCTAACTTTTCAGGATCAAACAGTTAAATAAATTTTGCTCGCATAGAAATTCATGATAGCAGGCAAATCCAAACCTGGGCTGTCCTAAACCATGTGGAAGGCCATCCTACTTTTAAAACATTTGCCCTTGTGTTGCCCATAGTTGAGAAAAATCTACTCTGTGACTCCTACTGAAGGACCTTTACACCTGCACCTGCAGGTGTGTTATTGCAGAAAGACGATCCTTGTTTTAAATCCTTAGAGATTCTCAGCACTGTGAGAAATTTATTCTGCTGTTATTTTTTGTGTTGTCTAAATAAATGCAGTGTTTCTCCCTGCTCAGCTTGCTGAATCCCATATCCTGTTTCCCAAGTCTCATTCTGAAAGGCTGGGGACTTGACACAAGTGTTTCACTACTGTCTGATAATTTGGTTGATATGAACAAAAATTCCTATGTTCTTTACTGAATTTCCTTCAATTAAAGACCCTCAAGGAGTAGTAGGTTAAGGTAACTGCTGCATATTTTGTTTCTTAAATACCTCAACAACTTTCCCCTTTCTGCTGAGCTTGTCCTCCCTACTTCATCCTGCTTTGGTCTTTTCCTCCTCCCTGAGCAGAAAATTTAAGTAGTGAGACTGCTGATTTATGTACCACAGGAACAGGGAGGAGATGGTAAGGGAAATGGGAATTATGGTGGCATGCAAATCACCAACAATGGTTTCTCCCTGCCAGCCTAAGGCCACAGCAGCTGCATCGCACCACCACTTGTCACAATGAAATGGTTCTACAAGTAGCAGATTCTTCCCCTCTGACACAGCGCAGAAAACAATTTTATGTGACTGCAATATTCACTTCCACTATCATTTTTACCTTTCTCTCCTTCCCTTTGACACTGTATCTTTTATAGTGAGAAATCAGTTTGTCACAAAAGAAAATTAAAATCAAAACAAAGAAACAAACAAAAGAAACTACAAGTCCCCACATGCCGCCAGTGGCATCTTTTTTTTTTTTTTTTTTCTTCCCTGGCTATCTTTATATATATCTACAGAACTATGATTAGCACAGAGTAGGGAAAAATGGTCTAACTTTCAACTAGTACTGTTAACCATTTGTTAATTTGCCTACAGCAACACAGATTCCAGTGTCAACCAGAAAACTGCCCCCCAAAAGCTACGGAAATGCTTGTTCAATTGGATCATGCTGCCATAGCCAAACAGTTAAGAGGGAATATCTCAGCTGTGGAGGGCTTTGCACTCTAAACTTTTGGGAATAGAAAGCATAATGAAGAGAAGGTGTGAGTGTTTTGACATTATCATATCAGACAACTCAGTGTATACAGAAAGCTGTGCAAATGACAGCAAACCTATCTTCTAGTGCAGATAAGAATAAAGTAATTTGTAGGCTATGATAGCTCTTACCCAGAAAGACTTATGCAAATTGGGTGGATAAGTGAACATGATAATAAATCATGTAAAATATAGGCTAAATAGTTGAAATTTTGTGTGTACAGTTATCCCACATGTACATGAATACATACATAATTTGCAAATGTAATTGTAGTGATTGTATATGCAGATGAATCCACTGTATGGCCAAATTACACAATAACTTGCTACAGGCATGCATAAATAAACACATCACAGTATTACTAATTTGTTCACATAATACTAACGCATACTTGAAATGCAAATGCAGTCCTGAAAACCTGATTGAGCTAGATGGTAGCAGACTCTTAATCCAGTCCACTCAAGGTCTACTTTCTGTTTGTGTGGTTTGTTTTCAGAAAGCTAGGACTCATTTCCTCAGCAGCAGGTAGGTTATCAGGTGAGTACTTCTTGTATTCTGAAATGGAAATAAGAAAGAAGCCACACAGATAGGTGGACAACATGGCCCAGTGATACAGAGGGATACATGAGCGAGTTCTTGGAAGCTTTTTGCAACGAGCAACGTACTTCAACACCACATGCTTCTAGTTTGCTTCTAACACAAGGCTGACTAGAGCTATGGAGGTTAGTTATACCATCAGAACGGATTGACCTTACACCTTGCTCTGGCTACTGAACTGGTACACAGTTCAGTATACATACTGTATATACATACATAGAGACTGCACACGCGTAGCAAGGTGCTGAGCACCAAGGTCCTGGTTTTCTCTCACAGCAGATCCTTGGTAGTTTTCTTTTACTGCAATGTACATTAGAGAGGAATAAGATTCAGAACAATGTAAAATACCAGGCTCTTTTTTTTTTTTTTTTAACAGTGCACTGCTTCTTTTAACTAAAGCTAAAAGAAATATCTGTTCTTACTGTCTCTGTAAGAGTGCAATGGAACATGTTATTGTTGATGTTCCACGGAAAGTAGCACATTATTCTTTGAAGGTCTAAAAACTTAGCTTCTTATATCAGTATGTTTGCGTCTCAGGCAAGCTGTAACTTCAATCAGGAACAAAAGCAGATTTTCTCAGGGCTATAGCTGTACCAGAATATCACAGTCTTCCTATCTATGAAGTTGTGTGAAATGCCATGACTTGTATAGCTAGCACTGAAATACTTTCTTGGCAATAGGTAAAATACATCTTACTTAGAGCCTTATTTTAGCTGTAAAACAGACATCAGAAAATATGGAAGCATTCTCTATTTTTTTCAGAGGGCTCTTACCTGCCACACGGTCAGTTGCTAGTAGCTATGTAGAACAGATTTTGCTGGTCTAAACATTCTCTGTTTCAAAGGGACTAGATGGAGAATAAACAACTACCCAGTGGGAATATTGATGCCACAATCTGTCCTTCAGGGATTATTTTAACTTGCATCAGAGCTATGTAAGCTACACCTAGAGGTTTGTATTCATGGTTTCAAACTCTAATTGCTTCATGGTACTTTTAATTAAAATTGTACAAGTTCAATTATTTATGTGCTTGACTAACCCACCCAATTTGACTAAAACTCCTGTCTACTTTAGAGAAATATGTGATAGATAATGCAAGTTAGAGTAACCTTGGATACTAGTGTAATCGATGACCTCCTTAGAACCACATTTTTTCACAGACCCAAGTCTGAAACATACTGAGCACCAGCACTGCCTTGCTCTCCCTAGTCCACACCATATCCACCTTGATCTGTGTCCATCTGAGGGGAATTCTCTCTGCACTATTTTGGGAATCCCACCCTGTAATTAAGGTGGGATTTTGCCATTCAGCATTACAAAAAGGTCATTAAAATCTAATTCACTGAAGTCTGAAATTTTGCCAAGGGCTTTCTTCTGCCCAGAAACACAGAACCAGCTTTTTAATGGAGGATAAAGACAAAAGACAATGGCATTCCTGAAGTTCATCTGGGAGTGTGTGGAAAAGTTTGAAAAAGCCTTACTATTTTTCTTTCCTCATGGTGCATTACTAAGGATATTTACTTGAAGACAGAGTCTTTGTTTAAGTATTCATCTCTTTTTCTACTTATTAAAAATCTGAAATCCTAATCCTCTGTTTGTGACATTACAGCAGGACTGCTGTGGAAATTATTACCCTGCCAAAATTTGGAGGACTGTAACACCAGGTAGAGAATAAACAGGAGAGGCGGATGAACTGTTGGGAAACAAGGACCCCTTTTTATCTAAATATTTTCATTAATAAAGAACAAGGGAAGTAAAGTACATGACATGTTTCTGAGGGCCAGCTGCTCTGTTAACCAAGAATTCAGGATGATGAAGTGTGAAAGGGCCATGTCACTCATAACAGCACGACTTTTTCTTTTTTTCTTTTTTATAATCTAAACCTTCGGCTCCTATGATTTATTTACATACCTCAATATTCTTTTCTTTGAAGTCCACAGGCACCAGTGGCAGGTACAACCACAGATAGTCCTTTGTTGTGTAGGGTTCCTGACTGACCTCCAGAAACCTCTGTCAAGGTCACAGTATTGTATGTTACCTTAAAAAAATCCAGAGTTCTCCAAAAATCAAGATATTACAAGAAATTGTAATCTCTATATTTGGTGTCTGACTTCTATATTTCTACAATAACTTGTGTTTCAAACTTTTCATTCATAACTGTGATGGCTAGATACATACATCAGACGAAAGCTAACATTTTCATATGGCATTTAACCCCAAAGAACTGGGACTTGAGTGAAAACACTGAATGTGAAATGATAATGGGCAGGTTTTAACCCCTCAGTAGCAACTGTTTGCTGCTGTCTGATAATGGCCTATGGGACAGGCCTTGAAGATCAGCAGCAGCACTGGACTTCCACTGTATGTGCATTTTGTTGATAGAAGAGAAACCACTGCAAAGGAAAGCTGGCTGGGCTAAGAGCCATCAAAAGTAGTATGAAAGAGGAAAATATAATGATAAAAAAGTAGCTGTATTATTTAAGGTATATAAGGGAATGACTGGGAATAGGAGCAAGTTCCAAAAGCAAATCAAATGTATTCTCTTCTGACAAGTGGTATCAAGCAGGTAAAACAAAAAAGTACATAGATTTTTTTTTTCCTAAAAAATTAATGAAAAGGAAGTAATATATTTTAAGTATTTTCTAAGATAAATCAAGACAAATCACAGAAGAAATTATTAAAAAAGAAAAGAAGCTAAGATTTTTAGCTAATACTGTCCAAGGTATGTTAAAGCAAAGAAAGATGTTAAGAAGAGCATAGGTCCAACATGCAAGATTTACAGCCAGGTATCAAAGATTATAAATTATACAGTGGATGTATCAAGTAGTTGGAGAATATACAACAGATTTCACAGTAAAGGATAGCAGCTGCCTTGCAAGGGATATCTTCTCAAGAAGAGATCATTATCAGTGTGGTCCAGAGAGAGCTGTAGAGAAATCTGATACTTTACTCACTGTTGCTTATGAAGCATAATCATAAGATAAAACTGTTGCACACAAAACTAGAGGTAGTCTTTTACCAGAACCTTTTGTCTCCCATTTCATGAGACTTTCCAGTTGAAAATACACAGAAAAGAATACTGACAGATATACACAGGTAGACAATAGAGTGAAAATTATAAACCTTATTATAATTAATTGTCTTATTATCATATATTTTTTTTCCAGTGCAATCATTACTCTGTACTTTGGAAACTGACTGTATCAGGTCCATCAGCAATGGTGATGAATCTCTCTAAAATGCTGAAGAAAGCCATCACATTCTAAACATGAATGACTAGATGTAATCTAATTCTGTGTTAGTAACTGAGCTACCTCCACATTTTCACTCCAAGTTTTCAGGTGTGTGTTTGTGTGTGTGGAAAGGAGTACAACTACAATGTTTGCTTGAATCGGCTGACATAAATTAAAAATCCAGACGATGGTGAAAGCAGAGCAGAGCTAAACTAAGCAAGAATGAGCAATCTGAATCAATTAGAACTTGTAGGCAAGAACTGCTCTTCTATTCACACAGCTCACTGCATGATGCAGCCTGAATCATGCCTGAGAGCTATGAGGACAGCCTGTCTATAGCTGACTGAATGGCATTACTAACATGTAGGAGGAAAGGAGACATGATATCACAGTTTCCTTTACTTGGCCATGGAATAGGGAACAATTCCCTACCAGCAGAGCTGAAAAGATCCTATACCTTGTGAAGATCCTAGAAGCAGAAAATGCAAAGACCACAGGCAGAGTTCCTGGCTCCTGCTACACATTTATTTGGATTAGAAGGGCAGAAAGCATACATGAGTCTTCAAATCACACACATTTATGTACACAGTTTAAAGACATCTGCAACTTTCATGTCATGGTTAACTCTTAGTCACAGAAGCATAGGATATGACTTGGTAGGGTTCACTACTGAGCTCTCCTTCAAAAAGTGGCTTGGAAAAAGTAGTTCTGGGATTTCTGTGCACGTTATTTATTTCTCCTTAATCCATCTCACAAAGGCTTGGCTTATGAATCAGTTTTGTTAGTAGTATCTCCAGTCCCATTCATCTGTTCATTGTTCACTCCGTTTGAACCTTGAGAGGACAGGTAAACATTTCCCCTCCATCAGGCTAAACAGTGGAACAGGGATTGGCATGTTCTCCCAAAGATGCAGAACTAACATTTGCACTGATGGCTGCAGAATGCAACAAGCAGGATTTTATCAGACTGTTCTGGAGGTGATGAACCAAAATTAAGAGACTTCCACTCATCATCTCAGAACTGCCTTGGGTTAGCAGTTCTGCTGGAAATCAAATGCAAGGGTTTCCCTCTCTCCTTCCCTGTTTCTCCCAAGTGAAAATCCACAGTTTGGGGTGGAAAACTCCAAAGTAATATTTTTCAGTTTGGAACTCTTTCGGTATTGTACACATTTTTAGTTCAGAGGTTGAACGCTCCCAAATTTATCCTAATGGCAACTTGTATTTTATATATGAATCTTCACAGCAGTCTTTGTTCTGGGGGAAATATTCTGGTGGTAACAAGGCCAGCAGGTATCATGAACAGTTAAGTCAGGTTGTGAAACCTGACTCATAGAAAAGTCAGCATGGGTCACTGAAGCTCAGGCACCAGGCAAGCATTTCACTACGTTGACTTTTCCAACTTGATATTGGGATATTTTCATAGGCAGCAGAAACTTTCAAAAACAAATACTGAATGTTTAACTGGAGACACAGGTTTCCACTGAAAAGCAACGGCAGATTCATAGAATATTTTCAACCAGTCATGAAAAAAGAACATTACTGTTAAAAAATAACCATATGATTTATGTAATATTGGTCCAGTTAAATGGGAATCATCTCTTTTCAAAGCAGCAATATAGCTGAAGTTAAAATGTTTAGGACAAGGGTATTTTTCTTTTTTTTCCACAGAAAATCTTATAACATCATTTTAATGAAAACACAGCACAAAAAGTTCAGTCTTAGCAAGGAATTAGGAGGAGAGAGGGGAAGTGGACGTATGGAATTGGAATGCATTCTCTGCCTTCTTAACATTGTGAATTTTAAAATGTTTTTCACACATATCATAATTGTAATCAGACATTTATCAAATAATACAATTTTCAAGAGTGTAGGAGCATCATTATTATTATTAAGTGATTTTAGCCTTTAAAGGATCTCTCCTACTTTGGATGAAAACCTTTGATTATAACACAATGTGCTGACCACTAGTAGCCTTCTGCATATATAATTATGTCTTCTTTTAGTAAAAGTGTAACGACATTCCCCCTGGAGCTCAGACTTTTTCTTTTTCCTTCATGTTATAAGGATTAGTTTAAATTAGTGGGATGTTGGCTTAGCCTTCCCGCTATTGTTAAACAAACAAACAAACACACACAACCTTGAATTCTGGTGTATGGTTAAACCAAGAGCGTTCAGTCATGAATTACTGTCACATTGCACTAACATGACATGAAGAAGCAATACAGACCATCCATGCTAGAGAGCTCATAGTGGAAGACTGTAATTAGATCTTATATGTATTTAAATGAAGCTGTACTGGCAAGGGAAGAAGACAATAATAAAGAAAGGCAAGGTTTTTTTTGTTTTGTTTTTTTTTTTGTTGATGGTGTTTTTTTTGTATTTGTAGCACATGTAAGTACTCTATTCAATTTACAGCACCTGGTACGAAGAAAGAACAAAACACCATACTGCAGGAGAAAGAATACCCTGTGTAATAAACAGACTAGCTGTTTATAGAGATTATCTTAATTAAATTTTTCTTTAACCTGCATTAACAAACCCCTGTAAACTATCACCTACAGCTAGACTATTTTGAAGATAAATGAAAGACTGTTCACAGCTGTATACACTTCACCACATAAATGCAGAACAAAGCTGTTTTGAAAGCATCGTTATGAATAATGCATTGTTTTCAAATAACAAAGTGAATAAGGTAGTCAGCCCGTAAAAACATGAAATTGGATAATTTTCAATCAATCGCCAAATTCTCCACAATAAAGAAGGGATAGCAGTTTCTTGGAACGGAGGGAGGTCGTGCCCATAAGTGGGCTGAGTTCCTTGAAGGCTGCCAATGAAATACAAGATGGGGAAAACAGTTACAAATTTTGTGGAAGTTTCTCAAACAGCACTGTGATTGCATCATCATGCAGACTGTGTCTTTACCCACGTCAGTCTTTGAGATCTGCAAAAGGGGGAACTGGAGGGTAAAGCTGAAGCAGTAACAAATGAACGTCAGTTTCCACAATGTTGCACAATCTCTTCAAGGCAGTCTTTCCATTCCATTCCTAGACCTTTGGACTATATAAGAATTTCTGAAATAAACACTCTCCAGAACTCCATGTCTCCAGTTAGTGTTAGTACTCTGTGTTTGCTGCATTTGGTGATTCAGTACCACCTCGAATAGTAGGAATATGGATACAAGCATTCTGTCTTGCACATAACATCACATTTAGCAAATACGTATTAACTATGCAACTCAGAAATTCTGCACCCTTTTCTCAAGGGAAAAAATAACTCCACATAGAATGAAACAAGTTTTATTCAAATAAAGACAACTAGATGAAGTTCTTCCATTTGAAATATTACATGTATATATTGGTGTAATTTTTAAATATACATATTATATATAACAATAGAACATATAATACAAATATAAAATATAACAACAATAATCTTGTGTAAACATATCTTTTACATGAATGTAATCATGTATGTTTAGGTGTATATACACCTATATGTTTTATATAAAACATATATCTGATGGTGTAGTGGCTACCAAGCTAGAAATAAGAATAAGCCCTTAAGAGTGTCCTTTGTAATCACAGTTGCACAGTGTACATTGCAATTAAAAAGTTTGACTGGTGTGAAAAGCCATTCCTAAAGTAAAATTGTAGGTATAATTTCCACTGCTTTTAAGAAAAGCTAGAGTCCTGTAGTCCACAGAATGGACAGCCCATCCCTGTGGCAAGGGCAACTTTGTCACAGTAAGTTTTAGGCATTTGGAAAAACAACCGGAACAGTAAGAACACTTTCATTCTGAAGCTCTTTTCCTTTTAAAGTTAATACTTTCTGGAACAATACATGTAGAGAGAACTTCACTAAAAAACTACACCAAAATACCTCATGCCCTACCGAAATTTAATGAACAAGTGTTGTGTGCTACAAATCGCATCAGTATCCTACCATGCCATTGATCAGTCAATGATCTGTTTTAGAGACAGTGCCCTTAGGCCTTTACTGTGAACTCTGAATTTGATGGCATAACTGCTATAGAATATAAAAACTAAATACTGTTCAATTTTTGTCTAAAACCTTTGCTTTAGGAAATTAAACCCAAGGGAAAGGATTACTGTATGAATACTTTAGGCCATATTGGCCAAGTCCTGGAATACAGGACCTCAGCAAAAGGCATTTTATCTTATCACCTTTTCTTTCTCAGATAAAGGGTTTTCATATACACAAAAGTTACACTATGAAGTGTGATAGCTTAACCATGTGTCATGCACCTGAGACAGGATGTGCGGCACTTGTGGCCAGGTATGAGTAAGTATAGAATTTCACAAGTTCAGGAGGTAAGTTGCTGGAGGTTGAAGTCTAACAGGATTCATCTATGTAAACGGATGAAAGACGACTTCATAAATGCTGCTTAAGGAAAGGTGGAAAGGGTTTTTGTTTGTTTGTTTTCTCACTTTTTGTTTTTAAATCTTCACATCATACTTACCAAGATCCAGATCTAACGACATAGTTTTTTTTCATCATTTCCCTCTATGGCATGTTCTGTAAATCACTGGAGATTTCATCCCACTCTCTCTTTTTCTTTGTTTAAAGTATTATTTAGAAATTACTAATTGTTATTCCATATAAATAGGTTCTTGTGCCAATCTGGGACACCAGGGTCCTGATGCAAAGCAAAGACTAATGATTTCTGCCTGTCATTTGAAAACACTTTAACAAGTAGTTTCACTTAATTGTACTTCATTTTCCTTGATAAATTTATGGGATGCCCAAAGCAAATGAATGTTGTTATTCTCTAACAGGTCAGCCACAAACCTATTCAATTTCACCCCAAATTTTGATCTCTTCTCACCTACCCCCATTTTCTACTTCCTTGGCATGACAAAGGCATCAGTGCATATTTTACTGTATTTCTAGGGAAAATTAAGTAAATACTTCAAGAGCTCTATCTTCAAAATAAGATATTTTTTTCTATTCAAATATCAACATTTCAGAAATGGCCGATTCATGTGTTATTAGAATAAAGAATATTTTTTATGTATATAAAAAAATATGTATAACAAAAATTTAATTTTAACTACTTGTATTTGGCTTTTTTAAAGTCTCCTCTTCCCTACTGAAAGAAAGCAAGCATTGTTTAATGACCTTAATGATAGATCATTAGGCTCTACTTTTCCATCTGCAACAAATCTGAAGAAAAATTACTATTACCGCCATCTATTTTTGTAATTCATCTCCTTATGAGCAATTTGTCTATAACCAACATGAAATTCTAGCCTGGTTTCTTAGACTAGCGTAGGTCTTTTTTTTTTTTTTTTTGTTCTCCTGAATAATAGCATAAAAATATTCCAGTTTTAAATATAATTTGTTAATATAAGGCTTGATTAAAAACAAACAAACAAAAACCACACCGTATGAAGAGTTTCATTTTAGCATCAGCAGCTGTGCTGTTTGCACACTTTCAGTCATAATATGGAAAAATACTGTTTCCGGGTATCTACTAAGAACATTTGTATTTCTTTACTGTTATCTGCTGTCATCTGATTTTTTCTTTCACATATAAAAAGCAGTTCTCACGGGTGGTTGGACAAATAGTCATTAGTTAAATCTCTGCTTTTTTGAGAACTTTTACCCTAAGAATAAATATTTTTACTGATAAGACTGTTATTTTTCCTATGTCCAATCTTGAGCTGGACACCTCAGATAGTATGTAACTGCAGGACCTTCAAGAAAATTTATGAGACATAAATATACTAACAGTTTATTAACTCTTTACTTCCACAGCAGCAAACAGCATTTCTTTATCACATTCAGAAGTAGTCAGGCTCATCTGAAAATTTTTGACCAATTAACTAAAAGAAGTATTCCACAAAAAGATACTTTTTTGGTTTTTTTTACTATGACTTAGAAAAGCATTTTTGACCTGTTAAAGCAAAAGCTTAATTAAATATTTGTTTCAATGGCTTGTTTATGTTCTTTGATATAAGCAGACTGCCTGCCTGTCCTCCCAGAATCTCTCTTGCGTTATAAACATTTCTGTTGAGTGCCATTGTGACTGTTTGGTAGAAACAAGCTGGTCAGACTTTATATTTCATTGCAGTTTCTGAGTTTACTGGAATTATGACTCTAGCAAATGGTACTGCTTCTCAAGGCCAAGGTAACCTTGATCAAACAAACAAGCAAAAATGCAACACAGAACTCCTGGAGCAAATATTAATAAATTAGCTATTTAGGGCAATCTGCTTTTTTGTTTTCTTGTAAACTAATGCTTTCCATCAAGATTATATTTATTACCTGCTTCCCCATTTGTTTCTAAAGTATTGGAAGCAAAGCCCCTGTTTCAGAAAATTACCACTATTAATGAAAACGTTTAAGCACCCATTTAAATGCCACTGAAGTCAATGGGAAATAGGCACTTATCTTCATGAGTCACATCCCTAGTGACTGTCTTACAGTCAACACTTTACTTCTTACTGGTGCTTGTCTTTGTTCAAAAACCAGTTAACGTTTGCCCCAACCTTAATGCCCTCAAGGCTCTTGTCTCAGGCCTACTCAAACCACACCAGCATTTCTCTTTCTAACCTCTTTACTCACACCTCCCCTATATTTGGATTGGATAAGGCATCATCAGTCTTTCTCAAACAGGAGAACACATTTTAACCCTTTCTCTCCATGGTCAATGCCTCAAAATTTTTAACTAGTCACTCATAGCTATTGCCAACTCAAGTAAGTTCTGAACTTCAAATATAAAGTGAAAACTTAACAACATGGATAATTTAGAATAGAGAAGTTCAGTTGGAAAGGACATTCAAAGATCATCAAGTCCAACTGGCTGATCACTTCACATCAGGCTAACTAAAAGTTAAAGCATGTTATTGAGGGCCAAATGCCTCTTGAACACCAACAGGCATCAACCACCTCTCTAGGAAGCCTGTTCCAGTGTTTCACCAAACCCTGCCTTTAGCATGTGCACTTGACAGCTTCCTCAAGTTGGTCCTATACATTACGGTGAGCCCAGAACTTGGGATATAAGGTTTCAGGGTTTATATTGCTTAATTACTACCCACAAAATAAACTATACTGCTTACACAACCAAAATAAAGGCCTACATTCAGGCTTCTTTAGTTAGATGCCTGTTTTATTGAAATGAAACAAAAAGAAACAATACAATCTACATACTGGTTTCACTGTCTACTTCAGTCTGTTTCAGATGAATTATTGACACTTTGATAGACAATTCTTTCTGTGTATTTAGATGACAATTTTTCCCATAATCACTTTTTTTTTTTTAATTAAAATATACTTGATTTTTTTCATGCAATAAAAAAGTCATTTGGCTTGACTGCATCTAGCAATCATGTAGGATTCGCTTGTGAATTGTTCTTGGCATTTATCAAATACCAAAGGTAAATATGCATGATTCTATCAGCTTTTGCATTATAATCTAGTACTGTTATCACAGGCTAAGAACCACATTGTCATAAATGGGTGCAACTTCACCTACTTCTGTTACAACTTGTTTTGGCTTAAAAGCATTACACTACCTGTCTGTTCTTTCTTTCCATCTATCTATACTAAACTTACTTGTATCCCAACATAAATCTCCAGATGTGACCTACTTAAATTGCAGTATTTCAAACCATGGTTGGCATAATCAATTAAAACATTATCAATCTCTGTGTCATACCTCAAATCATGGCTACTTAATTTTTTTCATGAATAGAAGAAAAAGTTAAGAACAACAGCCCAAACTACCATCCGTTCTTCACAACAGAGAGTGCAGTCAAGTCTTTACTTGTAGCAATTGAACTCTTAGATATAAATGGTCACAATTACAGCATTTTATGAAAGATCCTCTGAATTCTGAAGTTCTGATAATGTTTTATTTCCTTCTAGCTTTATTATCATACTCTTCTTATACAATGAATAGCCATTTATTATGATTGGGTACTTCAGGAACATCAGAAAACTTTTATGTCTCACTAAAACACACCTCTGAGCTAAATGTAGTCCATTGTATTTGTCATAAGACCACTAGAGAAAACTGTGTCCTTCCATGTTTAAAAACATATAAAAACAGTAAACACTGTAAAATAATTTTCATGAGGAATATAATTGCGTTACACGAGTCTGTCCCTTACAATAGGGACTCGTCATAGTAGCTGTTCACAACTTAAAACAGCATAGTGTACCATTGCAACATCTGCAGAGCCAGGCTGGGGACCAAGTGAGTACATTTCCCATCACTGGCTTTATGTTGTGTCCGAGCTCACTAAATAACTGCCACCACTTCACAATGGTGGCATACCTATGGTACTTGTATTCAGTGGTGGCTATGCAGAGTGGTGGTGGAAGGTGAAATGGATGCACCATAGCTCCTGCAGGAAGCAGGACAATTCTGGTAAAAGTGCTGCTGGGTGCTAAGCCAACGTGGGCAAGGAGATACCTAAATAACTAAATCACACTCAAAGTCCTGCAGTTCTTCCAATAAAATCAGTGAAAATGTTCAGGCACTTTTGACTCTAAAATGTCTTAGCAGAAAAAATCATGATTCCCTGCTTAGCTGATAAAGAGAATCGAGGATTTCTATTAATTTCCTCTTCTGCCTATCTCATACTAGGATTATCTCCTTTTCTCTTTCTTTTCAGACAAACACTTCATTACCTTGCAACATTTTATGTTATCACAATTTAAATAAATGCCAATAAAAGCAGTCGTTATTATTTTTCTCTTTTCTAAGACAGCTCAGATTTAATTTCATTAAGATGAACCTTTTTCTAATTCTATATTTATACTTATCAGAATGTTTTGTACTTTTGAACTTAATTTGCGAATTAGCAGATCATTTTGCCAATCTGAACAAGAACTAGTTCAAAGGATATGACTAATTAAAAACTTACAGGAAAAAAAGATAACTTCATTTCCTATTCTCTTCTGAAATAGGGGAACAAGTATGAATAACAAACAAACAAACAAACACCAATCTCTTTTCTGCTTCAACAGAACACAGGAAATACTGAAAATCTTCTAAGCTTCTGACTTTGTCAGGTTTCTAACTCAGCTCTCACACTTTTGGATAGGGGTTGACAAAGGCTCCAAATACCTTCAGTGCCTACCCAAAGTGCAGACTTCAGGCTTTTATAATACAGCTACATTCTAGTTCCTTTTCAACATCAGAAAACAGATACAGCAAAGACTTTCATAATTTTGAAGTTCTTCAAACTTTTTATCTTAAGTCTCCATACTACTTCCCCAGAGCCTGGTGTAATAGGCACTTATATATTTTCTGAGGCTCTGAAACATGATTTCTGTAGTAAATACGAAGAGGTGGATTTTTTGTTTGTTGGTATGGTTTGTTTTTTTCCACCCAAAGAAAATAAATTCTTGAAAGAAGGAGGCTTGTGTCTTCTGTCCTTAGCAGTCACAACTGTCTTTCCAATTCAAGGGAACTCTTTCTTCCCTACTTCTCACCCCTCCCTTTGTTGGGAACCAATACCCAAATACTGGGGTTCAGTGCTTTACCTTTCTTCAGGGCTTGACAATTAGTTTTTTGGAAGACTGGATGAGATAACTCAAAAGCTGTCATTAGTCCTCTCTTCCTAAAAGCATGACCATCAAAAAGAATTGCTTCCCTGTGCAAAGCAATCCATCTAATGTAGATTCATCTGTTTCTTACCATGATAACTCCTCTTTTCCAG
>NC_137697.1:45618579-45678579 GCF_964034855.1 Anser brachyrhynchus
CTCTCCTCGAGTCTCCTCTCCTCGAGTCTCCTCTCCTCGAGTCTCCTCTCCTCGAGTCTCCTCTCCTCGAGTCTCCTCTCCTCGAGTCTCCTCTCCTCTCCTCGAGTCTCCTCTCCTCGAGTCTCCTCTCCTCGAGTCTCCTCTCCTCGAGTCTCCTCTCCTCGAGTCTCCTCTCCTCTCCTCGAGTCTCCTCTCCTCGAGTCTCCTCTCCTCGAGTCTCCTCTCCTCGAGTCTCCTCTCCTCGAGTCTCCTCGAGTCTCCTCGAGTCTCCTCGAGTCTCCTCTCCTCGAGTCTCCTCGAGTCTCCTCTCCTCTCCTCTCCTCGAGTCTCCTCTCCTCTCCTCGAGTCTCCTCTCCTCTCCTCGAGTCTCCTCTCCTCTCCTCTCCTCGAGTCTCCTCTCCTCGAGTCTCCTCTCCTCGAGTCTCCTCTCCTCGAGTCTCCTCTCCTCTCCTCGAGTCTCCTCTCCTCTCCTCGAGTCTCCTCTCCTCTCCTCGAGTCTCCTCTCCTCTCCTCGAGTCTCCTCTCCTCTCCTCTCCTCGAGTCTCCTCTCCTCGAGTCTCCTCTCCTCCTCTCCTCTCCTCTCCTCTCCTCTCCTCTCCTCTCCTCTCCTCTCCTCTCCTCTCCTCTCCTCTCCTCTCCTCTCCTCTCCTCTCCTCTCCTCTCCTCTCCTCTCCTCTCCTCTCCTCTCCTCTCCTCTCCTCTCCTCTCCTCTCCTCTCCTCTCCTCTCCTCTCCTCTCCTCTCCTCTCCTCTCCTCTCCTCTCCTCTCCTCTCCTCTCCTCTCCTCTCCTCTCCTCTCCTCTCCTCTCCTCTCCTCTCCTCTCCTCTCCTCTCCTCTCCTCTCCTCTCCTCTCCTCTCCTCTCCTCTCCTCTCCTCTCCTCTCCTCTCCTCTCCTCTCCTCTCCTCTCCTCTCCTCTCCTCTCCTCTCCTCTCCTCTCCTCTCCTCTCCTCTCCTCTCCTCTCCTCTCCTCTCCTCTCCTCTCCTCTCCTCTCCTCTCCTCTCCTCTCCTCTCCTCTCCTCTCCTCTCCTCTCCTCTCCTCTCCTCTCCTCTCCTCTCCTCTCCTCTCCTCTCCTCTCCTCTCCTCTCCTCTCCTCTCCTCTCCTCTCCTCTCCTCTCCTCTCCTCTCCTCTCCTCTCCTCTCCTCTCCTCTCCTCTCCTCTCCTCTCCTCTCCTCTCCTCTCCTCTCCTCTCCTCTCCTCTCCTCTCCTCTCCGTCTCCTCTCCTCTCCGTCTCCTCTCCTCGAGTCTCCTCTCCTCGAGTCTCCTCTCCTCGAGTCTCCTCGAGTCTCCTCTCCTCGAGTCTCCTCTCCTCGAGTCTCCTCTCCTCGAGTCTCCTCTCCTCGAGTCTCCTCTCCTCTCCTCGAGTCTCCTCTCCTCTCCTCGAGTCTCCTCTCCTCTCCTCGAGTCTCCTCTCCTCGAGTCTCCTCTCCTCGAGTCTCCTCTCCTCTCCTCGAGTCTCCTCTCCTCTCCTCGAGTCTCCTCTCCTCGAGTCTCCTCTCCTCTCCTCGAGTCTCCTCTTCCGTTCCTAGTGGCAAGAGACACAGCCTTCCCCAGTAGAAGTATGATTGGATTTCCTATGCGTGCAAATTTCCACAGCACTTCAGTATTCCTATTTCTGACCACATCTGTGTCATGAGATCCTGCTCCAAACTACACAAAGGCTATGATGAAAGTATGAACTGTATTTGAACTGGACCTAAGTAAACATTTCACCTCTGGAGAATGAGTGAATGAAAATTAATGTACATACACACCCATCTAAGGCAAGACTAGCAGAGGGATTATCTGTGGGAATCCTCAGGTGTCATGACAGGGGCCTGGCTGGCTACTCTGAGGATTTTCATGTCTATTAAATGTACACAAAAGGATATGTCCTCCTTCTTCCTACTGTGTGGGGTAGGGATAATCTCTGATTGCATCCTGCAAACTACTATCACAGCAGTTTGAAGGGTGTAGGCTTTCCTTCTCTTACAGCATCTGTTTCATCTATAGCTAAGATCTAACAGCTTCCACGCTGAAGTGGTTTCACCTCCTTTGCAGGTCACAACTCAAAGTAAATCCTTAATCCTTAGGAAGCTACTGGCAGTGCTGCTACAGTACTACTATAGTACTAATGGTGAAAATTGCTGATTCCAAAATGAATCTTTTTTTTATAATAGAAGCAGTAATGGTCAGTAATTTCTCTCAGCCACCTACCAGTTGATCTAGATTGTTCCTTTTCATTTCAGCCATGCATAGATGAGTAGATTTCTCATTCCACTTCATTAACTCTTTCCTATTGAAGCACAAGACACAGAAACATCTGCATTGCCTATTTCTCTTTATTTCCTCTTTTCTCTGTATTCCATATATGTTTCTCTGTATTTCTGCCTGTATTGATGGTGTAGTTGTAAGTATGGATTTGAATTGTACCTCTTAGCCTAGTCAAGATGTTTTTTCTCTAGGCAAAATTTGATGAGAAGCTCACATAATTGGCTTGCTTCTTTCTTGCGTTAGTCTTCTAGATGACAGTCTGAGGTTACCAAAGAGCAAGAACAGAATCACAATATTGTAGACTTATACATGATTTTTACTATAATTAGCACATATAAGGCTTAAGATGTAACCTTCCTGAGATAAATCTGAGACGCAGAAGATATGGACACAATTGCCATTGAAGGAGAAGAAGCTCTGTGTTTTTATATATCAAGTATTCTTTTGTATGTTCTTTCATTGACCCTGCCCATAAGCTAAAAAGTGAAAGAAGCTGTAACTGGGTCAATCATCTGTATTGTGCTAAAGGTCATAGCAGAATATATACTGTTTCATGATATCTAAATAAACTCCGTATCTGATGTTCTTACTGTGCAGCCAGATTTTCAAAGACCTGACACATCTTTGGAGATAATACTGTCTAAATAGCTCATCCTCCTCCCAAATGGAGAAAATTCCAGCTGGCTTGCTGCTGATCAGAGTCTTGCATATATATTTGGGTGATTTATTTGCTACTGGGACCTACCCCTTCTAGGTCGCCTTCTCTATGCTCCATATTTTCATCCTTTCAGCAATATGTCATATCCCACTGACACTTCCTATACCTTGGAATTAACATACTATGATGTCTTCCATCCTTAAGCATATCAGGACGTCTGATTTTGATCCAGAGCCTGTAGAGATTAATGTCTTCCTTTGCAGCTGCCTTTTTTTTTTTTTTTTTTTCCCCACTTCTCTCACCACCAACTTCTCTTCAGTATGAATTTATTCCAGCTTTGCCTTCTAAGACAAGGCTTGACACTTCCTCACCCATGAATCACCTTCCTTCAATACACATTTACTTCCAAAAACTTATGTAAACACATCCTCCACAGGTTGTCCACCTAAGATTAAAAAAACCCTTGCAGAACATTACAGGTAATCCTAATAGACTGGTAATAAATATCTTGAACTAGTGATTTTATTTTATTAAAAAACAAAACAAAACAAAACAAACATACA
Source organism: Anser brachyrhynchus (assembly GCF_964034855.1). Taxonomy (NCBI): domain Eukaryota; kingdom Metazoa; phylum Chordata; class Aves; order Anseriformes; family Anatidae; genus Anser; species Anser brachyrhynchus. The sequence goes on from NC_137697.1 coordinate 45,622,055, forward strand.
AACAAACAAAAACTTCCAACTGCTGTCTAAAAAGTTTGATCATGATGCTTCAGAACTGCAAAATAAGACCATGTGTATGTAGAAAAAAATTGGATTTTCTCCCACTCTTACATACTGATTACATTATTACACCTAAATCTCCAAATCTTTATTTCCCACCAGTGAATTGTAAAGTCTTCTGATCTCGTATTAGGGAAGGAAAAAGTCATGGAGTGAAATATGATAAACATTAAAACTCTCTATATAAAGACAGATTGAGGATGCTACATTTGAAAGTACACCAGATGGCCTCTATGAACACAACTGGTTTATTATACAAATCCAAAGTTCTTTCATTGTAGTTTAAGAATTTATACTAAAGTGTAAATTCCAGCAAAATTCCATATATATAGGCAAATCTGTACACAGAACCTGGCTGTAGGCAATTCCCTGGGTTGCATCCTTCTTAGACATTTGATTTTTTCTTTGGAAGTGTCTTGATGGAATGTGTGCAATGGCTTGGGTTTTGGAAATCTGCATGCAAACTTTCAAGATTTTCTTTTGCTTGAGATCCATTTTAATACTGTATTTCTCTATATATTGTGTACAAAAAGTTTTAATTTTCTTTAGACCTAGGCTGAAAAGTAATGCTTAGCTGTATTTCAATTTAGCCTGCAGAGGAGAGTTAAGATGAAGGTTTGGGTATTCATTTGATACTGCAGATTTCTCACAGCCTTATAAGCTGTTGTGAGGACTTATATCCCCAGCTTTAGTGCCTTCACAAGTCTGGTTTGCTTTGTAAGAACCCATCATTTTCCTAGGGACATCTAGATCAAAATCCTTCAGTCCATAGGACCTTTAAGAATGCTGTTGATGTTCATTTGTGGCAGATTTCCTCTTCCCTTAGATATTTTGTATTTCTTTGCATAGCTTATTGGATGCAGATTTTAGTTAGCTGTTTCAAAGATGGAACTATTATACATATAAGGGTAGATAGACACTTGATCCTTTTATTGTTTCTGAGAAAAAATGCTCAATACAATCTATTTTTAAGAATGAAAGTGTTTTGGTTGGATTTGCATTTGATGTCCTAAATTCAGAGTTTCAGTGGAAAAAGATTAACTTGTTGAGTAGCTGATTATGAAAATTTAACTTTGAAATTCATAGAATCATAGAGTCATAGACTGGTTTGGGTTGAAAGGGACCTTCAAGATCACCTAGTTCCCGTACCTTTCTTGTGGTCAGGGAAACCTCCCACTAGACCAGGTTGTTCAAAGCCCCATCCAACCTGGCCTTGAACAATTTCAGGGATGGGGCATCCACAGTTTCTCTGGGTAACTCATTCCAGTGCCTTACCACCCTCAGAGTAAAGATTTTCTTCCTTATATTTATTCTAAATCTACCCTCTTTTAGGCTAAAGCCATTACCCCTTGCCCTATCAGTACACCCCCTGACACAGAGTCCCTCCCAGCTTTCCCATTGGCCCCCTTAGGCACTGGAAGGCTGCTGTAAGGTCTGCCCAGAGCCTTCCCTTCTCCAGGCTGAACAACCCCAACTCCCTCAGCCTGTCTTCATAGGAGAGGTGCTCCAGACCCTTTATCATCTCTGTGGCCTCCTCTGGACTTGTTCTAACAGGTCCAAGTCCTTCTTGTGCCGGGGACCCCAGAGCAGAACGCAGTGCTCCAGTTGGGGTGTCACGAGAGCAGAGCAGAGGGGGATTATCACCTCCACAGTCTTGCTGGCCACGCTGCTTTTTGTGCAGCCAGGAAAGGGTTGGCTTTCTGGGCTGCAAGCGCACAGTGCTGGCTCATGTTGAGCTTCTCATCAACCAACACCCCCAGGTCCTTCTCCTCAGGGCTGTTCTCAGTCCATTCTCAATTCATTCATCTCTCAGTCCATTCCACGAGATATCTTTCTTTTTTTTTTTTTTTTTAAAAAAAAAAAAAAAAACTCATTTCATGGTATTTCTTCTGCTGCCTGATTTTCTAAAATTTTTGTATGATTTATAAGGCTTTATGAATGCTTCAATCGTCAGAGAACTCTGCTCTGAAATAAAGCTGAATGTCTAGTCTGAAACTCTCTAACTTGGATACCATCATTTGGATACTATCAGTCTTTTGGCTATCATTCTTTGTGACATAACAATCCCCATCCTCCCCAAATCCCCCCAACATTTATCTTGTTTTAGCTCAGCTGTATATGTGCACATACTTGATGCAATAGCTTCTTGACTATCTTTCTATTGCTTATTGTGGTGTCATGTCTTGCCAAGAGGTGGGGAAGGGGAAGGAACATATTCCTGTTTTGTGACCAGTTTCCTCTTCTGCAATAGCCTTCTTTAATTGTATTCTGCATTTGGACTCTTAAATCTTCTGTGATTAACAAGAGTAAGTCCTGGCTTGAGCTCGTGCCAGTAGGGCCCCTTCCAATTATCATCTGGCACCCACTAGTCTTGCCAAATTTACAGAAATGTATGTTTCACTAAATATCTTAGGCCCAATAGAATAGTTTGCTTTCTTTCCTTCTTTTCCCCTTTATTTTTGCTGCCAACTTAGACACTACTGTCTATTTCTCCACAGAACCTCATTTTCACTATCCTACATCGTACTATTCTACAAAGTGAGCATTACTATGGCAGAAGGCACAACAAGTCCTACAAAAGACATTGCAGAATGATGGCAAGTCTTTTATCAACACTCTTTTTTCAAGTTGATTTTTTTCCAAACACTATATTTTCCCAAAGACTTCTGCATTGTTAACTGCTTGTTTAATCTACTTCAGCAGATAAAACCTTTTTTTCTGGTGCTGGAAGACAGAAGCAGAATCTCACTTATATATTTCACATTCAATGAAAATAAATTATTTAGGAATCAAAGAAATTTCAGGTGAATTAGCCATGATTTGACTTGAGGCATGGATCTGTGAAGCTCTCTTTGTACAAGTAAATCAGCTATCAAAATTTTCATTGCTTTCTTGCTCAGATCTTCAAGCGTAATATGCAGTACAACAATATTTTTTTTCATACAGATATGGCTCTTAGACACACTAGTTTGATGCACAACTGTATGTACATATACTGGTGAACATAATTTAAAAATGTTTATTCTAAAAGATTTAATGATCATAAACTTTGGTACTAAAGTACCTAATCTGTAGCGCATTTCCTTCAAGAAAGGACGCTGTCTTGTGTGAGGTGTCCAGTCTTCCTATAAAATATTTGTGAGGAGCTAGTGACTTTAAATGGACTCTGTCTGAGAGAAAAGAGCAAACATACACAAGAGGGAATATAAGTTTATAGTCTAGTGGTTAGAGCAATCTTCAGTTTAGGGTACAAAAAATAGGACAGCGTGAGGCTGATGAAGACACCTTTCTAAATTGCAGCAATAAGCAGGAGTTTGTGGAACTTAGTTTCCCAGAGTCTGGGGGGCTCTTGCATTGCTGTTGCAGATGGCAATACTGCATGTCAATGTTAGATCCAGTCCTGATCTCATGGAATCCATCAGCCCATGTGAATATGCTAAAAAAATAGATTGCTAAATGTGAATGCTTTGCTTATATATCTATCCCACAAAATATTACACAGATCAGATTTACTGCATCAGTTCATGCAATAAATACTGCTACGCTAAATGTATATTCTTTTCAATAAGGAAGAGCAGAGCTGCAAGCTGCTGTTCATTTGCCATCACCTTGACTCTGGGAGGCAGATGTAACCACAGAACCTTCCTCCTCCTAGCTTACATATTGTGCTGTTTTGACAAAACAACAGCCTGAAGTCTAACTGGTGCAGTGCACTCATTTTTTTTGTGTGCACATACTTCCTAGATGACTTTAAAGAGGGGCTATTGACCTGATGCACCTCATGATGCTCTTGTCAGGAGTTTTCCCATTTATTTTCAGGGTAATCAGAATGAGCCTAGTAATAACATGTCGAGCATAAAATAAGAGGAAAGTGCTATCATATACTCTAGCCCTTAGCAATGTGGTTCTCCCACTTAAACAGAGATTTTAGTGAAAGTAAGCTATGTATATTCAAAAACTCTCTAATGTCCCGGCCATCATTTTTTTTTGAATCTCTGTACAGGAAGAATCAATATTTAACAGTATTTAGCAGTACACCTTTTATTTACTTATCCTTATTCAAATTATCAAAATGTTCCATTAAATTAAACCTCTTTGAAAACCTGTGCTGGTCAGTGAGAAGGTTATCCTTGGCAGCTCAGGGTATTGTACGGCTGTAGCCTGGAATATAACAGTTGTCTTGAGGAATTCTGTGATTCTGTGAATTCTCTTGCACAGGATTTATTCCACTCTAATCTGATCACCCTCAGAACCAAAGGAAGTTAGATAATGGCAGAAGTTAATGGAGCAAGATCTGTTATATACGTCCTACGCAATTCTGTCGAACTCACCTGGTTGCACAAAGCTCAATAAAGGCAGAATTTATTCTGACATCCCTCTACTCAAACACAGCCTTCAGAGTCTGATGCCTAGACCAAGTGTTTTCTTATATTTTTTTTATTCATCATTCTCTATTCACTTCTGGGAGAAACAGTTTTGGGGAAGGGTGTTCAGACGTGGTTGAAAGGAATGCAGCATTCAGTATTCAAAAAAAAAATAATAAAAGAATACCAAAAGTTTATATTTATTATAGATATGTAGCTTGAAAGAGGTAGATTTTCTAGTCCTGGATTTCTTCCAGTGCGTCTTGTCAAACCAGGTTATATTTGAAATGTGCCTGCAGCCAAGAATGTGGGAGCTCAGCGTGACGATGTGCAGAGGCTTGTTTGATTTGGGGTGATTTTCACTTTTCATCAAAGAAGCTACCTGATCCTCTTTCATGGGTAATATTTCCGAGGCTCATTATTATTCTTCTGTTTGCTTTGGTTACTGGGACTCTCTGGAGGAAACATCTCATTTAATTTAGTTTTTCATTATGAGACACTTCTTGTAAAGATGCAATGTTCTGCTTTGTTCTTTCAACTTCTAATCCGTAAAACCCTCCCTGCCTTTGCCATGTTTATTGACACCCAAGGGAATCTACATTGCATAACACGTCAGACTTGATTTGTTTGTTTTTCCTTCCCAATTGTCACTGCTTTTCTAGGAAGAAATACTCAAGAATTCATCCTTTTCAAATATAAATCACAAGAGCTTATGCTTGAAGCCTTACTGACTCTACAGAACTATGAAATTAATTTCATATGGCAATATTCACGCAAGAGATAAATAATCAGTTTGCTCTTTCTCAGTTTAGAGGTGATAACATACAGATCAGGGACAGTAATTTCTTTAAAAGTGATAATTCAACTGGCTGTGGTTCTCCTAGAACACTTCTAAGTACTTTTAAAATAGAAGAAACACTCACTTTTTTTTTTCTTTTTCTTTTTCTTTTTTAATTTCTTTTTCTTTCATATGATTATGTATACAGCTTACCATTTGAATTAGTTGTAGCAACTTAGGCCCAATTTTAGTGATCATTGCTGATGTTAATGCAGTATACTGCATTTTTATCTTATACTAATTTTTAGCTACAAAGAGACAGAGACAAAAGAAATCCACATCACGGCTAGCTGAATTTTCTATATGGGAAACAACAGTATGTCTAGATTGTTTTATGTTTTTGTTTCAGTCCTTGTTTTCCAGTTAATGGAAAGGTGTTATGACTTGCCAGGTAAGGAACTCATGAATAAATATTTAGTGCTAATTAAATAAATGTTATGTTTTAGTAAAATGTCCCTTCTCCCTGTTTTGGATTCTCCTTGTTCTTCCTCCATTGCCCGAAAACATCTTCCCTTCTCTATCACACAACACTTTTTATTCTACTAGCTTCAGCTTTCAGTCCTCATTCACACGAGATCATTTTTTTCATGTGAGAGTGTTTCCAGTCATGCCCTACCTTCCGATGATTATGACAAAAACTGCTTTCATTTTCCCTCTGGAGGTTGGAATCATGTCTCATTTATGGTTTAAAACTTTCCTTTTTATAGCCTCTCTTACTCAGTGTCTTGCAGACACTCGTATTGAAAATACCCATAAGCATCTTTTTTTTTTCTTTTTTTTTTTTCCTGTTTTGTTAATGGAATCAAAATTCCTCTGCCTTTACATATCATCAGTTGAAGTTTCTCCTGCCTCAAATACATTGTTTGTACTACTCTTGATTTAAGAGTTGCATAAAACTTATCTTTTTTTTTTTTTTTTTTTTTCCCTAGTAAGCGGCTAATTGTCTTTCTGCAAGATTTATTTATTTATTTTTTACTTCTTATTATTTCTGCAAGGTTTACCACTCCCAATATTTATTGCTTCTTCTCTTGTAAACAGTCCCCAGTATAGCACTACCACAGCCATTTGACAACATCTCTGTGATGTATTTACCCTGCTACTTGCAATACCACGTGGAGATATAGATAAACTGACAGATGCTGGAGTCCTTATTTTGCAGAACACCCATCTTGTGTAAAATACAAAAAAATTAAGACCCTTTGGGAACAATAAAGGTAACTGAAGCGGAAAAGGCAATCATTTTTAGCTGAGAGGAAGGAGAGAGAACAGCTTCTTGACATCTGTAAAGTGGGGAAGAAAACTTTGCAAAACAGGTTAGAGATCAGAGCTATTCTGCACCCAGCAACAGCTGATTATAAAGCACTGATTGGCTGCAACATTAACAGTGGATGAAGCAAATTTCTGTCAGACTCCTTGACTCTTAGTGGTTTCCAAACATAGATACTGTGGTGATGGACCAAAGGAAGAGAGATAGGATCTTCTTCATGATTCTGCTTGGAGCTGTTTAGACCTAATTTTTTAATTAACAAAATTTCAGCTAGACTCTGGGTACCCCTGGCTGTTTTCTATGCAGGGAGCTTATTTAAATTGTCAGCCACTTTTACTCACATTGAAATTGTTTGTGTTGCCCGAGGTCAATGCAAATGAAGAAAGGACACAACAAAGGACAAGTTAAATCATGAAGCACTTTCTGGGTGAGAAGAGGAGGGAAGCAGCAAACGAGAGGAAAATCCTGTTGAAGACAGCTTAGGAACACCATGCTACTGTCAAGAAGACCATTGATCTAAACACTCAAAAGATAAAAATTTCTTTTGAAGAAAATATCTCCTATGATCAGGAGATACCCAAATTTGTTTTTATTTGAGTACAGTGAAAGTGCTAGAAAACCAAAACATGCCTTTCAGCCAGGGGCAGATGGCTCTTAGAAGCCAGTGGACACAGACCACTTTACACAATGTCCTTGAGACCTGCTGCAGACTGTCCAACCCTGCAAATTGAGTGGAAATCCTTTCTAATGAAGGCTCCTGGGCTCAGTCCAAGTCCCACCCATTACCCTCTGTAAAGTGAGTCAGAGCTTCCCAAAAATCCATGATGTTATGCCAACACTTTCTTCTATGATGGATGAAGTGTCCTCTACCCTAGAATCTTGTAATACCCATGTCTAAATCATAACAAAGAGGTGTAGAGATGGAGTTTTGAAAACACAAATACACAAGCAAAAAATATATTTGTAAGAGAGATTCCTAGAGCAATCATAGAGACATTAGATGAACAGAGCTATTAAGTATTTATTTATTTATTTATTTATAAACTGAAAATCTGTTAGAGAAAATAGAAAACGAGGCTGGTTTCCTTGGCTCTATTTCTCCTCCCTCCCTTCTCTTCCCTCTAGCAGCACTGGGCAATGTGTTCCAATATTGTTTCAATATATGATTATTGTAATTAGTTTAATGTTTCACTCCTTCCTCATATAAACCTGACAGTACATTATAATTCCACTCTGAGTAAACAAACAATGGCTTGTGGGGCCTCTCTTGTAGAATGCTTGTGCAAAAGAAAACCCAGAATATTGTAGAGGTAACAAAAGCAGTAGCAACTGTTTAATACACTTCTACTTCCATTCACTTCCAACAAATATATACAAGTCCTCTGAAAAGTTGTGGATTTTTCTAAGTCAAAATGCACATCTACTCCTAAAATTCAGAGTAGTCATTTGATTTGGGACAATGATACTGGCCTTTGAGGCCATCCATGAGCATGCTAAGCCATGGATTTGAGAAAATATAGGATATGGCAGTATAAATGCACTCAGCTATTTACTGTGCAAAGAGGAGCAAAGGGCGAAGACAGGGATAGGGAGAGAATTTATGGCAGACAAGCAACTTCCTGGACATGTTAGCTGTCAGTTATATCTACACAGTGCAATGCACGACCCTGTGGAGAAAGCCATGGCAGCTCTGAAGAGCTCCAGGTAAGGTATCAAAAGTCACATTAGCAAATCTTCCCATATATCTAACCTACTGTGGCCTTGCACATGGGTGGGATCCCAGGCTTCCTCCAATTGTAAGGTCTGCAGATTGCTTCCAGTACCAAGCTTCCCTTTCCCAAGCAAGCCTGGCTTTCCACAGTGCCAGGTAGATGCAATACAGCATCCCTACACGGGCACAGCTGTGCAGAGTGAGCTGGGAGCCCCTGCCTTGTATAGCTGTGGGAATGCCAGCAGAATCACAGATCTTAGGTCTCTCTTTATACCCCTCAAAAATATCCCAGAAAAGAAAAGTGAGTATCTTAGTAATAGATACATGGCTGGTATTTTCAAAGTCAAAGAGTGGCTTACTTCTATTGAAAACTGAACTGCACCATATTCTCTTTTCTTGGAAAAAGTTACAGTTCATGCATATGCATGTGTGTGTATTTATTCACGTAGTATGTTTCTGTGCATCTGCATATGTGTGTGAGCATATTTGTGTATGCAGCATACAGGTTTTAAAGGTTATCCTTCATGTGGTTGGACTTTCTGTTTCACCTCTGTTGAAGTGCAATTAAATTACACAGAAGATAATGTGATGAAGCTGGCTGAACCTAGAGGGTAGTGGTCAGTGGTGCCAAGTCTCATTAGAGGCCACTAATGAGCGTTATGCCTCAGGGGTCAATACTGGGTCCAGTCTTGTTTAACATCTTCATTAAAGGTCTGGACAATGTGGTAGGGTGCACCCTCAGCAAGTTTGCTGATGACACACGATTGAGAGGAGTGCCTAATATACCAGAGGGGTCATGCTGCCACACAGAGAGATGACAGGCTGGAGAAATGGGCTGATAAGAACCTCAGCAAGCTCAGCAAGGAGAAGTCCTGCATCTGGGAAAGAACAACCCCATGCAATAGTACATGCTGGAGGCTACCCAGGTAGAAGAAAACGTAGAAAAGAAAGATGTAAGGGTTCTTCTGGACACCAAGCTGAACACGAGTCAGATGTGTGCCCTTGCCACAAAGAAGACCAATGGTATCCTGGGCTGCATTAGGCAAGTACTGCCAGCAGCTTGAAAGAAGTGATCCTTCTTCTCTCCTCAGCACTGCTAAGGCCACACCAGGAGGGCTATGTTCACTTCTTGTCTCCCCGGTACAGTAGAGACATGGGCATATATCAGAGAATGCAATGTAGGGCCATGAAGGTGATAAAGAAACTGGAGCATCTCTCCTATGAAGAAAGGCTTAGAGTACTTTGAATCTTCAGCCTGGAGAACAGAAGGCCCAGTGGGGACCTCATTAATAACTTGAGAGAGTGTACAAATAAGGCATTGCCAGGCTCTTTTCTGTTGTGCTCAGGGACAAGACAAGAGGCAATGGGCACAAACTGTAACACAGGAGCTTCCCTTTGAACATCAGGGAACAATTTTTTACTGTGTGGGTAACTGAGCACTGGCACAGGCTGCCCAGTGAGGTTGTGGTGTCTCCTTGATCTTCAAAAGCCATCCGGACATGGTTCTTGGCAAGAATCTCTGGGTATCCCTGCTTGAGAAGGGGGGGTTGACAAGATGGCCTCCAGAGGTTACTTCCAAAGTAAACCATTCTTTGATACTGACATTCTTGAAGTTGAACACACTTCTTATAAGGAGGTGCTGAGGGAACTGGGGTTGTTTAGTCTGGGGAAGAGGAGGCTCAGGGGAGAGAGACCTTGCTCTGTAAAACTCCCTGAAAGGAAGGTGTGGGGAGCTTGGGGTCAGCCTCTTCTCACAGGTAACTAGTGATAGGACTAGAGAGAATGGCCTCAAGCTGCACCAGGGGAGGTTGAGGTTGGAAATTAGGAAACATTTCTTCTCAGAAAGAGCAGTCAGGCATTGGAACAGGTTGTCCAGGGAGGTGGTGGAGTCGCTGTCCCTGGGGCTGTTTATGGAAAGGTTGGACGTGGTGCTTAGGAACATGGTTTAGTGGGTGACATTGGTGGTAGGAGGATGGTTGGACCAGATGATCTTGGAGGTCTTTTTCAACCCTAATGATTCTATGATTCTATGAAGTTGTGGTCATTGAACTGTAGAAAAATAAGACAGGCAGAAATAATACAATCTAATTTACAAACTTAAGCTTTACTAACTTTACTTCATTACTTGTACTCACACATTTGTTTGAATTAATATAAATTAAACATTAAGGTTAACAAATCAACAGAAAATATTTCTAACATAATTGCCTGGTTGACCAGAGAGTACTACCACGATATTATAATAAATATTAAGACAAAAGTTGAATAATATTAAAGAGATGTGCTGTCTGGAAAAAAAAAAAAAATCAGAATCACTTTCTTCTTTCAGGAAGAATGGTTTCTATGAAGCATCTGTGGTGTTTGTTTTCTTTAGCATCTTATTTTAAAGGAAAGCATATTTTTTCTTAAAGGAATGGACATCTTTTCTAAGTGGTACCTTTTACCCTTTCTGATCAACATAAAAAGTGAGGGACTATTTCTGGAATTACTTTTATAACTCCCTGCAGCTTTAATTATTATTATTATTATTTTTTTTATCAACACACCATTATGTCCCACATTGAGCAATTTACTTGTTGTAACACTATAAATGTGGACAAAATACACTCAAATCTAATAATCTATCTATAGTGAACTGACTCATTCTTCAAATCTATACCACAATTTAGATAGCTGAAGATCTCCATATCAGATATGATGGTATTTCGTCATTTTACAGTAACCATTTCAGAGATGCAGCCAGACAAAAATAATATGATGATTCTTGTGTTACCAAGTATATATCTACATACATACGTATATAGATATATATACATATCTCCTAATTTAAACAGTTTCTATTTTATGCTGGGTCTTTTAAAAGACATAACATATACAACAATTGTGATCCAAATATTTTCCCAGGTTTTAGAACTAAAGACCACATGCATTTTCCTCCTTTATGGTGAAAGATATTTACTGTCAGGTTTTCCATAAAACAGACTCCAATCAATCTTTTTATATGTATCCTGCAGGTTTCTTTCCATGCCATTTTTAACTGACTAGACCAGCATTTTCTACCTTGTTTTGAAAAGACAGGTCCAGTCTTCAAAAGAACTGAACGTGGGGTCCTCCCACTAACTTCAGTCTAGTCTGGATCTGTGCAATACTCTCTGAAGTCACATCACTTCCACTAAGACAGCTCAACTTACAGTAGCCACACTTTACAAGCATTGGCTAAACTAAGACAAGAGGATGTAACTTCTAGTGAGCTGAACCTAGGAAAAATGTCATGGAGAAGACATGAGTCAGGGTGTTTAATCCCAAAGTACGTGGAATACAGTGAGATCATCTGGCACTTTCCTATGTAAGTACGTCAAAAGCAAGCATACAACAGGTTTGATCTGATAAATCCATTGCATAATGATAACATTTGCTGGAGCTGAAAAAGGAAGAATTGCAGTGCTCATACAAAAGACTGGATTGCAGATGGATTCAAAACACGATGGTTGGATTTCCATACTTCAGGAACTGTACGAGGCCTGGTGAAGTCTGGATCATATAATTGATGCTCACAATTAGCTTCAGCTGAGGCCACTAGTAGAATTTAAATTGTGGTATCAAATTTCTAACAGCCTCAGGATTTTGCTGGATGTTTCCAGCTTGCCATTACTCCCCAGTATCCCAGCATAAGGTCTGATGAATTATTTGAATTCTCTTCAAAGCTCTTATAATTAGCTCAGTTTCTTTTGTCTCTGTAAATGTTGGCAAGTAATGTCTTGTAAATCAATCCCTTCATCTCCCCCAGCAAAGCACAGGGCAAGAACTATAGAACATACAAAAACTAGGTGAGAACAAAGCATTCTCTTTCCAGCACATGATATAGAAAGCAACTATTGCTATTAATTTCATTCAAGTTTGTCCCAATCCGTTTCACTCTAAATTCCAGTCATCATAAACGGTAGTAGAAATTATTCTCATTGGATTTAACCCTTATTTACTATTTGCACAACTTTAAACAAGATTTCTTGCAATGATCAATATTTTTTTTCCTTATGACATTTTTTTGTTGTTGTTGTCTCCCCCTCTTTTTTTTTTTTTTTTATCTCCAACATTTGGCAAGTGAATCTTGAATGACAGAAAGAGCTTTGTTGTGGTCCATGATTCATTTCATTTATTCCCCAGCCACTCCCTGGGTGTGTTTTTATACGAGTGGGCTCTTTTGCAATTTGAAGGTGTACACGTCTGTAACAATGTGGCATCACCTGCCTGCCAAGGGAAGGGACTAAAGTGATTAACAGCTTCAAGAGGAAAATGCCACATCCATTCACAAGGCTTCTACTGCTTAAGCTCTGATGCAAAGATTTTGTCAAACTAAAATGTTCTCAATACATCCATCCAGAGGCTCTGATGGGTGCCATTCATACACACGGAAGATGTCTGTGCTCCACCTAACTGTCACGTCTGGTCACTGCTTATTGTTGGAAAACATATCCATCAAAAACACTCAGAGAAGATGCATTCTGAAGAACATCATGGGCACAAAAGTTGGTAAGGCTGCAGTTTTTGCAGAGTCAGCTTAAGTTGCTACAAAAGCAGCCATGAATTATGGGAGATCATTCCATTTTTCTGTGGAGCTGGCAAACCCCTAGTCTTTACTTTCACGTATACACTTACAGCAGTGACTACCACATTCTGATACTCTTTTCAAGCTCAGCACGTGTGGATTCAGTTCTTTGTTTGAAACTGTACACCTTGTCAATGAGAACAACCTAATAAATAATTATGTGATGCTGCATTGTTACTGTTCTCAGGATGAGTATTTCCTCTTCATTGTATCTGACATTTGACTCCTGGATGGAGGACGTGTTTTATAAAGTCTGCAGGTGTTTCAGGTAGCAGCTCTGGTCCAAAATGGAATCACGGTCTATTCCCACAGAGCTGGAAAGTCAACTCTGCTTCTGGGGATGCACCTAGTTTCTAGAAAACTAACTCTGTAAGGTGGATAAAGGACAGGAAAGAGGGAAATACTTACTCCAGAGAAGTCACAGAATCGTGGAATCACATGGTGGTTGAGGTTAGAAGGGATCTCTGGAGGTCACCTGGTCCAACCCCCCTGCTCAGCCAGGGTTTCCTAGAGCCGATTGCCCTGGACCACATCCATGTGACTTTCGAAGGTCTCCAAGGAGGGAGACTCCACAGTGTCTCTGGGCAACCTGTGCCAGTGCTTGGTCACCAGCACAGCACACAAGTGCTTCCTGATGTTTAGATGGAACCTCTTGTGTTACAGTTTGTTGCCCATTGCATCTTGTCCTGGTACCGGGCACCACTGAAAAAAAGTCTGGCCCCATCTTCTTTGCACCATCCTTTCATGTATTTCATGTATACATTGATAAGATCCTCCCTGAGCATCCTCTTCTCTAGGCTGAAGTTTGATACACAGTATTGCAATCAACAAGAAATTTACAGATTTCTCTGCTCTACAATGACTTTTCTCTTCTCCATAGTCTGAGGAAAGGTCATATATAACCTGCAAATTGTCAAGGAAAGTGTTATATCAAGGAAAGAAACTGAAAAAGCTCTGCATGAGAGCAAAGAAGAAGTGGTAAACTCAGAGTGTGTTTGCTATAATATTCTAAGTACTTAGTACTTAGATTTGACTTCCTACCTGTAGAAAAAGGTATTCATTGCAGTGAAGGCTAGAGGGTTCAGAAGGGAGCTTTGCTAAGTGAAAGGAAGTACATGAGTCCTTGTGGTGGTTTTACCTGGCTGAGCAGCTGAACTCCACCACAACTGCTTTCTCACTCTCCCTCTTTGAAGAAGAGGGGAAGAAGACAGTATGCTGGAAAGAAAAAATGAAACAAAGCAACTCACAGGTTGAGATATGGATAATTTAATTAAAGAGAAAAGAAGAGTAAAGAAAAAAAGAAATGCAAGCAATGCCATGCGAAAACACAGAGAGAGAGAAAAGAAATTACTCTCTACTTCCCATTAATGAGCGATGTTCGGCCACATATCAGGAAGCAGGGCCTCAATAGGCATAGTGGTTGTTTGGGAGGACAGACATTTTCATAACGAGAGCCCCCCCTCTCCTTCCTCTTTCCCACCTTTTGTTGCTGAGTGTGACAACATATGGTATGGAATATCCCTTTGGTTGGTTTAGGTCAGCTGCCCTGGTGATGCCCCCTCCCTACCTCTTGCCCACTCCCAGCCTGCTGGCTCTGGGGGTTGGAGGGAGTCCTGAAGTTTTGCCAGCACTGCGCAGCAATAGCCAAAACATTGGTGTGATACCACTGCTGTTCTAGCTACAAGTGCAGAGCACAGCACTGCATGGGCTGCTGTAGGGAAAGTTAATTCCATCCAGACAGACCTGGTACAGTCCTATAAATCGGTCTGTTTATGAATAACTAAAAAGGAAAAAAGCACCCTCAGATCAATATAAATACTGTAATACTGTCTCAAACCCAAAGTTCAGGCACTTTTTTTTTTTTTTTTTTTTTTTTACCATTGCATTGCCATTAACTTCCAAAACTGTTTCAACCAATTGAAAATGGAAGCAGAAGTCAGAAAGACATTCTTTTTAAAAATCTCCATAGATTGAAAATGATAAGTTGTATATCACCTATAATACGGTCATTAACAAAAATCACCTATGTTTCAACAGAGGAATGTGAATGCATAATAAATAATCAGTGTTTACTTTTGGAGGAAGTGTTGCAAAGTATTCATTAAGACTCCATTCTTTAGCCCAAACTACAAAATTCAGGTGAATGACCCTAATACAAGCCCTTGGGGAATGTTCTTTGGGGCAGTCAGGCACAGGCACATGCTTACCCACTCTAACTATTAATATATTTAATATTTTAGTCTTCAGGGATATTTACACAGCAACATTCTTATGTCAACAAGTAGAAGACCAGCTTGGAAGAGGAACAGACTTTCAATGCACTGTTTGTGTATTATTCAACAGCATCTTCAGTATCTTAACATGAAGCAATCAAGATGTCTCAATCTTAAACATATGTCT
The DNA here is from genome assembly GCF_964034855.1 of Anser brachyrhynchus. Classification (NCBI taxonomy): domain Eukaryota; kingdom Metazoa; phylum Chordata; class Aves; order Anseriformes; family Anatidae; genus Anser; species Anser brachyrhynchus. Next base: position 45,637,301 of record NC_137697.1, read on the forward strand.
TTCTTGATACATCAATTGATTTCCAAGGTAATTTATTCCTCGTTGTAAAGCCTTGACTCAGAAAGGTACGTAAGCACATGTATAATCTTGAGCAAGTGTGTTGTCCCATTGATTTCAATAGGTGATTCATAAATCTATTGAATCATCACCTTAGTCTTTCTCTGTTAATTTCTTTGTCTGTGAATGATTTCTTACAGTTTAAATTCCATTACAGTCTCTAATAGTTTGCTTTGAGTATTTTATGCTTTTAAAATAATTAGCAATTAAATCCTGGAGAAGCATGCATTTACAGCTATAGGTCTTTGGGCAAGGGGGAGAATATTACACTAAAAAATCAGCCACTTCACGTTAATCATGATTCAGCAGTTCTTTATTTGTATTGCCCCCTTCCCTAATTCAAACACTCATTTTCAATTGCTGTTTTTTTTTTTTTTTTTTTTTTTTTTTTCGGCTGAAGATAAATAACTCATTGTTAGTACTGGTTTTCCGTCTGCAATTATATCTGGGCTGTTGCTTTTGCTCCTTCGCTTCGAAAATTCCTTTCCATGCACATGCCTCTGTGTTTGCAGGATCAGGATCCTTTCCTGCTCTAAAGCATTTTCTTACAGGCTTTGGCAGATGAGCTAAGCCTAGTCTGCTCATGGACTCAGGTAGACATTTGGCAGGATCATAACTTAACAACATTAATTATTTCTGCCTAGGAACAGAATACTCCCACTGGCATTTCTCTTTCCCACAAGCTGTAGCACGAAGGACCACGAGATGGCAGTACTGCATGAGCAATGAACCACGAGAAAATTTACAGAAATTTATCGGGAAGCACATTTTCTGCTGCCAGCTTCAGACCCTTTTGTAAATTCAATCTGGCGCAAACTTGCTTTGCAACAGCAAGAGATAATGCTAGTGAAATCTGTACCGACCACCTTCTGAAATGTGATGGTTAACTGCTAGCATTCTTGTGCTAATAAAAATGTTGTTTGTTACAATACAGTGGGCACCAACAGTGGCAACATTTTATGGATTGCAAGATACTGCAGGGCACCATAAAAAACCTGCAACTGGGAGATAAGATCACCACTAAATCAAAACTCGTCTTCCTTCTGAGGGATGGACGTGTTCAGAATTGAAGAAAATCCACACTGAAATACTGTATTTCAAGGCAGAGCTGAAAGAAACGAGTTCTTTGCAAACAGAAGTGTTGACTTCCTTTAAAATGACTGATCTTTAGTGTCTGCTTGACAGAGTTAATTATAGAGGGCAAAGTAATGTGCTAATGTAGCTAAATTGTTTCCACTTTCCAGAGGCTGAAGTACTTAGTCATTTCTACATAATAGTCAATTCTGCATAAAAATATACCTGTTCTGTAAGGCTGACCATTAAGAATATGAGAATGGCTGAATAAATGCTGATCTTCTAAAGATCTGAAAAAGTGTGTCTTTCCTCTACCCCTTCATTTTATAGCAGTGTAAAGACAAAATGCCTTTTGCAAGTGAAATAGTCTCTGGGAGCAGTAGATTATGAAATCTGTGTAGGAATTCCATCTTTTGCTTTACCCTGGCCCTCTGAATTATTTCCTTCAAGGCTGCAGAGACTGGAGATTGATTCAGGCCTTGCCTGGGAACTGCTGCCCTCTTTTCTCTGCAGTGGGGTGCACAGAGTCTGGGGAGAGCAGATTTGTTTGGGAAATGCTCGTGCAATGAATCTTCAGGGAGTGGGTATTAGGGCACCCTACAGCTCCCTGTGACAGAGCAAAGGACACTGTCACGGAGGTGCTCGTTACTGTAGGGGGAACTGCCACTGCCCGTTCACTGCTTCTCGCATGAAACTGGCCTTCCTGTTGTGTCCATGTGAAGAAACACGCTGCTTGGGCTTCATGAAGTGCTGTCTGAGGCCTCCTGTAAACTTTTTCAAACAACAATAAATGGAATGTGAATAGGTTCCCTGGTGCCTGCTGGCACTTACTGAAGCCAGAACTGGGGACTCTAATTTCTACATAGTGTCCAAATGGCAGTGAACAAACCTAAGCTTTGTTGCTCTGAATTATGACAGCAGTCTAACAAGAGGGTAGCCCCGGTATTTTTCATTTCCGGTAGTCAAAGACTTCTCCGTCTGAAAGCAGGGTCAAAAACATTCCTTCCTTCAGATGCAAAGAAATGTGTGACACAGGAAAAAATGTTAAAAGGCAATACATGAGGAATTATCCATATGGGCAGAAGCCACTGCCTAACCCTGAAACAAACCCTGCTATTAAAGCTTTGAGATTAATGGAGCATGACCCAATGCAGTATGACCTAGTGACTGGAAGACTGAAGTACCCAATGAAGGTGGGTTTCCTTTCCTCAACTAGAGTGGAGTTGGGAGGAGAAAAAAGAAAACAGAAATGGTGGTTTCTGGCTGCTTGCTATTTAACAAGTAACAGACACCTGCCCTCCACTCTTTTCTTAAGGAGGATACAAAGCAGTCATTTCACTGGCAGTGTTCACTCTGGAGATATTCCAAAACAAGAGGAACAGTCAGCACAAAAACATGCACAACAGACTCCTGTCAGATCCATCACTTCATCCACAGCATATTTAAAGGCTAATTGAGAGAAATGCATTCCTACACAATGGCTAATATGAACAGATTTATGCATGTGTGTATTTGTTTATAGAAATATATGCACTTTCATTTTGTTATTATGTTTTGGCTGGAGAAATTAGCTGAAGTAATCAAACTGGTGCTGGGAAAAGTAATGTTAGTTGCTTAAGGCCACGGAAGTTTTTACCTTGTCAGATAAATACTTTTCAGTCTTATTGTTGTTTAGGAAATGCCATGAGGGGAAAAAAAAGTAAGTCTCCAGATAAGTTTAACCCTTGTAGATTCCTCCACTTACACTGTGAATCTCTAACATGCAAAGATCTGTTTCAGGCTGCCTGGGCAGTGGTTTTCCATTTTGTGCTGAAAACGTTAATAGTCAGCAAGGTGGCTTAACAGTGGTTGGTATACAGAGACAAAAGAGGGAAATGGCCTAACACAGCTACCCGAGGAATTCCTCTGCTGAGAGAATATGAATGACAAGCTGATTTAATTTTTACTGTCATAGCCACAGAAGTGTATTGTGCTATGTGCTGTGTTACAAGTGTCACCATCTTCACACCATGTGGAGGATAGACGGATTCTATAGCTTTCCCAAATCATCCGTTTTTTGCTGATTGCTAAATCCCTTAGCTTGTCCCTCGCAAAGGTGACTGGCATTTGATGTCTTTGCTTACCCTGGTCATTTGTTCAGCTAACATCTCAGAAGATGCATTCTCCATGAAAGCCAAGGTCAATTTCCAAGTGCACAATAAAAAATTATGCTGTGGCTCAGAAAGTCACAATGCATACTGCAATGTTATCTTGCAGGAGATTAGATATTCAACAGGTATACAGTCTTCCTCTATAACCACAAAGGATTACTTCCCCTGGGTATTATAATTGAACTTCTGTAAAAAACGTAATTTCATGCTCGTGAAAAATGTTACATGTTTTTAGAGAAGGTTTCCATTCTATTGCTTTCTGATCCTGCATTTTCAAATACAAAATTATTTAATCTGAAAACACATGGACAGGCCCAATTAATACTCCTAAATCTTCCTAAGATAGCATACAGCTGATGTTTAACTGGGTTTCCTTGCTCTGGAGAAAAGGCAATCAGCAGGTGATGATAGGCTAAGGTTATTCTTTGGGTGTTGTCTAAGGCTCTTAAGTGCTACTATTACCATAAATAATCAAAGAAACAAACAACAAAACAAAGCACATGGAAATACTTGAATGTTTGCTCTGTGGGTCCACATGAGAAGACTCAAGACCTCAGAACTAAAGTCATCCATTATTTTCCTTATTGCTTTTATGCACAGGATACAGGATGCAATTAGTCAATAACCAGAGAAGAAGAACCATTCACAAGCCATTTTTTAAATAAATATGCTTGGAACTAGAAATTAATATCTGCCAAATACTGGTAAATAATTACTATGAAAGTTTTATTTTCAAAATTTTCTCTTTGCTTCCACCCCCCAACCAAACTCCTGCATGGGATTATGTCTTGATTTTCATCAGCCATGTCAACAGATGACACAATAGATGTATAAATCTTTGCAATGCATTTTGCTTCTAGGAAAAGCTTTCAGGAAAGCACACATGCTCACCCCATGCATATTCAAAACTCAGCAGATGTATCATGATGAGTTGCCTTGATTTGGCTCCAGAATTACAAATTATAGCCATCAGCACACATCCTGCCAAGAACAGAGAATGAAAGTCTGTTTAGTCCAATGATCCTCTTTCAGTTGCAGGCAGGGTTTTGTGTCCATCATTAAATATTTCCTTCTAAAAGTATTCCACTAACATTTGTTAATGTAACTATTTTGAAAATATAAGTAGATCTTTTGTTCCCTTGTAGTCCTTCTATCTGTCCCCAAATCTGATCGCATTGTTTATTGCAGCAGATTGGAACTGAACCGATGAAACAACATTTCATTGTAAAAGGCAGGTTGCTGAGACGAAAGGGTTTCACTGGAAATATTTGGGCATGAAAAGCCTCCACTAAATCCAAGAAATGGCTCCAATGTGACAGAGCAGGGATTCCTGGCAAGTCCAGTTCTAGAACTGGAGATGCAGGGAGCACAGCAGTCCACAGTCCAGGGTGATCTTGTCTTTTGTTCTGCCCCACCCTTCCCCTTCCCCCCCCCCCCCCCCCCCAAATTCTGAAATCATTAACCTTGTCCAACTTGTAATTCAATCAAACTTTTCTTAAAGGCACAGATTGAAGGAACACTAATGAGCTGGAAGTGTTGATTTTAGGTGAGAGTTTCAGTGTTTACTGGAATAATTTCTGTAAAGAAAGTTTACTACTAGAACTCTTTTGAGAAGAAAATACTAGGAAAGTAATCTCCAGTTCATACTTATTTGTTCTTTTGTTCTCTTCCTGAAATATTGCTAGGTAAGTTTTAGAGAGATGCCATAATGTAGGAATACATTCTTACTGTCTCTATGTGGCAAAAACTTCTGAAAGATTTCTTAAGGTTGTTCTCTATCTGGACTAAAATCTGCAAAGAAAGATTTACAAGGTAATTTCAAAACAAAACTTTGCAGACTTTGATACACCAGATATTGGAGATGATACAAAGACAATGCTCTATTGTGGACCATCCCTCCCTCATTTTGTTGCCTCACAGCAAATAATGTCTTTCAAACATTTACTTTAGTATATGTAACCCAAAATGTCCTGTCAGTTTGGGATTTTCCCATTCAGATGACCACAGTATGACAGGGATAAATCAGCATGGTTTCCCGTGGAGGATTTTCACTCCCTTTCAGTCCTTTAATGTTCTCCTACAGCTGAAAGAAGGACTCAGCAGCATTAGAATCAATCCAGCCCTCAGCACTGTTCCCTTCAAGAGAATAATGAGGAAACTGAGTAGTAGAAAGATAAAACACAAGACAATGCCGTAGTTAAAAAACTGTCCAAGAAGCAGAAAATAGGACAGAAATCTGTAGTCAGTGTCAAATCATAGACAAAGAGCAGTGAGTGTCTGTAAAACTGTGCACTTGTCTCATGGGCCTGGAAGAAAGTTCATGTCACAGTCACACCTCCTTGCAGCAAAGCAAACTTCAATTCGTATAGGCAATGGAAAATAAGAAGCTGTCCAAACGATCTTGCCAAGTGCCTCTCTGAATATACCACAGTGCACACCAGCCTCAGCAGAGGATCTGTATGTTTTAGGATTTGCTGGTATCACATGATCACAATTGAATATTACTTTTTTTTCTGCCCAGATACTCAGATGCTCAGCATCCCTTGCTGCTAGGACTTCAGAAAGTATCTGCCAAGGCATCTGGATGCAACATACTTATTGCACAGACACCGTTAACAAATTCATGATCACACAGATCTCTGAAATTCTTGACAAGGTCCTGCCTCCTTTTGAACTTGTACTTATTTTAGCTATCTACCATTTTCTGTGCTTTCTGTTTGATGACCCTTCAGATATACTTGCAAAAGCCTTTTCAGTGTATGTGATTATCAACTGTCTTCTTACTGTGCTTACAAGCTTAGAGCTTGTTCACAGGCAATAAATAAAGTGTGTTCCCTGGAAAGGATGCTTTGCACTTCTCCATAGGCTTTTCAAGAGAAATGTTAATATATTAGCAAAGAAGATTCTGCCTCTCTTTCACTGGAAAAAAAAAGGGGGGGGGGGAGTCAAAGGAGATAATTACTATATATGATCCTTCTGTTTTATTATTAGACAAGCCAGCAGAATTAACTCAGTATAATATTTTGGAATTTTCACATTCTGGTTGAATGCAAGAAACAGAAGGACAGGCAAGTACTTGTTTAAGGTGGAAATCACGCTCCTACCATACATCTGATTAGAAATACAATGCCATATGTTTACTATTGCTACAATGTACTTTTCAATGCATTGTCTAGCCAGCATCCTACCATTGAGCAAACGACTGCAGTTTCATTTTGTGTGGCAATCGAAACCATTCAGTTTCAAAGAACGATTGAAGTTTAATAAAGCGTTCCATTGCTAACCACCAAACAGTGTCAGATTTCCACCGGCAGGTTTAGGCAAAGAAATCTCCTGCTTTTTCAAGACCAGCTGAATCAGGGATGTGTCATCAAGAAGCCTTTTTGTTTTAGCTTTACAGTCACTATATAACTGACTTGGAATGGCAGGTTGCATGTTAGTAAAGCAAACGGATATTCAAATTCTGCCTTCCCTGGAAGGATCAGGCAGATCTTCCTGGAGAACAGCATGAAAGTGAACCTTTTTTTTTTTTTTTTTTTTTTTTGTGAGATGTTAGGACTTCAATGCATACATTTGCACCATGAAAAAAAAAGATACAAAGTTATGGAAGTTAAGAATATATACAGAACTAAATGCCTCAGGGTGGATTTGATTCACCATTAGACACTAGGTACAGCTCTGAGTGTCACAATCAACTCTGCTGTACCTGACACTGGGACACACACAGGTGGAAAAGAGTGGTCATGTACTGTTCATGGCCAGACAATTCTTTGGATCATTTGAGATACGGCGCACTAATGGGGTAAGCATAGAGATTATTTTAGAACATAAAATCTCTCCTTCCTGTGCCAAATGTAACTGGCCATGGAGCACGTACCATGCTTCCTCCATTTGTGCTCCATCCATGGAGCATGGGAGTTCACTGCAATGCACAGACTGTTTCTCTCATAAATTCAATTCAACATTGCAATTCATGCTTTCGGAGCTGGGGAGGACAGCTCTTCAAACTCATTCTCTAATAGGCTGACATTACACAATAACAGCTTTATTTCACTTAAGAATATGTGCCCCGAGATCTCAGCAGAGGAACAAAGCAGTGTTTGGTGGATGGAGCTGTTTACATATAATTCAAACACAACTGAAAAATAGCTGATGACTAACTTACAAACACAAAGATTCCAGTTTTGTCTTGCTGAAAAATGTGAAAACAAAACCAATCTTGCCCCCTTAAGAATATGTCACTGCCAGAAGCCCATTCAGAGGTTGGGAAAACTAGGGTCCACCTCAAAGTTAATTCTGGGGTTGCCCAGTGTTAAACTTACAAAACATACTGGAAAAAATCAAGATATGAGTCATTCACACCAATCCATCAAGACATTGTGGGAATCTACTGCTATTACCCTTTGGGCTAAATGACTTTCTGGAGAAATTCCACTGAAAGCAAAACACAAGAGACTAATTTGGCCCTCTGTAGTTGGTTCGTTTGTTTTCTCTTGCTTGCTTGCTTGCTTTGTTACTTTTTTCCTTGCCTGCTCTCTTACTTTTTACTTGCTTGCCCTCATACTATTTCCTTCAATATTCCTTCCTTCCTTCCTTCCTTCCTTCCTTCCTTCCTTCCTTCCTTCCTTCCTTCCTTCCTTCCTTCCTTCCTTCCTTCCTTCCTTCCTTCCTTCCTTCCTTCCTTCCTTCCTTCCTTCCTTCCTTCCTTCCTTCCTTCCTTCCTTCCTTCCTTCCTTCCTTCCTTCCTTCCTTCCTTCCTTCCTTCCTTCCTTCCTTCCTTCCTTCCTTCCTTCCTTCCTTCCTTCCTTCCTTCCTTCCTTCCTTCCCTTTTCTCTCTTCCTCCCTGGTAATATTTGAGCCTGAACAGCAATAGCTCTAAGACTGAGGTAGTCTAGTGGTCTGGCAACCCTGCTTTTAAATATCTTTCTATTACACAGAATCTGTTTCATGCTACACTATCCAGTAAATTACACCACTTGCTGTAATTGCAAGTAGTCAGTTTCTTAATCTCCCATCTCTGCCACCAGTTCTGTGTTACATACTCTCATTCCCTCCAATACTTCTGTTCTTTTCTACCCTGAAGAAATGCATTTTAAGAACAACACAGCAAAGAAAGCTGATAAAAATGCACTATGATTTACAAGTGTCTTCAGTTTTTATTAGGAGTGACGAAAAATATCAATGGAAAGTATCTGGGGGGAAAGTTTGACTTTCAAAAATTTATTTCTGCTCCCAGATAAGAAGCTTACTTTCCATAGGATATTTAATATATTCTTCATGAGAATCTAATACTTTGAGAACAAAAGGCAGTTCCCATGACAGCCACATAGCAGCCATATTATGTTTCTTTCCCTCTACTGAAAAGCAAGAAAGCAGTGTTTTCTGGATGTTGTGGCCTAAGAGTGAGATCTAGACTCCACTGAGAAAAATAGAAATGCCAGGAACTCAAATTCTGAGAAAGGTTTCCATAGGCATATTTCAGAACAAGAATTTTCATTTATTGATCTTTTCTAGAAAAACAAACAAACAAACAAAAAACAAAACAGATTTTTTTATTAATATTTCTACTGTAACTTTGATTTGCTAGTGGGAATTTTCTGTTGTAACAAAATCAATAGCATCAGACATCTCCAGTTTCCCAATAACTATCACCTGGGTGACAGAGAAAAATGTTTATATGCATCAGCATATCATATTTAATATGTGAATTCCTGAGAAGAAGTGGAGGCTGAAATCTCTGTGATTCTTCTCTGTCCTCCAAGACACAATAGAAAAAAGACTGCATTTGAATTATTACTCTTGTAAACAAACAAATATTACATCGTCAGCTTTGTATATTCAATTACATTTGCATTGTATACAGCTAAAGATTGCTAAACACTAGATCTAAATTAATTATGAACAGTAATTAATTTATCTGGGAGCTAAGTTCCTACCTTCCTGCCACCCCACTGTTTCTGGCATTAAGAGTGACTCTTCCACCAATGAAATCTTAGTTCAAAGACTTATTGCAAGTTGTAACAGTAGAATTGGACTCCATCAGCACAGAAAAGCCAGAGGTGCTTCTCCTGTAACCCTTCACAGCACCTTTAACTTCTTCCATTTCCCTGTACCATGAAGACACATCTTCTCTTTAGGATGTATGCACTCCGATAATGCTACAGAGCATGATTTTTTATTCTGCAGAAATAAGAAATTGGTTCTGCTTTCCCAACTGACTGCAAGGTTTTAGAGGAAGAATTTTCCACAGGAGTTTCAGCTTAATCTTTCATGATTTTTCTGCTGCCTAAACGGGTTCACACCTCTCCCTTCACTAAGAGACTCTACAAGGGAATCTTTAGGGAGGTCTCTCTCTAATGCTGTACTATGACCTAAGGTCAGGCTCCATTTTAAGAGGAGCTCCACAGCGAGCTTGCAGTTGGTCTGCACATACAAAGACAGGTTTAGTGGTCATGGTTTCAGTCACTTACAATGTTTCTGCCTCTTCAAAGTAAGTAGGGACTACATTACCAGAAATACTACCATCCTTATACTAGCAGATTTTCAGATATAAATGTAGATATTTAAATAGGCAAAGAATCATTACTCTCTAGCTAATACCAGTGCTCTCAAACTGCTGTCAATGAAATAGACTTTGCCACTGCTGAAGATAATATTAACAATTTGGATTAGGACAAGAAAATAAGATCTTGGTTTTCTGAAGAGCTTATAAGTTATTCAATTCAGAAGAGTCATCTGTGAAATTACTGGACCTTCTATTTCTTTATGTCAATATTCAGAATTTAAATTTTGCACTCCAATAGATGTTCAGTTTGAAAATGTGGACAGAGAGATAGCATCATTCTCCTTAGAAATTAAATCACATCAGAGCTCACCTGTAGATCTATTTTCAAACAGAAATGGTCATCCTAGAGGACACTAAAGCTTGGAGATGAATATTCCATCATTGCAGAGCTTATTAATGGCCAGATCTGGAACTGTGTCTGGCTTCCTAAATTCCAGGTGCAATGTTCTCTGAACTATATTCTTTCTTAAGAAGACAATAAAAAAATAATCAGCATTTTATCACTTAACATTGTTATCAAATAGGTTTTTGTCACTTTATTGTTACTCTGAAAGATTCTTCACCATTAGAAATCTGATATGTTTTAACAATTTACATTCATATTCACCTGCCAGAAAGACAATGTGCCTAATACATTTTTAATGTTCCATTTATTAAGTGAACACAAACTTTGGGCTTTCTTTGCTAACATCAACTTTCTTTCTTAACAATTGTCACAGACCAGGCATGTTAGTGCAGAGGGTGAGCTTGTGATGCCAAAAACACACTTCCCCACTTCCAGGCCCATATTTGCAGGACAGAAACTACTTCTTGTATCTGGCCAAACTTCAGATCTGGTCTACCTTCGAATGTCTTTAGTGCCAAAAACTTGTGTGATTTCTAATCCCCAGAAAAAGAAGTGTGGCATGCTACAAAATCTTAAATAATCTTACTACACATGGGAGGTATAGACAATATCTACTCAATTATTTCAAATTTTCAGAGACGTTCATTAGAATTCATTTTGGTCGTGCTATTCTGTGATCAGTTAGGAAGGAGTTCATACTTTGAGTAGCTTTGATACATATTCTGATTATAGTCCTTCATTTTTATACATTCCAATGATTACAAAAAACTTTACAAACACCGATTGAGTTTACAGTGTTAAGACAACAGCTGAGCATCATGATTACTACAGCATGGTGTCAAACACTATCATCTGATGAGAGAAGTTTCAAAAAGGAACTAGAGAAACTCACCAAAGATAAGGCATGTCTGGTTATTAAATATGATCACCGAGATGAGACATTCAGCTTAGGAAATTCCTATTCCACTGACCTTAAAAAAATGGAAGAACAGAGTGTTTGTAGGATTTTGGAGTGCTTCTCCTCATTCTGATATCCTTAGCCAACACGTTTGCTGGTGGTTAGTGCAAGAAGAAGGATGCTATCTTGACAGTTTCAGCTATTCCTCTTTTCTAAGTGGCTCACCGAAACACATCACTTTTCCTTGGGAATTGCATTTGTACTTCTGATTCTGGAGAAGTTAAAGTTATGACTTTGCCATAAAACCAAACCAAAACCAAAGCTAAGATAAAACAAAAACACAACAAGACAAAACAAAAACAAATACAAAACAAAAACGAAAGCAAACCAACATAGTAGCTTCCGCCTTCACGATTTTCTTCTGAAAAATTCACTTCACCAGAAATAATGTACTGGGAGTGAGATTCCTGTGTGAGTCATATCCATTGAGTCTATCTTGAGGTCTGTGTGTTACAAGAGGTTTTTTTGTTGTTGTTTTTGTTTTTTAGTGACTGAGAACAGCATGTAACCCAAAGAGCACAGTAAGCTTCGTCTTGTCAGTTTCTACAAACAGTGCAAAGAAAACATTGACTGTAAGATACCATATCTTGTTATCTTAAGGCAACATAAAATTGTAGTTCATTGTTCTAAGACATGAATTCTCTTATATCAAAAAGTTGAAGTTTAATGATTCCCATGAACACAGTACCTAGTAACAATTTCAAAAACTAGAAGCATGACAGGTGACATGTTGTCCTTTGCTGCACCAGGTGTGGAAATACTATTTGCCATGCAGAGGACAAACTAGAAATTGTGCAAGAGCAGTTAACTTAATCTTCCCCACAGAAGAATCTGTAGACACACCTTGCCTTCTGTAATGAGATCAAAGAACTCTAGAAATATGTTTGCCAAGGCCTTTACAGAGCATTATCCCCAAATCACCTGGAATGTGAGTGACATGGTGAATGCTGATGTCCTTGCTGGCATTTCTAAGCTCATACTTCAGATGGCACGCAACTCACATTTGCACCTTTAGGGGAATTAATTAAGTAACATTAGAAAGAAACACGAACAACCTGTTACTCAATGGGTTCAGGACTAAGCCGAAATACAATGGTTTACATCAGCTGAGAAGTCCTGCTTGTTATTCAACTGCACTTTTTACTGTCTAAAATACAGTTTACATTTCTTTATCTGCAATTTTTGTTTTGAAATACAAAGGCCTTTAAAAACTTTAGCTAGGCACACATCCTCTGCATCCCAAGACAGAGCTGCCCTTTCAAAGTTTACAAACAATTAATCAAAAAGATAGAACTGTATTGTGTAGTCTATGCCCCATGATTAAAATAGAAGATTTGGATGTGTAACAGCTGCAAAATAAACTAGAGAAAACAATAGTTTTAGCAGAACAGTATGAGTATTAGTAAAATGATAGAAAAGTAACTTAAATATACATTTTATTCATCCACATGTTTTATTAACATTACATTGTAACAAAGCTAAGCACATTACCAGAAGGCCATACAGATACTAGTGGGTTTTTGTAATCATTCTGAAGAAAAAAAAAAAAAAAAGTAATTTTAGATGATTGGCATCTTAATCAGACTTATAAGACTTATATGCTACAGCTGAAGCACAGTGATGACTCGGTTTTACGGTACCGTTTACTTGTATTTAACGGAGACTGCATGGAGGCATAGGTACTTAGGCAAAAAAAAAATACTACAAATTCAGTGTTTAATTTGGGCTCAAGAGTATGCCTAAAAATAAGGATAAAGAAAAAAATGAAAAAGAAATGAAGACCATTGTTATTAGCACTGAAGTGGATGGAGTTACAATGCAAGAGGATGAATGAAGAGTTTGATTAGAAGGACTTTCAACTCAGTTGGGGATTTTCTCTCCTATACAGTTCCAGCCACAGCCCACTCTAAACACCATAGCACACACAGGGCACACGGTATCCCATGCATGGTTTGGCATTTTCCCTTCTCATCAGGGGCATACAGCTCTATTTGCCCTTTGTCTGACATAAGCTTAAGAATTAAAAACAAACAAACAAAAAACCCCACAACTATTTTTTGAAAAAAAAAAAAAAAGAAAAAGGTATTTTAATGAAGCAAAAAAGCAAACCTGCTTGTGCCCCCTAATCTCATTTCCAAAGAAAGTCATGTTCAGAGATGTCAATTTTTTAAGCTCCTTTCCTTTTCACTTTGGATCTATCTGCAGCCTCCTCTTCTTACCTATCATGTTAATTCCTTGTTATTGCACCTTGTCCACAGATTAATTCAGATTGTCCTAGTCTGAAACTTTTCCCTCTTCTCCCTATGTATAATGACCTAATCCTGGTAGATGCTAGTTCCCTTTCAGAATGGGAATCAATGACAGTATTGGCAACCCTAGAGGGGGGAAAAAAGTTTCACTTGTAAGATGATTCTCTAAGCTCTCCTCACTTTGACAAAACCTATAGAATTTTAGAATATAGAATTTCTCTAAAAGCGAAAATTCTATCTTGTTTCCTCTTTTCTGTCTGTGTTTCACTCCAAGAGGGAGATCTTGAGCCTCTAAAAATATTTTTGCACAGTGTCAGCAAATCAAACATTTACCTAAAATTTATCTGCTACTTGCCATTTAATAGAAAGCAGTTGCCCATGAGGAGTTAAGTACAGGTTTTAACGTAGATAATTGTCTAATAAAAGTGTAAACTAACCAAACTCAAATTACAGTAGCCCTTATTACTAATGCATATAACTCTGTCTTACCATTAGAAAGCCTGTCAGAGAAGATGTCAGTGACAGAAATGTGCTCTAAAAGGAACTTAAGTGACTTTGGACTGTGGTCTTCTGAATAGAAATGACTCTGGATTCTTCAGGCCAGATTTTTAAAGGGAACTGGACATATAAAGACATATGAATACTTCAGCTTTTGTGCAGAAGAGGCACTTTTGAATATTACTTGAGACTTCTATAGATATTTAAAAAAATGCCCTACAGACATTTCTGAAAGATTGAACTAGTGAGTCAGTTATGGGAAAACCCAGAAATGGATGAGATCCCTTAATGCCCCCATTTTCACTACTGGATCCAAAGGTTGGGCCTGCAAAACACTGGTCTAAAGATCAGGGACCCACTGGACAAGTGTGGATTTCTGGTTTCAATTCTCTCTACAATGAGGGTTAACACCTTTTATATGAAACACTTCAATACATTATCAATCTTTGTTTCAAGAACTGAACTCCAAAGCTTAGCATTCTTCCAAGTGAAAGCTGACTTTAATTTTATTCTCTTACTCAATGAAGATTTTACTATAAAGAATTAAAGTGCTCATGACTTAAACTTACTTACAGTGTCATAAAAGAGGGGGGGTTATTGCTGTAAGATGTAGGAGATAAAGAACAGAATACAACAGTATATGATCAGTTAAAAATAGTTTGCAAAAATGTTTATTAACATAGCTTTGAGTAAAGTTAAGGAGAGAAATAAGATCAAACAATTGTTCTTCCAGTCATTTTTTCCATTCATATTGTTCCCTTCATGGTATTCGTCCTTTGATGTACACACAAACATTCCAGCAGATTAGGTAAGATCTGGCTTAAAATCAATGCAATTTAACAGGGGGAGAAAACTGAATTAAGGTGAATCAACATTAAAGTCTTTGATGCAGTTTAAATATTAAGTAAGTCCCTCAAATGTTGATTGATCAAACCCGTTGGTGGAAAATTTTATATATATATAAAAGAAGCACAGGCTGCTCAGGGAGCACAACGAAACATAATGGAAAAGATAACCTTCCCTGACACCGAACCAAATTTGGGTTAATGGGGTCAAATTTTACAGTCCTTATATGTGAAAGATACTGTGCCTAAAGATACTGTGCCTATATGGTGCAAAGCACTTCCTACAGGTGCTACCTGCCCTACTTTAGTCTTCACCTTAATTAGTTCAGATTACTTGCAAAAGGTATTATTTGCTCTTTGTTTTTCAAAAGAATCCATACATTTGTTGAAGGATCAGGCTTTTTTTTTTTTTTTTTTTTTTTAGGCAAAGGAGGCGGATTTCTGCCTTACTTGTTTCCTCTTATTTTCTTCTCAATGTCTTATTAATTCTTCCAAGGTCAAAGAACTCACATAAGTGGCCAGACACTCACAGTACAGCAGAACACACATTCCTGTCAGTGAAAAGCAAACTAGATGGCTGTAAAGAGTGCCAGACAGCTTAGATATGTCCTTTCTTACATACCCAGTAACTAGAGATGTAGGCAGGGAAGATGCTCAAAACATGATAATTTGCTGTAGATTTTCTGCTGTCATTAATGGTAGGATTTCCAAGCATTCTCATGGGCAACATGGCCTTCATAGGAAGCCAATTAAAATAAAGACCACTCAGCTTTAGGTAGGCAAATGCTATGGTCACAACCACGGAGTAATGATGCAGGACAATGTCTTTCCCTTTGGAGTCATAGCAGGGTGGACCATGTCCTACTTCAGAAGCAATTCACTAGAGCTCAAACAGGAAAATATTTACTCCTCAGAATTTCTCTCCAGTCTGCTAATTGTTCCTTACTCCTGCTCTCATTTTGCTAATGTTTGGCAGTCTGGTGCAGCAGAGTAGGCCGAAAGCAGAATGGAAACTGAGCTGTAATTTCCCCTCCTTCCTCAAGAACATTCTGTCAGGTTTTGTGTTGTTTTTGGAAAGACAGATAAATTGTAGTCTTTCCCCCACCCCATTTTTTTCAACAATTACAGCTCTGACCTGCTCCTGTCAGTTTGACATATTTGTGTTTCTCTCATATACCTGCTGAATGATTAATTCCCAAGATACAATATTTTAATTCAAACAGAATAGGAGTGTAATTTTTTCAATGTCTTTGTATCTTGCCTCCAAAGAGGATCAACATTTGGGCCACAGAAACACTAAGAGGAGAAAAAAAAAACCACACACACACACAAAAAAGATACCAGACAGAAAAATCTATTGCAAGCTGCTATGTTTGGTTATATTTCTTGTATGTCTATTTATATTCAGATAGGACTAAAATTTGGAAGATAAAAATCTTTGTAGATATTTCTATGTATAGAAGGTAGATTATATTCCAAAACATCTATATTAAAAATAGATGCATCTACGCTAAATATCTCAATTTCTGAAAATCAAATTTCCATGCAGACTTAAGTAGGCTACAGCACACATGTTCATTTTGACCAGGAAAAATTACTCTTATAATTACTGTTAAAGTGAAAAAATGTGCCAGAGTATCAGTTGGCCTCAGCTCTGTTACTCTGTTCTAATAACAAAGAATAATATAGCTCAGTTTTTTTTTTCCATATTCACAGTAAACATTAATTCTTCCAGCATGATAATCAAATAAAAAAATTTCATCTTGCTATTCCCATTTCAAGCCCCAAAATTTTCAGTTGAACACTATTCTGTGTTTTGAGGAGATCCACTCTTGAGGTAGTGATTCTAAATGATGAAGATTACAGATGATTGGAAGAAAGATTTTCTGCCCCATCCCTGGAGGTGAGATTGGATGGGGCCTTGGGCAATCTGGTCTAGTGGTTGGCATCTCTGCTCGTGGGAGGGGGCTTGGAACTAGATGATCTTTAAAGTCCCTTCCAACCTAAACCATTCTATGATTTTATGGTTTTTCCCTTATGATAAATTTCAAATAGAATATCTGAACTCAGAATTTTTCAGTTGAGATTGCAAATTCAAAGTCTGAAATTAGTAGAAAGCAAGCTGTTTACAGTAGTCTTAAATACAACAGTATTTGGCTGAGGGAATGGTGGGGGGAGGGTTTGTTAAACACTAAATTTTTATCTGAAAGAATATTTTGTGAGAAAATAAGAACAACGTTTGATCTATCCTTGAGGAATATACAAAGGTGAGGAATAAGAATGAATATTTTTACAAAAGAAAATTTCCATAAAATTATTTTTTTCTGTATAAAAGAAATCTCTCTGAAGAAAAGAAAAAATCCCTTTGTAAGATGTTTCAGTAGTTAATTATCCTCATTTAAAATTTGCATCTTAATTGAATTTGTCTATCTCCAACTGCCAGGCAGTCTTTGCACTCTTTGCTTCAGAGTCAGGGAACTTTGTCTATCAGATCCTGCGTATGCTGTTTTAGATTATAATCAAGTCATATTCAAGCTTCTCTCACTTTAGCAACCACAGTTCTAAACCCAGACTTTTACCAATCAGGAAAAGGTCAAACACTTTTTAAAGGAGATTAAATGTATTTTTGAGTATTTTTATTGAAGGAATTATCAAAAAAAATCATTGGTTATTTATTTATTTTTTTGTTTATATATTTATTTATTTGGGACACCATATCCCTTATGTGTGTAGATAAATATCTTGCCCTTTTAAAGCCAGCCCTTCCTTGTATGCAATAGTGCAGTTTATAATCTGCACTTAAAATGTCTGCTTGCACAGTTGCCCAAATGACAGCACTGTGCTTAGATGAACTAAACCTCATTATCCTTAAGAATTAGTTTAAAGAAAACATATTGCAGTCTCTCACTGTCCTTTATAAAACAAAACACAACAAAAGAAATTATTATAATTCTTTTAAGTTTAGCAGGGAAAACATGTTCAGCAAAGAAAGAACTATTCTCTTTAAAAGCTCAAGTTCTTAAGGCACTGCCACTAGCACTTATAGATTTCTGTTTCTGATGTTTCTTCTTGTCCTTTAATTATCAAAGCTGTCTCCTTTAAATGCTATTGCAATCTGAAAATCAGAAAAGCTTTGTTTCTTGTGACTAATGAGTTATAAAATTAAAAATTAACAAGCAGAAAAGCTCCAAAAACTTATTACTATAATGCTTAACAAAAAGTGATTCTAGTTTATTTTTATTTTATTTGCTGCTTCAAATAAAGACTACAGAGGAAAGAAAAAGTGAAACTCTTCCTAAGATTTCATCTTCCCCTTTTCCCACAGTAACATGACCATGGATTTTGTTTTACTTGTCAGATGGAAATTAATGTAATAATTAGGAAAAAAAAAATACGGCTTAAGAGCCCTGGAGAAGTTATTAGTGCACAAAAAAAAAAAAAAAAAAAAAAAAAAAGACGTATAGCATGGTTTTAAAAAACAGGATTTTACACACTTTCAAAATTAGACCTTTTCATTTTGTGTTAATCACTATAAGATATCCTGCTGCAATATCATTTTTATACTGGTAGTACCTTATAGAACTGTTTGAGTGCCCAGAACAGCAGAAAATTTTTGCTTTGCTTGCATGTGGAACTTTGCCTCACTTATTAGACTGTCTTTATTTTGACCCATGAGTTTTCTCACTTTTGGTCTTCCATTTCTTTCCCCTGTACCCACTGAGGGGGTGTAGTGAGAGAACGGGTGGTGGGTGCTTGGTTGGTGATTGGGTTCAACACACCACGATATGGAATGCATGTAATGACAGTTCAACAATACAGCTTCACTGCTTAACCATCCTCTGACAATACAAGGGACCTTAGTGTGGTCTGTAACCCCACAAATGCTAGGAGAACCCCAGTGCCATATATATAAGAGCACAACAAGTTGCTTTTCTAAGATATTTGCTACTCCCTTAGTCTACCTCACTGTCCTGTTGAAATTTAGTTTGCCCTCGATGCCTGTGAACACTTGCTAATTGTTAGGAAGTCAGAGTGCTGAGAGCATGGACTCTCATAACAGTCTCCAGAGAAATGCCAAAGACCAAAATCCCATTTCCTTCCCTTTGGCCATCTGTTACATGTCTTCCCTCTTCATCTGATCTCTGTTTGCTGGAAAAGGTGCTATTGCATATCAACCTACAGGTGCTCTGCTGAAGTAGCAAATTCACAAATTCCTATTATTATTATTATTAATTTAATTTTTATTTTCATTTTATATGCCCATCTCATTTGCTTTATAGCTTTGGAATATTATTTGAAACCTTGCACCCTGTTGCTGGACGACTGTTTGAACACATCTCTGCTGTCTCTCCTCTACTTCTCTTAAGGCTTGTTTATGGTAAGACAGCTGGCTGTGCCTTCTGCCTCTGATACTCTCTCCAGTCCAGAAGATGCACTTTACATTTCCAAAGAAATTACAGTATGAGTAAAAATCAGCTTCTGCTCTTTCTATGTTTTATGCCCAGAAGACTTGCTCAGCTGATGAGCACTGTGTGAAAAAAGTTTTTCTAAACTTTTAAAATTTTTTCTATTTTTTTTTCCTAGGAGCTGAACCATTCTGGTATTTAGAATCACAAAACATCCTGAGTTTGAAGGGATCCACATGGATCACTGATTCCAACTCCTGGCTCCACAGAGGACCCCCCAAAATTCAGACTATATGTCTCAGAGTGTTGTCCAAATGCTTCTTGAACTCTGGCAGGCTCGGTGCCGTGACCCTGGGGAGCCTGTCCCAGTGCCCGACCATCCTCTGGGTGCAGAACCTTTCCCTAACACCCAGCCTGACCCTCCCCTGTCCCAGCTCCATGCCGTGCCTCAGGTCCTGTTGCTGTCCCCAAAGAGCAGAGCTCAGCGCCTGCCCCTCCGCTCCCCTCGTGAGGGAGCTGCACGCCGCCATGAGGCCTCCCCTCAGCCTGCTCTGCTCTGGGCTGAACAAACCAAGGGACCTCAGCTGCTCCTCATATGTTTTGCCCTGTACACCCTTCACCATCTTTGTTGACCTCCTGTGGTCTTTGATAGTTTTATGTCCTTTTTATATTGTGTATCCAGAGCTGCACACAGTGTTCAATGTGAGGCTGCATCAGTGCAGAGCAGAGCTGGACAATCCCTTCCCTCAACCAGCTAGCAGTGCTATGCCTGATGCTCCCCAGGATATGGTTGGCCTTTTTGTCTGCCAGGGCACACTGATGGCTCATGTTCAACTTGCCATCAAACAGAGCCCCCAGACAACTTTCTGCTGGGCTGCTCTCCAGCCTCTCATCTGCCAGTCTGTACATACAGGCAGGGTTGCCTCATATCAGGTTCAGAATCCGGTGCTTGCTCTTGTTAAACTTCATGTGGCTGGAGATTGCCCAGCCCTCTAATTTGTCAAGATCTCTCTGTAAGTCCTCTCCACCCTTGACAGTGTCAACAGCTCCTCCCAATTAGGTGTTGTCCACAAACTTAGTATACCTTCAAGTCCTGCATCCAAGTCACTCATGAAAACATTAAAGAAAACTAACCCTAAAATGGAGCCCTGGGCAACCCCACTAAAGACTGGCTGCCGGCCTGATGTAATCCCATTTACAATAACCCTTTGAGCCCGACCTGCCAGCCAATTTTTAACTCGTTCTATTATGTTTTTATCTAACTGTATGCTGGACGTTTTATCCAGAAGAATGCTGCAAAAAACAGTATTGACATTTTTACTGAAAGCCAAAAAGATTTCAACAGGCTTCCCTTGATCAACTAAGTGGGTGACTTTTTCATAAAAGGAGAGTAGGTTTGTTAAGCAGGACCTTCCCCTCATGAACCTGTCTTGGCTGTGGCCAATGGCTGTGTTGTCTTCAACTCTAATTGAGATTTAGTCATGAATTCTGTCCCTATAGTGGTGAACAGCATCTCTGTAGTCCTCCCTTGTCATCTGACCTTGCTTCTAGTGTCCATACAATTTTCTTTTCCACCTCAGCTCTAGAAGAAGATCTCTGCTCAGCCAAAGTGACATTTTTTCCCACCTGTTTGACTTCTGACATTTTGGAATTGCCTAATATATATATATATATATATATATATATATATATATATATATGGTCCCTATAAAACATAGGGGACATGGTGTGAGGGTTTTCGAGGCAGACAATCTGTTAACATTTTCTCAGCTTTTGTGTGTTTTCTTCACATGTTCTCCAGGCCTACAACAAATAGCACATAGACAGAAGCTTTGTTTTCCCTAGTAGGTAAAGTTAAATCTGACTTATCTGAGTGAAGGAACTCTCACTGTCCTTATCACACCAAAATGTGAACTATGGTTACCCACATCAGACTACAACTGTTTTCTCTACTATGTCATCTTTGAGTGAGCTGAAGGGAAGAGCAAAGCCTTCCAGCTGTAATAGGTTGGAAAAACTTTGCAGTGCTGTACACAGTTATGGCAGAGAGATGGCCAGTTTCTGAGACAAAATCCTTTTGAGTTTCCTCACAACATTTCTTCAGGAGCAAGCTCTGAACAGACTCTACTTGTGGTTACAGCACAATAACACAGTGTACTGTCACACAGATAATCTAAGCCATGTTGTCTGCTTGTGAGCCAAGGATCTTAATGAGTCCTATAAAAATGCTGTGGTAAATTCCTTGCAAAGAGTTTCTTAATCATCTTCTACATAAATATGCTTTGAACCTTCTGTGGGCACACTCGTGTGAGATGTCTAATTCAACACTATATGAATCACCTGTGCTCTGGAAGACATAGTGCATAGAACAGTAAATAATCACTGGTCAAAGGAAACTCCTAGCAGAGAAGGAAATAATTAATACCTTGTATTTTGATGGCAGAGCAAAGAAGAAAAATGAGCCAAAGAGTATGACCAAGTGACAAGAAGCTGATGGCAGCTTTGCAGTCTGTGATGTTGCTTTAATTTTTGTTTCTTCTTTCTAACATTCTGTTTTCTTCTTCTTCTTCTTCTTCTTCTTCTTCTCCTTCTTCTTCTTCTTCTTCTTCTTCTTCTTCTTCTTCTTCTTCTTCTTCTTCTTCTTCTTTCTTTTTTAAATAGATCTATAGGAATTTATTGATTATTATTTGCCTATTTTTTTTTTCTCTGCATCAAATTGACAAAATATTTCTCCTTTCTTGAATGTGAGACAGAAATGAGGACAAACAGCACTTTCCTTCTGAGCGAATACACACATACACATACAAACTACAAAAAAATTAAATGCTGATAAATTTTTTAAGTAGGTCTTCAAAGATTAATTCTAATCCTACTCAAGCATCCAAAGAAATCAGAAGCTTCACAGTACTAAACTGCATTTCTAGAAAATATACACATATATTCACTGCACATGGTACAGATTTTGGAAAAATAAACTTTCCTAAGATCTTTATTGAAACTGGGTAGGTGGAAAATCAGTGAGAAAAACTGACCCATGGACTTAAGTAAAATGTTCAGAGTCTCCTTTACATCCTTCCAAATTAATCTCTGCCTCTTCTTTCCACTGGAAAAATTAAAATAGTTAAGAAAAGAACAACACAACAAATATCACCAATTTCTTTCTTCCCCTAGAAGGTGGAGGTGGGCTCAAAATGAAACATTGAGGATCCAAACTAGGCACAATTTGGTGCAGTCAATGTCATGAGGATTAAACACTGTTCTCCAAACATCCATTTTGAGTCAGTTTTACTATGTGTTTGCAAATCATGAATGGATTTTTTTTTTTTTTTTTTTTTTTTTTTTTTTTAGAGCAGGAACATGTTACATTGGCATTAGGCTGTGGGAGAGGGAAGAGAAGGGCTGGTTAGGCTTGCTGAGCTAGTTTGGGGATTGCACTCTGGTTCTTCATGGAACTGTTTATAGGTAGAGATGCTCTGAGAAATCAGCATGTCACAGCACTATCAAATACTACAGCTGGCTGCCAGAATGGAAGCAGGTCCTGCCCTTTCGATTTGTTGTTGTGATGGTGGGAGGGAAATCAATTTTAGATTTATTTTTTTTTTCACACCTCATAGATAATAATGTTTCCTAACTCAAGCACAGACTTTGTAGGAAGGACAGACAACTAAAAATCCCACATAATCCCACATACACACTTACAGAACCTGTGCACTTTGTGTTTCTAAGACACAGCGAACACCCATATGCTTCCACTCACTAATTTCCTTGGCCTGCCATGTCAAAAACAGTGATAAATGCTAATATCAGTTTCTACTCCAGCTTTTTATTTCTGCATATCCAAGTGTGCCAGAAGCATCAGATACACTTAGAAACTAATTTTTTTTTTTCAAGACAGCAGTGACTTGAAGGTAGGCCACATTGTCTTCAGTATTAATGTGATGTAACAGGTAGTTCTCAGCCCTGAAAAGAGGAGAAGAATCTAGTTCTTGTGGCTGAGCAGCAGTCCAAAGTATTGTTTCAGAAACACAATGATAAACAAAATATGTTGTTCCACTGACATTCACACCTTCCATCCATAAAGACAGCTCCAACAGACTACCAGCAAACAAAATATTTTAGTGTGGTACAGAGCTCTGGGGCTTTGTGAGGCATAATATTAAAATATGAATAGCCCTTCTGTTTCTGACTGGTTTTGGTGCTAGTACGATGTTGGCAACACACTGAATGCTTGTGCTGAACGTCAGACCTCTGGATTAATTACTGCACCTCCTCCTCCCACAAAAATCCTGTTCACAGTATGGTTACTGTCACCCCTAGCCTTCTTCTTAGACACTATCTAGGGTCCATCCAGGCCTCCCTAAGTGTAATTTGTTAAAAGGGTGCACCATCTTGTATTGGTTTCTGAGACTGTGAGTCAGCCTACAGAATGCTATCTGAAAAGATGCAGTATATTGAGCAAGAACTAAACCTGGGTTAGCTAGAAACAATAGTGCGTATGTAGAAAATAGGAAAGTGATTCATGTGTTGTTAACAATTTGGTGATAGTGTTCTTGAGAATTGCAGGTGACAACAGAAATGTAAGACCCCTACAGTAGGAAATGCCCTCAAATCTCCAGGAATTACAAATACCTATTTCACATGCATTTTAATAAGAAAGGAAACAAGTACATGAGCTATGTCCATCTATTAAACACTACTGAGTTTTTACAGACCTCACAATAAAGTAAAAGAAAATAATTAATTTCCTTTTATTCATAAGGACTAAATGATACCAAAGACCAGTGTCAAAGTAACATGAATAAGATTGACACAGTTGAGAAAGACAACCAATGAAAACGCAACATAACCAAACAATGCTGCTTTTTTCCATGCTGTTAGCGACAAGTATTGTGACTTTTGTGATCTTTCTTCAGGAAACACTCAGTTTTCTTCCTTCCATCTCTACCTCCAATTCAGATATATATAAAAAATTTGTCATGATGAAAGAAAATAAGTATTTATTCAGAGAACTCTTTCACAGTCTCCAAGATTAAATAGGCAAGCAGATGTTGGCAGAAAGTACCTGCACCTCAGTTGGAAGATTACCAAATTATTATTAATTTGGCTAACAATAACCATTTATTGGCTAAAGATGTCCAATTATTCAGGCAAATAAATGCTGACAGATCTTCTTCCATCCTAAGCATTTACAATTGACCATGATTCAATGTATACAGTATTTTTGTTTACTGTGTTTATGTACTGGCGGCTCAATATCTCTGTCCTTCTAGAGATTCATGGAAGATCTGAATATCCTTGCAACTGTAGCAAAACAAAACAAAACAAACAAACAAACAAACAACAAACCCACTCTTCTCATCTTTTCTTTTTCTATTTTATTTTCTCTTTTTGTTTGTTTTATTGACAGTAGACCTTCAGAGAGTTCACCTTACATTACAACGCTTGTTTTAAGTTCACGCTCTCTGTCTGCAACTGAACAAAGCCAATTGTATAGACAACTATAAACTAGTGGTGCTAAGTTTTCCTGTGTTAACTCACTGTAACTGATACTTAACAAGCAAACAATAGTGAACTGAACTAAGACTAAACGTGAATGGAGACACTCTTTTTTCAATTGCAAACAAACTATTTGTCAACACATTTGAATTATATTTTTGCTTGTACTCCTGCAAGCAGAGATGATTTGTTTTTTATTTTAAAGTTCTAATGATATGGACCAAGGCAAATTGTGAATGGAAGTGGCTATACAGAAATGGGTTCAAAGCGAGTGGAAAAATACTAAGGCTGTGAATAAGTAAAGGCTTTACAGTGGTGAAATATGTGGAATGGAAATGTCATCCATGACATGAAAAAAAACACTGCACTATGGCATGAACCTACATGGTCCCCTGACACTGTCAAAATTCCACTAGGAATTCCACTGCCATTCTGCTCCTGTTTCCAGGCCATTACAACTGTGATAAATTTTAAACCTGACAGAGAAAAACTCAGGGAACAGTGGAATTTGAAATAATGCTCCATAGGTTAGCATGTTCGAATGTACTTGTTGTACTGGGACTGGTATCATTGAATGGAGATTTAACTGGTATTATTCCAGCAAAATGGATGTGAACACATTAAACAAAATGAAATGGGTTCCTGAGAGAAAGCTCACAAACAATGGAACAGAAAGATTACAGAAAATCTCCCCTACAGGATAGAAAAGGACTTTACTCCTTTTGTTGCAAATAATTTTAAAATCTGTGCTCTAAAACACTCTTTAAACCTCATAGATTTTCTGATGATACTCAAAACCTGAAGATCCTTATGAGACTGTAACACCTCGCACTTCCAAACATTTGGTTAAAAGATTGTCTTACATCTTACGGAAATATAATAATGGGCACTTGTCTGAAGTTGCAAACTGTATCTGTGATGGAGTTGAAAAGGAAACATATCAAATCCTACCTACTAAGAAGAAGAAATGTCTCCAAATGAGACAGAATACATAGTGCAGGCCTGGGCTGAAGACTGGTCTTCCTTCAAACTAGCTCTGTGGTAATGATGCCTGAACAAGTCCTCCAGTTCTGTATACTTATATATATACACATATATTTCCTAAGTTAAAAAAAAAAAGAAAAAAAAAAAAAACAAAACCTGGCCAACAGATACAACCCAATTGATGGACATATTTATGTTCCTATGAGGAGCTCCAATAGTAATATTCCTAAGCACACAAGGGAGCACACAAGACTACTCTATATGTGTCAGCCTCTGGAGTGTGGTAAACTGGTTTAACTCTGGAGTGCTGGAGAAGCTTCCTGTGCCAGGTTAGCCTAAGGGCTGTGGTGCTTGAAAGAGAGGAAAGAACAACAGAGTAAGGAGGCTTGCTACAGGTTTGGAGCACTTGGATGCCTGATTTTGGCTATAATTAATTCATGTTGAAAGGCTTTGTCTATCTTATGAAGTTTTTTTTTTTTTGAATTTGTGTTTTGCAGAAGCCTGTTTCAGTTGAGGAAACTTAGCTGGGGAAAAAATGATTTTGGATTAAAGATGTTTTTCTATGCTAAGTAGATTAGGTACATACAGCTTGAAAAAGAGCAGGAATTAAGCTTAACTTGGATAAATTACATTTCATCATGAAAAAAAAGCATGCTATAAATTCTACATAATTTTAAATTGCAATTAACGTATTCTGAAGACAAAGGTTTGGTAGAAGTTATGCGAAAGTACATACATATCCATTACAATTGCTTTAAGGTTTAAATTTAAAAAGAAAAAACATCTCAGTATTTGTGATATATATGTATACTTAGTAATAGATAAGCTTGCTTTCTAGAGTCTTCCCTGTTTTTCTTCCCTTTTTTGTTCTTCATTCTTCAAATGATCCTCTGGGAAGTTGAAAAAAGACTTTCTGAGAGAAAATCATAGAGACCTTTAACATCATATATTTATATTCTCCAATAACTCCGTACTTTCCAAGGTTTCATTCATAGGCTAACATTAAAAAGCTACATCCACTGCTTTAGAGTTGTAAACTATCTTGATTGAATTTTTCACACTATGTACATAGAAAGATTTTTTTTTTTTTCAGTGTAGGAATCTGGTTCTGAAAGAGTGTTTCCAAAGATGTAATTATCATACCACAGCATAATTTGGGAGGATAATAAGGGGTCTGACCATGAGGTTATTTTATTTATTAAGTTCTAACATCATCAGAAATGCTATGTATTTCTCTGTGTGTTCCTAGGTGGACAGAAATATCTGAACCACCTTGAGTAAAAACAATGCTAGTTAGTTTAATTATACATATTGCAATATTCCTTCTCTTTATATATAAACATTTTCATTACTGAAAAAATTGAACTCAGCATTTAGATAACCCTAACATTCATCTAGATATGACTTCACCTGCATGCTGTGATTCTTGTTGGCTAGAAGAAAATTTACCATAGTTTATCCCCAGCTGAGTTTCTCAAACCCCTAGGTTTGTGAAACTGAACTTAAAATTCCACAATAATAGTCTCTTGCAATACTAAATCACTTTCATTTTGGTTACAGCTGAATATGCCAGTAACAGCCAACCAAGGTCTGAGCACGCAAATGCCCAGATCCTTTTATGAACTGGTTAACTTGGTGCTTGCTATTACATGAATAGGAAAGTTAGGTTGACTTTTCCTCCCTTTGCATTGACCATTCCTTGCCCATTCTTGTCACATGCAGAGTAAGACTCCAATGAACTTGGTTTTTGTTCTGCACTGTTGCACTTGCCTGAAAAAGATGTAACAGCCATTACATTAGCTGAATCATTGCTTGGCTTGATATTAGCTTGGATGTGTCTCCTTAAGTAGGTGTTGACAGAGCTGAGTTCATTCTGCCTGCCTTCCTTGTTGCCTGGGCATATAAACCAGGTCCAGTCCAGAAACTGTATTATATCACTGATTTGTTTTACAACTAATAGACTTCACTGCCAGGTTTTGGCAGAAAAAAATCCTGTTATAAGGTCAAAACATTCTTTAAACAGTGGATAAAACCAGCTCTCACAGAGATGTGTATTCTTCTGAGCTTAAGCTACTAACACAGGGCAGAGGTGCTTTCCTCTGAGTGATCAGGAATTCCTGACAACCAGTTTGATGCTCCATGGGTTCTGCAGTTTCTCTCAGCTTGATCAATATATAAGCTACAGGGAAAACTCCAGTAGGTTAACCTTTCTTGAAAGATGTATGATATCAAAAACTGTATAGAAAACTTCTAGGGTTTTGGGTTTTGTATTCCTACCTGATAATCCCTCTTTCTTGTTACCTCTCATTCACCCAAAGGAAGGCAAGCATCTTTACCCAACAGTCTAGTTTTCACTCAAAAATCTAAACCAAGCCCAGTGCAAAGTAATAACAATGATGATAATAAAAACAAAACTGGTGAAAACTCATTCTCACATATTTTGGGTTCCTTTTTCCCACTGGAAACATCCCCTCTGCCCCTTGAGTGTTGTCCCCTCTCCCCCTCCCCTCCCCGCCCCCAATTTTATTCATTTTATTTAATTGCTTTCTCTGTCACCCTGAAAAGCAGAATAAAACAGAAGGAAAATAGGAAAATGGCTTGTTCTTTATTGAATAAACACTTCACACGATCAATGTTGAATGAAACAAATACTTTTTGTTATGTCAAAAGTAAGTGGAAAAGCCAAAAGTTTTAGACCAAATTGAGATGAAGGTGACAGTTAGTTCTGACTCCAGGAATTCCAGTAATTCTTTGTGTAAACATTTAAGAACATTATCTACTTATATTACAGAACCTTGAAGAGATCTTGAATTAGACACCTTTTATGACTAGTACATTGAAAAGTTCCATGTGTAACAGAGATGCAGGAGAGATTATGCATCTTCAAGTTTATTTGAATATACAGGCTTGTTGCTGTCTCAAAATGCCTACTCATACTACAGAGGTAAAAACCAAAAACACACGCACATTTGTGCTAAATTCAAGGATTATGGTGAGATGCACACTGTGTAAAACAATACAGCTTAAATCACATAGGCATGAGATGAAATACAGGTCTCTTTATCAGTGCTTCATTACTCAATGTAAGAAAGGTGTTCTAGAGACACTAAGGTTTTTCTTTACCCAGAATAATGCAGATATTTCCCTGTTTGGTCCAGGACAAACTTCTCCTGTCTGCTTTTATGCTGTTTTGGTCCTGTCATGTATATCAGCACCAGTTCAGCCAGAGGTGATTTTGCATGTACTTCCCAGAGGAGATTTATGACCTCAAGTATAGTGTATTATTGGAGATGGGCACACACAAACACTCTGACCTATGCCAAATAAGCTTCTTAAGAAATTCACAGGACCTTGGGGCCAAGCATACACACAGAATCAGTCAAGGTCTGTGCTGGAGTTAAAAAGCTCAGCTGGACCTGAGCTGCAGAGTCAGCATGGAGTCTCTGGCAAACTAGGTGCATAAAAAATGCTTCTCCCTTTTTGCCAGCACTCACAGTGGTCTTTCCTGTGTGGGAGGTAGGGTGCTACTGGCATATTCTGGGTTTCAAACCATTATCACTCTACAGGCACCCGTACTGAAACATAACAAGATTTGACCCTGGCTGGTCTGTCCTTGTGTTTTTCCTTCTGGCTTGCATGCTGCTGAGCTACTTCCACAAAGAAATACTGGGATGGTTTTGTACCACTCTCTGTAACACCTGTAGTTCTGTGTTGAGCCAGTGTGGTTCCAGCAAGGTTTATTAGTTCTGGATCCACTCCATGTGCAAGCAGCCACACAATTTCCAAAAACACAGATAACAGAGAAGAACATCAGTGCTGTTGTGCTGAATCTTCGGCAAAAGGCCCTCCTGGACCCAGCTTTCCTCTATTTCTGACAGAAATACATCGCTTGACAAGCAGGAACTGACAGCAAAGGGCTGACTGAAAGGTTCACATGATCCTTCTGCATGTAGCTGACTGAAAGGTTTCAAGGGAAAGGAAATTAAATCCCAGAAGACTCATCCAGACTACAGCCATCCAATTGAGTAAGCATTTGAAATTTCCCTACACTGCTGCCTTAACAGCTGAGCAGAAAGTGGTGTGAGTTAGGCCTGCTTGGACTTTTGTCAAAAATCAGAGGGAGGAAGATTCTGTAATTCAGATGGCCAAACAGTACAACAGGAGCTGAGCCTAGGTCTCCTGCAATCCACTAAGTGCCCTATCCTAATAAACAGTTACCTTGAATAAAGGTAAGAGTTACCTTGCTTTGCTTATTCTCTTGGTTGCTCAGTATGCATTTTCAGAAGAGGTTCAACAGGAGACGTGGTGGAAGCTGAGCCTCAGGCAAATCCATATTTCTACTAACCACATTTTTTTTTGCTTGGGCTGCATTAATGTTAGCTATTTGGGCTGCATTAATGTTAGTTATTTAAACTTATTGGAACATAGGTTGTCTTAGACGCACAGTTAGTATGTAGTTACCTGTCTTCTGTTGGCCACTGACTGACTGTCTCATCAGTCTCCCTTGTTTAACCACAGACTGTTTTGAGTTGAATATAATGAAAAACAAAACAAAAGAAAACAACTACCACAAAAACACAAAACAAAACAACCAAACAAAAATCCAACAGGTTAAATCTGAAATAATCTTAGAGAAAAATACCTTTTCTGTCTCAGCTGTAATTATAGATCTCTGTTCTTCCCATACCTACAATAGAAAGTAAGGAAAGGGAGGGAATTGTTGAAGTCCCTAATTTTAAGTGTAGAAGGGACCATCACAAGGACCCAATAAGCGCTAACTCATACACGACAGTTTTTCCTGTACAAGCTGTCTCCAACCTCCCCTAAAAATTATTGTAGGTGTTGATGACTTTTTTCCTGCTTTGGAAAGCTATCCCAGTGTTTGCTTAAATAATGTTTGTTTCTTCCCTTAAAATGTGCTTTCAGTGTCTTATTTATTTATTACTTCCATGTTCTGATGATCTTTTATAAAGATACTTTTCTCATGAATAAGTGATTGCCAGAGATTTAAGTGGCTAACTACATTTTTATGCTGAAGGCACACAATATATCATCCAGGTTTTCTAACATGCCAGTCAAGATCATCATCCTGTTTTTACTACTGTAACAGTCTACATTCATGAAAACGCTTAGGGTGAGCTCTCTGGTGCCAAGCACTTTGTTTGATGTTGCCTGCACAACGCCCTATGGTTTGTAAGCTCTGAACACTTTGATTATGAGTCCCTGGGCATGGTGCCAGTGCCACAAGTGATGATTAGATGGGTCTGGTCAATCTCCAGTGTTCTTACATTCACCTCTCTACTTTCACTGGGCTATGCAGTGCCAGAAAAATAAAAGCACAAGCCACCAAAAGGACACTTCTAAGATGAAGGTAAAAAGCAAGCTATCTAAATGCTTAATTTTTTTACTGAAATATTTTTCAGTCTTGGAGCTGTTGCAGATCATTTCTTCAAAGCCTGGTGTGAGGCAATAACATGCCTGTAGTGTTCACTGGTGTAACCAAGTAGAGACTTTGTCCCCTGTTTTCACCTGTGTTTAGAAAAGACCTTGCATTCCACTGGAGCAGCCAAACACATGTAATAGGTAATATTCCAGCAATGATTTACAGTGATTCCACTGAACACGTCGTATTATAACCAAAGAGTTTGAATAACATAATTAAATGATTATATGTCATATGCATCCAATGATTAACCCACTTAGGAATTCAGTGACAGTAATTTTTTGCTGCTGATTATTTTAACAGATGTTAACATATAGGGATAAATGCAGAACTGTGCTCCCTTCCCAGTTATTCCAGGATCCTATCTCAGTATCTCATTTTAGTAACAGCCTTGCAGTTCATGTTTGAGATAGACAGTGCTTACCAATAACTGCACAATGTGTGTAGTGTCTTAGGGCCAACTTTGAAGAAATAACCTTAGAAACAGTCTTCCCTTAAAGTCTGGTGTATTTCCCACCTCACAATAAACCAGATTTAAAATAAATAAATAAATAAAAAATAAATTTAAAAATAGTACATGGCAAAACAGGGCAGAACTTGTCCCTCTAAGAAGCACTGCCTCCCAAGTCCCTACATCCCTGCCCACACAGAATCCTTGGCCTTACTGATCTCTGGGTGCCCTTCTCACCAAAGCAAAATGCTCTCAGCTGGCTGGGCAGACAGCTTTCTGGTGCCCATGCAGGATTGCCCAGTGCCATGAGGCTGAAGGGAGCCACCCATTTTCCTGTGAAACTGATACACATATGCATGGCTTCCCTATTTGACCAGAACCAATTTGAGGGAGACAGCTTCTGCAAGGACCCCAAGTGGGGGAAGGAAGGTGATAACTCGTAATGCTTCCTTGTGGGGTTTGGCAGAACTTGTCTTCCAAATACAAGGATATACTGGAGAACGCTGATGAGAAATTACTCTGGACCTCGCCCTGCTGGCACGTGGCTTGGATGCTCTTTCCCAGACTGGTGCCTGCTTCACACTGCCACAACACTCCTTGTCTGGACACAGTCCCACTCTGCTCCAACACTGGATGCCACGGCCCCTGTTTGCACAGGTTATTCCTCTCCAGATCAAGAATGTGCCAGAAAGAACTGACTTTCCCACTAATGGGTGAAGCTCTTAGTCACCAACCCAAACAAAAGGAAAGGCAGCAAACTGACATTTTAAGAGAAAACAGCAGAGTTAATCTTCAGATCAGAGAGATGCCTTTTTTACCAAAACATTCATTTGTTTAGGTTCTGCATTCTAATATGCTGTTGCTGCCTTATGCCTTCTCTTCCCTACTCTTGAGGAGATGGTGTGCACTATTACATTCAGCTTGATAAATAAAAACAGAACTAAGACTAGCAGTTGGCTACCTCCACTGTATTAGCCTTGGGAAAGAATGACTAAAGTATGGCTTTATTCCAAAAGCTTAAAGTGCTCTTATTGCCTCAGAGATATACCTATTATATGCCTACAGCAGAGTCTGTCTAACTCTGCTCCTTTCTGTGCTGTAAAATGTCACACAATGGGCATTTAACCCACTGTGGATTAAATTAAGCCTTTGCAGGATCTGCCTTTAACTTACAGAAATGTTCATGTTCAATTAACACAAACCCTACTTGAAAAAAAAAGAAAGGGGGGCAGGGGGGAATTAGGATGTTAAAATAGTTTCTAGCACTTCAGTAAGTACACGTACAGGGACTAGACACTTCATCAGACAGGCTGGGGGGATGTCATGGTAGCCTGGTCTGTATCCAGCCTCACTAATTTGTTCCAAGCCCTCTCCAGATCACAGGTAGTCATGTGCCCACTCGTTGTGATAACATAAACACACCTGAAACTGGCTTAGACCATCAACAGGTGTTAACTAGCAGAGTTCAAGTGGAGTCACTGATCCTTCAAGAAGTTTTTCTGGTAAACCCATTTGTAGCTGTCCATTTCTCTTGAAGCTGTCCCAAGTTTTAGCTCAAAGATTCACATCCACAACCTCTATACTTGCTTTCTTTTTCCCTTCTCATCTGAATATAACTCTCCATGCAGGATTCTGCTCTTGGAGCATGCCTCTGCTTCTTTCCAAGCAAAGTTCAAATCTCTCCTTTTTAACTGTGATCAAGGGTTGTCATCAGAATGCTTTCTACTTCTTTCATGTTGACTTGCAAGTTATGTTTATGTGCACTCATTTCAGGCTCAGTTCAGGCAGTGATGTATCATAGGAAGCCTTGCTAAATAAAAAATCCATCCTACATGGTGAGAGCTGCCTACTTTCAGAGGAGCAGCAGGATTCATTTAGAAATATAGTCCTTCCAAGTTTTCTTCTATGATGGGAGTCTGGAGACAGAAAAAAAAAATATATCCTTAAACCGAAAAACAGATAGATACTCTCAGCAAGGCTTAAAAACAATCTGAGGTCCTCAGGGGGGAGAGTGCAGGGAGGATTAAGACGAATTTAAAATGTAAAAATGAGCATGAAATGAAGCAGAGAAAAAAACTTTAATAATTGAGGGCTCCAGTTTAACAAATAGGTGTCTCCACACAGGAGAAAGACACAGAACTTCACCAGAGAAACCATCTTCAGCTACTCTAAATTCAGAAGATCATGACATGAGCCCCAAAAAAGAATGTGAACAGGAAGCAGATACAGCAAAAAGGCATGTAAATATCATGTTAGTTCAACCCGCTCTGTATTTCTTCTCTTGATGAAAGTAACGTGCAGCTATATTGAGAAATCTTTTAAAGCCATGTGTCCAGATGAATTTGTTCTGTATTTTACCACAGATTCACAAAGTAGAAGCTATAAAATAAGGATATGCTTATATTTGCTATGAGACACTACCAGTCAGCAAGAAGGAAATCTCATGAAGTAGTGATAACAAGATGGCATCTCCTAGAGTAAGACAACTATGAAACTTAAAGAGGTTTAGAGGTTTTTTTTTGTTTGTTTGTTTGTTTTTTGAGTTAGAAGGTGAAATGACATATCTCTGGCATCTAGCAGTGAAGAAAGTCTGTTCCTAGATCCACAGAAAGTTTATTCTGCAGAGCTGAATGCGAAGCACCAGCCTTCTACACCCTCTGTCCAAGTTGAGGCTGTGACCCTGAAGCCTGAGCTGGGCAGGTCACCGGCATCTCAGAGGACCTCAGCAGGGACAGACACTGCTTGTTCAGAAGGCCCCAGCAAAACCAGTGGATGCTTCATGTGGGTGTACGAATCTGAGTGCAAGGTCCAATGATAGAAGTAGTGCTGTGGCTTCTCTCTGGAGAAAGAAGATGTGCTGCTTCTTTAACACAGTACCTGTTCAGAGCAAGTTGCAAGAGTTTGCTTCCCTGTCGTGCACTGTTCTGTAAGGGTTTCTACTGACAGAAAAATCTCAAATGCAACATTCAAGCACCTCCCTTCTCCGCTGTCCTATACATTCTGTTTTATATTATTTGTTGTTACATGTCTGTGCTTTCCGTGAAAACAATACAATATAACCTGTTATTCTGGAGACTAGCTTTTAGGACTGAAACAAAAAACAAAACAAAGCAAAACAAAACAATAACAACAAAAAACCAACAACAACCCACATTCTTGTTTTCAGAAGTCACAATTAAAGAACAGATTTAATCCATGAGAAAAAAAACACACAGTTAAACACAGACACTATAAGACACTCACTGCTTCTGCACCAGGAAGTTTTTATGCTATGATGACTGCTTGGTCAGCACAGCAGGAACAGGATCATCCCACTGCTGGGCACTCAAGAGCATTAGCGAAATCCAAGACAGGCTGTTGGTCAATCCTTATGCTCTTCCACATCCAAAAGGGGAAATTTCACTCATAAACAGGAAAAAACACAGGATCAAAACATACCAAAGAGGGGTAACAAGTGGGTATAGGCATCTAGGATGCTGGTTATGTAAATGTGGCCGGATACCAAAGCCCCTGTCAGGAAAGACTTTGTGTAGCATTTCCCCTGAAGCATATCCCACATTTTACAAGGCTATAACAGGCTGTGCTACCATCGTGAAGAGGGTACAGCACTCTTCATTTGCTTCGTAAATGCTCCTCAGACTACTGTAAGTGCTGCATCCCTTACAGTTATTAAACAGCTCTCAGATCAGAGATGGCTGACATCTGGTGAGCTCAGCCCTTGCAGCTGAAAACAGCTCTCTGTGTAGGCAATCTCCAGAACAGCTTTAGCTTTGCACAAGTGGCAGGGAGTGGTAAAACCTCACCAATGTTTTCTGGACACAGAGGGTCCTTGCTGTACCCTTGCTAGGGTCAGTCATCTGCTCCAGGACACAAGGAGCTCAGGGTTACTGTCAGAACTCTGGGCAGGAGCCCCTGGAGGACTAATTCATACCTCCTGATCATTTCCAGCACAGTGTGGAGCTTTGCTATCATTTAGTGGACATCAACATCGTACATGCAATTGTTATGGGGCCTAAGAAAAGCAAGGACCTGAATCCCATTCTGGAGAGAATAATAATAATGACAGTTAAAAAAAATCATCTGAGGTTTCATCAGCTATCTCCCACAGGGTCCTCACAGAAACCTGAGCTGTAATTTTATCAGTTTCTGGAAGCTGAAAGGCTTATTTGATGAGCTGCCTTGTTGCTTGGGGTCTATGGCCTGTTAAACTGCCTTGACTCTAAAACTATAACCCTGGAGGACGCAAGCCTGTTTTTCACCTCCCAGTCCATACTTTCTGATCAGGCTGTTATCATGCTCCAGGAAGGGGAATGTCTTCATATATTCACAGTTCACGTAAATAAACATGCTTCCACTCTCCCTGTTCTTCCCCTAACTGAACTCAAGTGCCTTTGAGTCTGATGTTGTCTCATTCAGTACAGGTAATGAAAACTCATAAAATCTGGGTTGTCATCTTGGCCATATCATAGATTTTTGTTTTGATATGACCTTGGTCATGTCCCATATTTTCTCTTTTTTTTTTTGTCACGGTCATAACATTTTCAGGACACATTCTTTCAAGGACATTGGATAGCTTCTTCATAATTTGGCCCTGATTTTACCACAGGCATGAAGATATACTGTAATAAAAATGATAATATTTTCTCCCAAAACACAATTTTCTGCTTTCTTTCCTGATTTAGTAATTTTTTTTTTTCCCTGAGGATATACAGTATAAAAAATATTTGGGAAAAAAAAAAAAACAAAAACACAACCACCCGTTGAATCACAGTAGCAATTAAAGCGACTGTGAAAAATATGACCTGCTTTGCAAGATGATAGTTAAAAAACATTGCAGAAAAATATGAGTTTTGCTTAGAAGAAACTCTCCTGAATACTGAATGCTTTTTTTAACAGTAAGAGAATCAGCTCATGGCCAGTAGAGGGCATATGACTTCAAGACTTGCGCTTGTGGCTGTGGTCTCACCATTTTGAATTAAAAAATTAAATCATTCTACATTACTCAAAATTAATACCATTAGAGGCTATTTGTATGCTGTAACAGATGTTTAAGCCTTTGAGTCAAAGCTCCCACTGAAGTCAGTGAAGGTCAAGAACATGACAAGGAAACAAAGAGTTATTGATTTATTCTTTCTGGAGTTATATACTTCCTACTTTCTAACATCAAGATAAGCAACAGCTCTACTAAACCAACATTCAAGAAAAAGGGCCAGGCAATATTAAACTCCTACAAATGGACTCCCAAGTTACAGGCAGTTGTATCTTGTCTGAACTGATTTGGTTATTCCTTTTTATTTTCACTGTAGTTTGTTAAAACCTTTACGTTGGTGAACATACATGGGTTTACTGAGATCTCAAAACGTGAGGTGCAAAATTGTTTTAAATAGCTAATTAATAGAACTTTTGGAGTTGCCAGAACTGCATGTTTTGTGAGTATGTGTTGACCTTCTGGAATGTGTTACATTTTTTTTTTTTTTAATTGTGAAATTCTAGGTTTTGATATTTTTAAGAGAGAAAAAATATTTTAAAATGCCAGTACGTATATTGTTATTTCAGTAAGTTTGAAACAATGGTTTGGTACTATTGGTTCTAAACACAAATATTTCTGATCCCCTCTGACATCTTGACGCTCTCCTTTCCCATCATGTATGAACTGGAATTCTCCCAAATAAAACTGCTAACAGTGTAACAAGGAAATCTGTTTCCAGTTCCTCTAGTGACGTATTCTCAGTTTGAAGTTTTTACAAACACTTATGTCTCAATTGTCATTGACCTCAGCAAAGCCTCTAATTTTATATAATTCTAAGCTATAAGTATCACTGTCATGCATTAGTAGAACAGATTCAGGTCGTCAGCAACTCAAACAGTGACAGCAAAAAACAGCTTAAGCCAAGAGAAGACCCAAGAGACCAAGAGAGGGAATGGGATGTTGTTTGTAACACAAAAGTGTAGTATCAGGTTTCTTGCCAAGCTTCGTTTTCCAAATGGGATTAGAGAAAGATGGGTCACTTTGGCAGGTGATACCTGAAACAAAGCAGAGAAAATATGATTTCAGCATTTTATGTAAGTTCATACTTTTCTTTAGCGGCTGTCCTATATGCACACATGTGCTTGTGAATGACAATAGAAAGTAGATGTTAGACACATACTAACACTAGAAAATCGAATAACAATGAATACACTAGCCTATTAAAGAGATCAACACTTCAGTTTCAGCATGACACAGAGAAGTCCCTAAAACTATGAAGCAAGTTCACTGAATGTAGGTGGAACCAGCAACTGATACAGTTCAACCTGAAGCAAGACGTGGTGTTACAAATGAGGAAACCCAACCACAGGAGTTCATAATGGTAGCATCCATTAAGTTCTCTGTCACGTGGTATCTTCAGCTGAATCTGGCATGAAAGCACTGGCTCAGTCAGAACATCTATCCATTATCAGCAGGGGCTGCTCCAGGCCTAGATTCTACTACAACACTTTCTCCCCAGAACATCATAGTATGAAAACATACTATGGAAAGTCATAGTACATCTTTGAGCAACAGGGAAATCTACTTATAAGCGGATAAAGATGGAGTGTAACTTGCTGGTTAAGTCAAGATAAGTGAGACTTGTGAAGCACTTATTAAATAATTATATAATACTACTAATTTCCATGGATGCTGGGCAAATTAAAATAAACAGATTCTGTTTATGTACCACAGCACTGCCTCACCCTTTGGCCTTCACTTTCATTAACATATGCAGCATGTGGAAATGCCCGGAAATTGTGGCTAAATTACACCCAGGCTGAGGGGGTTGATGGAAATCCTTAATCACCTATTTCACTTCTTTTAATGCATAGGTGTGCTATGGAAAACCTACCACAAAACACTACCAGAGGTATCAGCTACATCTTCACACTCCTTAGTGGTTTTAGTATCACAACAGGGCATCAGTGCAACACTGCCATGCACCTCTATTATGGTAAGTGACTAAAATCCCAAAGTTCAAGATTCATGGCACAACATGTAGTAATTATATAAAGGAATCCCTGCTCTAAAACGGCTACCATCTACTATGCAGATGAGACACGTCATGAAAGAACTATAAAGAACATAAACATACAGAAAAGGCTAAAAAAATATGAAATAGCTTTCATAAAAATGACAACATAAGACACTAAGAAATTCTTCTTGAAAAAGAGACAAATGAGATGGTATTATAGAGGCATGTAAAATCGTGAGTGTCATGGAGAAAAATCTCACCATATGGACGCAGCAGTTTTTTAAACATACCATAGGGGTACTCAAAGTTAGACAAATTTCTCAATACATTGCAAAATAAAGGAGGAGCTTACTGTTGACTTTAATTTCTACACATTTATGCTTTATATGCACCAGCAGGGTTTGGGGTCAAAAGCACCCTTAATATGTCATCTCTGGTTATTCCTAGAAGTCTCACTTTCATTGAGTGTGACAATGGACAAAATATTTACAACACATTACAACACATTTCCTTTGTGTGAGGTTACAAATTCTGTGTCCATCTTCACCAAAATGCCCATTCCATCCAATTCTGGAGAAGCACTAATTTTTCCTCTGGATGAAGACCTAAGGTACCACAGTTCTGTCCCACCAATACATCATCAGATGGTGTACATGCCAGTGATTTGAAAGACAGGGACCCTGACAACTAATGGAAAAACAAACAAACAACAAAAAAAA
The DNA here is from genome assembly GCF_964034855.1 of Anser brachyrhynchus. NCBI lineage: Eukaryota > Metazoa > Chordata > Aves > Anseriformes > Anatidae > Anser > Anser brachyrhynchus. The sequence goes on from NC_137697.1 coordinate 45,676,528, forward strand.
ACAGCCTACATGTGAGAGGAAGAAAAGGAGACTGTCTTAGCAAGAAAATCAGCTGATATCTGTACTTAGTAAGCTGATGGAGGCTGACCAGGCAGTAGAAATGGACAGAGGGATACTTTTCATTTCCCTTTCTTCAGCTGTCTACACTTTGTAGATGATAAAGGAGGGAGAAAGCTCACCTTACTCTTTTCATTCTTCTTCTCTAAACCATTGCCATTTCTCATGAATAAAAAAATGAGTAAAAAACCTCTACACAAAGCCTTCGTGTGTTTCCAAACATTCACCTACTTCAATAAAGTACCCTATAAACTGATTGGGGTTAAGGCTGAAGAGATGAGATTGGTCTTCTTATACCTGAGCACCAGTGAGTGGGACATGAATGCCAGCACTAAGGAGAGATTCTCTGTATCATCAGATTGAGTTCACCAACTGAAAACAAGTGGAAGATGTGAGAAATAAAGTTGTGTTTTTGCAGTGGAAAATTCCACTAACCTTGCATATTCAAAAGTGATTGTGCAAGCAAAAGAATGACATAACAGTGTGGGGTATGTTAAGCAGATAAGGGGAAGGTCCCACTGTCCCAAAATATGGAGGATAGCTAATAAAAACAAGATGAGCAGTGCAAAATCGGTAAAAAAAAAAAAATCACAGGCCCTCTAGTCAGGAGAGAAGATGGGGAAAAAAAAAAAAAAAGGAAAAGGAGAAATTAATGGTTGGTCAAATAGAATTGTGCATATATGGTATAGTAATAAGCATTGAGTAGTTTGTGAACATGTAGTACTCAGCCAATGAAGAAAAAGGGGAGGAATCAAGCGTTGGGTAATAGGGAATATAAGGTTATGATATACTTTTGCTGGGTGCTCCTGCTTGCAGGACTCCTGCCATCACAATCACAAATGAAAATACTACTTCACTGAGATCCTTGTTCGAGCCTGTGTTGTTGGCTACAGATTGTTTCTCACAAAGACACTACAGAAATGTCATATTCTGGTGAGCTTTGTCCTACTTGCTTCTTTATAGGTGTTAGCTTCCCAAGGTAAAACCTGTCTCTTCTTAAAAATGGTGGTTAGCCCTGTTTATTTTTTTGTGTATCAGGCTTGCTTTTTCATAGAAAGAAACAAGCCAAATACTTTGTTCTTGATGTTTCCAACTGATAGAAACAGACCTACTTAGCCTCTCAAGAGCCCCAAGTGAATCTAATTTGCCTCTTCAGTCACAAAGTCTACCACTTCTTACCCTGTGGGTTACTCTTATGAATCAGTACACTTCAGCTGAAGTTATCTGTCCAGCCACCAATAATGAATAAATCAGTGAAAATCCAAGTTGCAGTGAACTTTGGAAGCACTCAGAGTGCATTAGCAGTTGTTCTCCATCTCTTTTCACCTAGGAAGAGAGATGGAGCTCACCTCTCTTCACCTGTCTATTCTGAGATACATTACTTGGACCAGACAGCTGATCTGAAAGACTGTGGAAGTTGCACAGCAAGCTTGGAAGAGAAATGTTGCTCTCTCTGCTTCCAGGGAGGAGTGTGATGCCCCCCTTAGCCAATGGACCAAGAGGCATGTGAGAGTCTCTGGTGCATAGACCTAATCCAGAACTGCTCAGAAAAGGAGGGAACAAGAAGCAAATGAATTAAAGTTCCCCAAATATAGTGAGTAGTCGGTATATCCATCTCCACATACTTCCCACTATGCTCATTCAATTCTGGTAACACTCTTAAAAACAAACCAAAACCAAAACCAAAACCAACCAACCAACCAAACAACAACAACAAAAACCAAACAAGCATACATTCAGACTTATCCTATGTACTTTGACTACAAACATGACCTTTTTTAGAGCTTTTCCAGGCGTCTCAATGGTGGAGCTAAACAACTATGTAAGTAGTTTTGCAAATAACTTCACTGAAATTGGGAGCTTTGTAAATATGAAGGGCTAGGGAGTACTTTCAAGGTGTAGTTCGTTATTTACAGGACAAATTGCAATTCTCAACTTTGCTTAATGTATTTGAATCTATTGATTGCTCCTTTTTATTCCCTCCTAAAACATTCA